>NC_071288.1:8541875-8877500 GCF_943734705.1 Anopheles coustani | reverse complement strand
ACATATGCCAATAAGATCAATACACATATTCAAAACGTACTGAATGAAAGCACCTTTCCGGTAGCAAAGTGTTCCGTGGAAATGCTCACCTTCCCGGTGGCTGTAAGGTGTAATGCAAATCATGTGAAAACAGTGCACGGAACTAAAATGGGAACCATACCTTCATACCACAGGAAACTCCCAATGAGATGCAACCGATAGCACCATTGTTTGGACGTCGGCAGAGCATTCGAGCACCGAGAAGCGTTGCCGTTTATTGAAAGAAAATGCAAATGAAATGAAAATGTCATCCTTTAATTTCGGATTTTATTGCTTTCCCGTCTATGTAATGCGATTTCTGGTGGCTTGGGAAGTGAAAGAGTGAAGCGCTGAGGAAGGGTAGCGTGGGAAAGTGGGCTAGAGAACTCGTTGACAAAGATCCAGAAACGTGACCGGGTTCCGGAATGTATTCAGCAGAATATAAATTCACCATCCTAAAGGAAGGCGAGCGCTGGAAGGATGAGTCAAGTGGGTCGGTTTTCCGGTCGATGTAAAATTGTACTATTTCTTGTGCAACGTTAAAAGTGCTGTGAAAAGTGTGCGAAAAGCGCCACATAATTACTGCCCACTGGGTGAGGTGGCCGGATGTTGGACTGTAATGAATTTTAAAATTGATTATAATCCATCGGCGCCTGCAAGCGTTTAAAGCACGGACGGTTAAAACATACATTTCCCAAATGGGCCACCGCAAAACACTCGCCCTACCGGAGGCTTGTTTTTCCGATGGAAAAGCGGGTTTTGTCGATGGTGGTAGAGGAGGAAAAAAAGGGCCAAACTTAATTGCGACAGTTAAGTGCACCCTGTCGGGTTCAATTTGCTCGCCGCCTTATCGAACACCGGCTAGATGGGGAAGAAAGTTTCTCCCGAGGAACGTTCGTTTCCATTGGACGGAAAACATTTTTCGCAGAATGAAGAAAAATGTCAGATTTGTTCCTCGCAACCACTCTCTCGGTGAGTGTGCGTGTGTGTATGTGTTTGCCTGGTGCGGGATAATGAAAATAAATTTCCATTTAAAAATAAATTATCCCGTATCCTCCGTACTGGTTGTCCTTGCCTGGAGTCTTGAACTCTTGCAAGCCCGCAGCAGGTCCAGCTTTCTCTCCGTTACTGAGAATGCCTTTTTCGTGCGTGTTCGACGGAGGCAGAGGAGGTGAACGATGGTCCAAGGAGGACACGCACCAGGAGTGCTTTGTCTTTAGTTTCTTCCTTTCCATCTCCTTCGACATGTCCTTTGCCAACGACAGTCGGCAAAAGCATAATTACTCCCGCTTGGATGAATTATAATTAGATTTTGTCTTCGCTTAGGTTGTTGCCCCCCCCCCCCCCCCCCTCCTTCCCTTTTCTCCCCTTTCCAACACTGTTATTGCCTGACAAAGTGGATCCGAGTGGGCAAAACTTTGCCGAAGTTGATAAGTTTTCTCTCGCCCGTCGTACATCTTCTTGTCTTGTGGAGGAAAAACTTCACCTGTGGCTGCTGCTTCGGGGTTTCGGGATTTAATATCACAGCAACCGAAGGGGCGTTCCCGGTGCTGGGAGGGTGGCGGTCCGGGACACCTGCTGACTCGAAGACACCGGCGTGTCATTTGCCTCGATCGTGTTGACGTCATCCAGTGCCTTGAGGTGCGGCATGCGGTTTCGGCCCGTCATCGGACACGTCGGTCAGAGCAACATCGGGCGGGAAAATGTGTTCGTCCCCGAAACGTAGCGGACGCGGAGACCGACGAGAGACGATGTAGGAAGGGGTGGTCATGATAAATATCGTCATCAGTTAGGCGCGGGTTTGTTGTTGACGTCGTTGCGGTTTTGCCCGACTCGGCAGGGCCCCCCCCCCCCAGCTCCCGAGGAGATAGCAGTTAGTTTACTTTGGCCGCACGCCAAATTGAAATTTGCTCGTCCTGTGCGCGCTCGGCCGGCGATGGTCAAATATTCGGCTGGATGCACATCTGCATTCGTCCCGACGGTCGAAAACACCGGCTTGTCGTGTGCCAAGTGTAACGTCTCCGGCGGCTCAAGAATGTCGACCATGTGTGTAAGCTGCGGCCTCAGGACGGTCGTCAGCTTTGAATGTGATGTTTCGTATCAGATTTATGGCGGGGAATGAAAGGTCATCCAGTCGGACAGGTGAGCAATTGGAAATTCTTGCCTGGGCCCGAGTTTCAGTCTCGTTTTATCTTTCCAACAATGTTCCTGTTTTGAAAACAATAGTACCAAACATAATATTAAAGATCTACTACGTCATGATACTTTCCTGATTGAATAATCAAACTCCTCAACTAGCACTCAGGAAAACAAAATTAAATCTAAAAGATAATTAAAAATAACCCTAATGGCTTACGATATTATCCATGTAAGCTAAGCCCTGCTTTTTCCCATTACCGGCCTCCGGTTTGATGGTTGATGGTTGATTAAATGGTTGATTAAATTTTCGTAATCACACGACCCATAGCCGACCATTCGTTCGGTGGGCGAACGGAAAACTGCTGCCGTGGAAAATAACCAGAAAGCTTCTCGGAAAGCCACCGGGTCCGGTTCCGCTAATCCTTAAAAAGCAAAAGTCAAGCTCAAGAAGGAGTGCCCTTTATCATCTCGAATGGTTATGGTTTCACCCGTGAGCGGAATTAAAGAAGCTCAGAGCCAGAGGCCGAAACCGGCCGGGAATAAGATGGGGGGGGAGAGTGTAGATTTTCCCGGCCTCGAGATGAAAGCGACCGGTTAGCGGTGAACGCTTCCGAACGCGTGTGAGCTACGAAGATGTCCGAAAGTGCGTAGTCTTAAGGCAATACGATACGCAGGTCCAAGGGAGGACCCGGACCCGGCGACTCGGCGGCGGACACCCTCAAAAGGCGGAGACATTAAGGAGGCAAAAAGGGAAGCTAATGGCGTAAGCGTATAAAAGTAGAATTGGGAAATCTTCCTGAGATTTTCCTGACGCTTCCTCTCACCTGGCCAGCTAGCAGCTAGTATCGGTTGGAGAGAGGGAGGGGAACCACGCATACAGAAACACGCATCGGACTCGAAAGCAAGGGGCGGAGGAACAAAGAGAACCCCAACCGGCGAAGGAGCCAAGCCGCGATTCGATGCGTGAAACGCTCATAAAAAGACAGCGGGAAAGATAAATCCAGAAAAAGCAACACGCCAAAAGATGACACATGTTTCGTTTTCCCGGCTCTTCGGTCTCCGCCGCCGGCTGCCCTCCCTCCAGCCCGGCATCGCGGTCGTCGGATGGTTGGACGATGTTGATGATGATGAGAAACAGAAGAAGTTAGCATAAAAACTAATTCGTCTGCCGACGACGACGACGACGACGCTTCTGGGCTTGTCAGCTTGCCTTTGGTTGGAGGTTGCTGGTTTGGGGTGGGGGGGAGAGGAGTCCACCGATGATGATGATGCCGATGTTGATGTTGATGCTGGGTAGAAAGGTGGGCTCCTCTCCATACACCGCCGACCACCGTGTCGTCTCTAATATTAGATGTTTCGCTATTTTTGGCTTAATGTTGTTGTTTGGCTTTCGTGTACACGAATGGCGCTATTTCTACACGCGAGCGTAAGGTAGGCGTTCGGAGGGCGGGGGGAAAAAAAACGTGACGAATGAGGAAACGAAATGTGAATGAAACGTGTACACACCTAAAAATATTTTGTTTTCAGTAACCTACGACATCCTCATGGGTATTTATTTTTGTGAGTGTTTTTTTTGTTCTTCATGCCTGTTAATTTTGTGCTTTGTGATTTTGTCCACGCGTGCGTTCCGTTTTGCTGATGGTTTTGTGTTGTTGAAATTTTCTTCAAAAGCATCATCAATCGTGGCGGGATTTTTCCGTCAAGGAATTACTTTCTTTGAACATGAACAGACACTATAGATCATTTTGGATGGTAAATTTTGTTGCGGGAAACATTGTGCCTGTGTAAAACGGATTTTGCGCTATTTGAACCATGGAATGCATGAAAGAGACCATAAAACCAGTAACAGTTCACCTTTCCTCGACGCGATGATGCACTTGTTGGTTGCACTTTTCAACTCAACGTTCACAAGGACCTCCAGCGTAGCACTTAAGTGATGCTACAGCTAAACGTACCGGTACGTCGAATGCTAATGGGTACCTCCCATGCAGAGAACCATTACACGCGCTACCGGCGCAGTGGATGATAGTTCGTCGAAGGAGTCACTAGTTCGGAATGATGATGGTCCAAAATTACTGCCTTTTTCCCAACATGCCGTTCTTGTGGTATAGGCGCGTTAGAGCCGCTTGCTCTTCTGACCTAGCGTGTAACCTTTTTTTTGTTTTATTCGTACCACACATGTTTTGCGGAATTTTCTGCTATACTAACCTTCGCCTCGCTTGGCGTCAGGAAACGATGCAAGGGGCGGACAGGAGGAGGACTGTTTAATGATGGAAAACACGGAACCACAAACAGAGCATGCAAATGTTTCCACCGTCGGTTGGTTTGCTCACCCCGTCGGACCTTTTTTGTTCCTGGGAAATACATTTCGATGGATGTGGCTCAAAAGAAACTTCACGCGCGAAACATCAACTTCATTTAGATACGTTTGGAGGGAAATTTTTGCCAAGGTAAAAGAGTTATTTGCTCTCGTTTTTATTAGCCTTAAATACAATTATTCAATTATGCAACAATATTTTGCACATCATTCTAAAACATTTCCACCATTGATTAATCTTTCACCACAATTTTCCTGCAAGTATGTGTGCGTCTTTAAAAGGGGTTTGTCACAAAAGAAATGGGATGAAAACGGTACCACAATTAAATCGTGCACTATGTGTCGAAAGGCATGACGTCCGTTACCACCGTTTTTCGCCGCTTTTTATGTCTTTAGTTCCCACCGCACGCGGTGTTCCGGACGTATCGTAGCGCGCACAAACAAACAACGACACCATAAATTCTTCACCCATCAAGGCCCCGGCGGTACGTGTTCCCACCGTTTGCCGGGTTCCATTCGGCCGCGAAAGCCACTTGAGCTGGACACCGAGCTAAAGGACTCGTAAGAACTCGTTCACCCGTTCGGGCCATTGTTTTGGGCGAGATTGCAGCAAACGGTTCTAGTTCTTTACGAGAAAGTGAGAATGGGCTCCGGAAAATAGCGTGTGGGGAAAAGATCCACCCGGGTTGACTTGTGTGACCATGGAGACCTGTGCCAAATGCAGTGCAGGTCCACCGGGAGGGGGGATTGTGACAGTAGCCCTGATCGTCCTGGAACGGGCCAGAAAAAGAGTGATAGAGCTATCGTGCTGTCTTCGTCGTGCCGGTCCCCCAAAGTTGGCCATAAATTATTCTTCAGCATTCACACTTGGTTCCCGGGCCGACCCAGGGAGGGAGTTCGAGGGGGGATGCACAAGAAAATGAAACCATCATGTCAGGTGGAAACGAACGCAATCATTTGATGCCGCAGTCGGATGCAGGTTTCTACTTCCTTCCCAAAAAAAAGAAAACAAAAGAAACACACCGTTCGAACACCTTTGGGGACGAGGGAGTGAGACAGTGGGTGTACTTGAAATACTGTTCACAAATTTATAAAGATCTCCTACCGATCAGCCGGGAAGAGCAGCGCCAAGGGTGTAAATGACGGTTCGGGAGGGGGGGAAAACGCCAGCTACGAACGGGACTCTGGAGGGAAAAACAGTTGGATTGCCGCTGTGAGTTGTCGTCCTTCGACGAAAAACAGGGGACCCCTGACCGTGTAGAACTGACCGGGCAGGATCTATGGCAGTAGTTCCAAAGTAGTTTCATCCGAAGTGAAAAGCCAAGGATGGTGGCCTTGTTTCAGTACACACTCTCTCTCTCTCGCTCGGATTATTGTGGAACGACCTCGCACGAACGAAGCGGTCGAGTCATGTTCCGGTCCGAACCGAACTCCGTGTGTACCTGCGCCCGGAGAGTGAACATCAACAAGGACCCGGCGGGAATTTTATGAACTAAAAAAAAGTAAAAAAAAGGAAGTCCAAAAACCGGGATACCCATTAGTAGCACAGTAGCTTGGCCAAAATGGAAACTGGCTGGAGGGAGGGCGATGAAAAAGAAACAAACTCTAACATCGTTCCGGCATGGCTTCGGTTGCGTCGGGGAATGGGTTGGGTGTGTGTGTGTGTGTGTGTGTGATTGTGGAGAGGCTCGAAATTGCGCGATCGCAATTGAAATGAAAACTGACAAATGCGGAATTCGCTACGGGAATCGCTCAGGTAGAATGGCTGAGGAGTCGATGGGTAGTGAGCGTGTCCCCTGGCGGAATTCATCGAGCCCAGAATTGGCAGGATGTCATCGTCAGCAATTGCCTGGAACTTCCCGTGTACGGGTGCGTAGTGAGGACAAACACGCACACATTCATTCGCATCCGTCCCCGGAGTTGATCCGTGCATCGCCCCATACGACAATGATGCGATCACCATTGACAGCTAAATCGGTCCTCGGAGGGCTCGATCGATATTTGGGGTGCCAACGATGACAACCTCGAAGGTCCCCACGTTTCTCGGCCGCTCGCTCGTACTCTCTGTAGGCCGCTACCGGAACACGCATCCCGCCAAAAAGGCTGAGCATGTTGATTACTCTGAAAAATGTCGGGTAGCAATTTCGAGAATTTGTGTCCGACTCTTTTGCTCGTCACTCATCACCGCTGATGTCTTTCCGCGCTGGCGTTTTGTTCCAATGGGTTCCCTTTTTTGTTTTTTTTTTTGATCCCCTCGTTTCCACTCCAACTACGCGCTATTGCGGCCTTTGTTGAGGCGATTTCTCAAAAAACAGATCCCAGGCGAACGGAAGATCCGCAAAAGGGAGGATGCATTTGTTTTTTGGGTTTTGGGCCGCGTGTGGTTCAGAAACGTCGAGCCCAATGCGACCGTGCACCAAACGAACGAAAAGACGACAAATTATCGTCACACAAACAACCGACGACGGTCGGGTGGGTTCCAGCGAAACGCGCATTCGGCGATGATTCCTCGAAGGAAGAATGTGCGCCCGGACTGTCTGTCGGTTGGAATGCATCCCCTTGCGAACCTTAACAAGAGCATCGCTTAAATGTTTCATGAAGCTCAGCAACAAAAGTCGACTCTAACCGGAGACGATTGCATAAAAATGCTGGACAAACAAAATTACACGTTTTGATGAGGAAAGAAAAACAAAAACACCCTAATCATCTGATTGTGTCAATTCAATTGACGTGTTTTTTGACAATGTTTACAAGGGTTGGCTAAAAGTATCCTTGTTCGTCAAAGGAAAAGAAATTCAATGGTAACCTTCTCCGTTGAAGGAACGGGTTCTTTCGTAATTTAAATACATTGACATTTTCCCAATAATTATCAACCCGAGAACATTGAAAGATAAACAGTATTAAAGTTAGTTACATTGAACTTTTGTTTGTATATCCTTTTTAAATTTGATTCTCCTTTTAAATGCTCGAAATCGAATGAAATCCCCTTGTTAGCATCGCAATTTCCATTATATTCCTTACCCAGGCATGCCCCGGGATGCCAAAGTATTCCATTGGACAAAGTAGTTGACAATTTGGGCGCACACTCACATAGGAGGAAATGCCTACGCCTCACCGTGGTCCAATATTGCACCCGCATTCCAGCTCGCGAAAGGTACTCTTCCAAAAGTACAATTGAAGCACCTTCTGGTCTCCGGGCAAACTTCGTAAACCCACTGGTGGCCAGTGCTACCTTCTTTCTTCGCTCGAGGGTTGCCATACCGTTGGGCAGAGCTGGCAGTTTTTAATTTGTTTCGCCGAAGCAAATCCACAGCGCCCGGGAACGGTCCTGCTGCCAAAGTGTAAGCCAAAGTTATGCGCCATGTATTTCCCGTCGCTTCTACCGGTACGAGGAGGGGCCCGCACTCTCTCACACGAGAAATCTCCTTGTGGCGATGGATGGGCTGTGATGGTGGTGACGTGATGCTATTTTCTTTCCGACTCCCCTGAAGCTCGAGTCGGTAGAAAAGGAAACGCTCCGTCGATGGGGACATTTTTCGGGATTTTTATCCATCGTCGGAGGACGGTGACAGGAGTGACCCCTCGGTAGCCTCGGTTGGGCGTGACTCAGAAAGAGGAAAAAAAAGGGGGTAAGGCATGGGTCAGGATTTTAATTTGCATATAATTTTCGACCATCCGCAAGCGGGAGCTTCTTTCTGCGAACGAAGGCAATTTACATTTTCCGCAGGAAGATCTGAGAAACTGTCCTATGTTCGGTACTTACTCGGAATGTTTCCTTTACCAGTTGAGAGTTCTCAAGTTCTTGCCCAAGTGGTACTTGTTTGCCTTTGTTGTGGGATTTAAGTTTTTATTCATTACTTTTGCGAGAAAACCCTTATTTCGTTTAAAATGCATGTTTCTGGTTCTTTTTTTTTTAATATCACCACTGGGTGAGCTGATCAGCATTATTTAGAGCATGTACGGGAAAGTGGCAATACTAATAAAATCATTGATTATTTCCAGTTCGAGTTCGCACCCAACGCGTCGAGCTTCAATACTTTAGTAGGAAAAAAAAGGCAGCGACAAGCAACGAAATGAATAAAAAATCGTATGAGATTTTCCTCCCTTACGCTTCGGCAGCCGCCATTGGTTGGGGTTTCTCGGAATAAGAAAATAGGAAATAAATAGGAAAAAAAGTATCATCAAAGAAAAGAACGAAACCTAGAGCCAAAAGAGGATCGTCATACTACACGATGGCGCATCTGTGTCCCGCTTTCTCCGGCCCTCCAGCCGCCCG
The DNA here is from genome assembly GCF_943734705.1 of Anopheles coustani. Taxonomy (NCBI): domain Eukaryota; kingdom Metazoa; phylum Arthropoda; class Insecta; order Diptera; family Culicidae; genus Anopheles; species Anopheles coustani. Next base: position 8,868,750 of record NC_071288.1, on the reverse strand, counting down.
TCCCCGGTGGATCCGAAGATTGCCATTACTTGAGAAGCCAGCGGCGAAAGACTATAAAACGAGCCGAGAGGGTGAAGGAAAGAAATCCTTTCAGCACAACCACTTGGGATAACCTTTACCAGCTGAAGTCGCCGACAGCGGGTCGCGTACTTGGACGAATAAAAATGGGGCAGGATTTGACTGCAGCGGAACTTTGCGCACACGATCCGACCACCGGATCGACAATGGCAATCGTCGAGCAAAGGTGGGACGGTGGCAGAACAATCTGAAACTCTGCGGAAGGACTTTCTTCTGCGAACAAGAAAAGATTCGGGGCCAGGGGAAGTTTGACGAAGGGAAACACTTGCCTGTGCGACTGACTTTTAACTACTCGTCCACGTCGGGGCAGGGGAACACAGAAGCGAGCATTCCTTTGAAAGTTTGCCCCTCCGGTGATTGATGCAAAGCAAATTTCATCATCTCGGAATATTTGCAGATATGAGAATTGATTTGGGGTTTAGGGATCCCGAAAAAGGAGCGCTTTCCAACGCCGACGGTTTGCGTTCGCATAGCAAATAACATACTTATATAGCATACCCATCGCGTTGGGACATGGGAAATGATTGATAAATTCCGGCATACTTTGCCGTACCACCTCTTCGGCTCTTCTCCCATCACACCTTTTCCCTCACCGTAGCCTGCAAATATTCATGAGTTCCTAGAGGGAAGTCGTGTCGTGTTCCGAGGAGTACATCACCCGACCCGATCGACGTTGTTTCACTCACTTTCACCGCACTCACTTTTTACGTGCGGTAGCGTACGAGACCTGGTTGAGTTTTGTGATTTTATTTGATCGGAAAAGACGCTTTACTCTACCCGCAGAGCGTTTTTCGTTTCCTTCCGCAGAATGATGTCCCGGCAAATCGGTTGCCCAATTTTCGATCTTCAATCGAATCGAGACATCAGCTTATGTTTGACTTTGCCCAGCCAATCACCATCGTGGGTTCTACTTGCGGAATTGAACTCCAAAAGGAAAAAAGAAAATAATAAGAACTTCACTGGTAATAAACTTTGCTGATTGTGTTACACACATGACATAAATTTTTAACGAACCCAACGAAAGCAGCGGCACCAGCGCGTCGGCATCAATTTTGCAATCACCGAATGAGATATATACTTTTACCAACGGAAAACCGAACATGGACTCATTTATAACCGGCCTTGGAAGTGGCTTGTGAAAATGTTGACCCGGGCTGGGTGGTGGGAGAAAACTGTCCTGTGTATTAAAAATTTAAAACCCTCTTATCCCCAACCTCATGGGCGTAAAGATGATGCACGGTGTTGTGTGAGGCTCTCGGCGCGCCAGGCTCGATCCATAATTCAGGGACCCGTTTTTGTGGCGCATTGGTTTCCCAATAACTCACGCTCATATACTTTTATCCCCCCCGTTCGACCAAGGGTTGGAGAAGGAAAATATTCACCGCCGTCTATACATCGGGACTCGTTTCGGATTTGCGAAGACTTAGGAATTACAGGAAAGGTCATCAACTGGGCGCTGGGCGCACTTCACAATTGGCATTTGGCGCGATGGTGGCCATCTGCTTGGCAACATAACGCATGCATGCATAAATTCAAACCATACAACTCGATCGTTCTAGTTCTTCCCCTTCTAACATACAAACGCAAAATTTTGTCGGTAGAGGACGAATCCCGTCTGTCTGTCGTGGGAGCAACCATTGCAATGCTTTGGGTTCTCTATTGTTCCGTTTCATTCACTAATCTGCACCCTGCCGGTGTGGGTGTGTGAGTGTAAGAGTATGTGATGTACGGGTGGACTAGTGGGTTTGGTTTACTACCCCGGACCCGGTCAGTATATCTGTTCTGCCAACAATGGCCGGTGGTTTGCCTAGAATGCCAGCTGGTTCTAATTCCGACCATAAATAAACACATTCGCTTGCGTTCAACCGGGAAACCGAGTGGAGTGCGAGTTGTATGCGAGATAAATGGGCACCTGTCGTTCCCTCCGCCCTCCCCCCGGGTATGCCGAGAGAGGTGGAAACATTGGATCGGCATGATCACCCGAAGAGATACCGCAACCCCCCCCCCCCCCCCCCCCCCCCCGCCGGGACCGATTGGCGGGTTTGAGGTTCGGTTTGGTTACGTTTTAAATTCAGGGGATTAAATTTACATCGATTAATTAAAATTTTATCCGATTTGAATTTCAATTCTGGATGGCCCGGTCCCCAGAAGCCCCAAATCGGTGCCTCGCCAGGATTAGTTCCTCCACGAGGTGGAGGAGCTGGAGGAGGTTTGTTTTATGATTCTCCCGAGTAGCTGAAGGCGCACACGGGATTCTTCTCCACAAGGTACGGCTTATGCGCCGTAACGAACGCCGAGGTGTGAAAATTGAACCGATGGTGGCCGATTCGAGGATTTGCCTACGCCAGCAAACATTAAACGGCAATATCCTGGGGATGCTGCCGAAACGAGTACACGGTACAGAATTTATCCCCTCCTGTCAACAAACAAGATCTACCTGCCTCAAAGAGGTGCAGGGGGGAGGTAGTTGGCCGAAAATCCTTCTTCCCGCCAGCTGGGACTTGCTGGGTGGAGCAGTTCCCCAAACAGTTCTCGCCAGGGAAGAAGGAAGATATAAGGGAGCCAGTCAGCCCTTTTTAAACGAATGGCTTTACAAGACACAGAGAGAGAGATAGAAGGCAGCTCGTTTGCGGACAGGCTGTCGTCACGAATGCCACATTTTATACTTCCCCAATGCCAGCGCGGAAAGCTAAGTAAACCTTTCGAACCATTCGGACTACCGGGGGGCCGTGGAAGTCCGACACGGTTCTCGTGGAGGACGCAAAGCCGGAAAGTCTATCAAAACATCTAAATATATTTACAACAGACCGGCACACGAACCGACTTCTGCCGGCTACAAACAACGCGGAAACCATCTAACGTCCTTTTACTTTACCAACCCGATCCGTGAGCACGTGGGGCGAATCATGCGAATTATGAAAAAGGTAGTACACTTTTTCCCATCTTCGCCTGTTTCGCACTTCCGCCATCTTTCTTATGTCCTTTCCGTTCCCAAATGGAACGAAGACGGATGGAGTAAAACTGACATTGAATGACGTGTTTTCCAGAAGTGAGGGTTCGCCTGCGTGAAGGGAGTTGGAGTGCGGAACCGCAACTTTACTTCCTCCCCAGTCGATCCCCATGGAGGCAAGAAAAAAAATTTAATCTCCTTTCTACAAACGAAATGTAACCATAATATTAGCTCAGCAAATTGAAAGGATTTCCAATTGAATTCATCCACGGCGACATGCCCGAACAGTGTGGGGATGTAGGTTTGGGGATGAAATCCTTCTTGGCGTCTTTTCTGTAGCGCCCGCGGAAGTGAATGGGGGAATTTATGTTGCAATTTGAAGCGCAACGAGCTCCGGCTCGGAGGTGGTTGAATGAATTTTGAAACACTTTGCCCAATCCATCTGATATTGTAAGGCTCTCGTATACAATTTGTAGAAATATCAAAATTTTGGACAAACTTTTCAACCGCTTCGGTCCGCACTCGGTCGCAAAACTTTCCCGCAAAGTAATTTCCAACCAAACAGGACTGCGCGATCGAATCCTCCAGCTATTTTTTTTTTCTTGGATACGCCAAAGGACGGAAGCGGTTTTGCATAAACTCCAATTCTTTTGCGATAGCACGTTCGACTAGATTGAAATATAACGAAAATTGATGATGATGCGCGCTCGCATGGGAAAGCGGAAAAAGCAGACTCCCCGGATCGACGTTCGGTGGCCAGAAGCATAGTAAACATAACTCCACCATCCCACGCGGACGACGCCGCGCGAAATCCCAACCGACTCGCTGGGCGTGACGAAACAAAAGTTTTCGCCATGCTCCGCCAGGTTCCTTGTGTGTCCTCCCGGTGAGGGGGAGAGAGATTGCAGGGATCGGGGGAGACCCAACCCCGTTTGGCGGGTCAAATCGCGAACTTTCAATCTGGCGTGACGTGGGCGTGTGCTGGGAATCGCGTTTTCCCGTTCGGCAGGTAAACAGATTTATTTTCCAGTTAATTTATACCGCCTGTTTTTGTTCTATTTTGCGGCGCAATATCTTATGCCTTGCCAGGGCCCGCCCGGTCGCTTAGCCCGACTCTGGTGGTTTTCCTCGTTTCTCGGGGATTCATTTCTTGAATTGATATTCCCCCGACTTCCGGCGGTGGGACAATGAAAAGGGGTTTGATGGATTGATCTTCAAGCCTGCTGGATCGAAATTCATCGTGTTTATTTTCAAAGTATTGGTTGACGAAAAGTTTTAACCAAAACATTATTCGCCGAACTGAAATTTAATTTCGCAAATAACAGTTTAAGGGAAATATTTACCAATTTGAGTAAGTGTTGAAAAATAGAAGCACAGTACATTGTTCAAAACGAACGGGCGATGTAAAAATTGCCAGTGAAAGGACACAAAGAGTACCTGTATCTGTGTCCTATCGTGATTTATTCGTTAATTATATTAAGTTTCGAAATGCGCCCGGTACTTTCCTACCCGAGCGGAGTGATTTATAGTGAAACGTTTTGCGATTGAATGCGCTCCCCAATGCGGTACGGAGAAAAAAGACGAATGATATCAAGTGATGGCGCGTTTAATGGGAAACGACGAAGAAAAAGTAGTCTGTGCGTGAGGCGACGATTTGAACGAGATTGAAGGCGATGAAAAGGTGTCGACTGAGTGTCATCGATCGAGCAAGGCTCCCAAGGACTCCGAGACAAAGAGAGGAAAAATTAATTCATTCCATTAGTAACTTTTACCGGTGCACGGGCATGTTGTTCGAAATGGAGTGGAGCTAAAACGGGATGAAATACATCACCTGATAGGAGTGTTTTATTTTATGCACAGTATAATTCCACGTCTTTCCTACGACTTTAATACAACGTGTTTGGAATGCATCTTTTACTGTGCAATAAGCTTGTTTGTTTATTATTTAATGTTACTTTTTTGGTGAAACTCTCTAGTACTTCATGTTCTAGGGTATTGTTGATGATTAAATTAAGTTTCAGATGAGTAAAAACATACTAAATCATCTCTTTCGTAGTAAATAAATTTGTCAAAATAAACAAGCAACGATTCACCACCTGATTGATGTAATTCAACTCAAACAACATAGCCTTGTTCCATACTTTACAGATAAGAATGTAATTCCATTCATTGAGAGTGAACGTATTCCACCCTATCGAATCGTTCTTAGCTATAATTAGAGAAATGGCTATTCATAGCCATATTTCACAAACCATCCTGGACGGACGATGTCTTCATTCATTTTTACGAGCAATTCGGTCGATAACCGGGGAGAGGGTAAACCATAAGCCGAACCGCAGTGATTGTTTGTGGCCCGGTGCGTCATTAGGACGAACACATTTGTCATCATCGCCTGGCAGCCAATTAATATTCAACTTTTCTTCGGTTGACCTTACGGGAGCGCGCGCACGGTCCAGTTCCATTAGCCTTTCCATTAATCATTTCAGAAGACGATCGCGCTCGCCGCTTGTTTGCCCATTAGCAAACCCGTTCCTTCCCGTTGACAAATGAAGAGTTCTGCCATGGATAGGGTATTGTAAAACTTTTAACTCGGTGTGCCTATCTCGATCGACTTATCTGACCAGGATCTTGAGGATCATCATTGGCAGCGCATCGAGGAAAAAGAGTACTACAATGAAGGACCCATTCTGCCGTGTGATTCTAATTGGACTCATGGTGAGAAAATATGGATGGCGATAGAAGCTAGAATATTATGATCCAATAATAAAAACACTGGCTTACCTTCGTTATCTTTAGCTGCGGGGTTCGTAACTCGAAGGATGGACTTTTCCTTAGACGAACGCAATGGACCTGGAAGAAATATGGAATCAGATAAAACAAATGTCAGTTATGTGATTTATTCCAACATCGAACTATGATTTCAACATTTAAAAACTAATCAACTTGTAATTTGTAGCATTTCAGGAATACAAGCTTTAAACTTCAGACGACTGAATTGTATACTAAAACACATTCCAGTAGCAGAAACGAAAGCCTTCAATTAAGGCCCGACTGAACACTCAGTCCGTCGGTGGCAACGAGGTATGCCAGAAAGACAAAACATGCGGACTCGCGCACTCCGAACACAACGTCCGACATCAACACACGAGCCACGAACAATTTAAAACATGAGCGTTGGAATCCGACCGAGCGCCCAGAGGGTCGGGTTGCGGGCGGCGTGGCGTGGCACGCGGCGAAAAGCCACCTACCGGAAAATCAATTCTTCATTAAGTTTTCCACCCTGCGGAAAAGTGAGAGTGGAATTCCAGCATCCAGCGCCGGCTGAGAATTCCACAGCAAACAATAGTCGCTCTGTGATGCATGTTTTGTGCGTATGTTAGGAAAGGGAGGGGGATGGTCAGGAGGTCAACAAACACTACATGGGGTTTATCGGTCGATCGTATGGTTCATAAATAAAATACACCGAGAGTTGGCGGGAGCTTGTGCTCGGGTGAAATAAAAAGGGAACTGGCAAGGGATTTTCCGGCAAAAGGACACCTCGCTAATAATTAATCCCGGGCGAATGTTTATGAACACCAATTGGAGAAGGAAGTTGTACATTATTTCCCATCACCTCCCCTCCCCACACACAACAAATCCCTTCTGAAGTGCTCCGTGACGTGTTTGACGCTGTTGTTCCGGTGGGCTGGTATTTAGTGTTGTGATTGGTGCGGGAGCATAAAAGTGTGGCAGGTGTTGCAATATGCATAGCGTACGTGTGTCACAATTGTGCGAACCGGTACAGCCGGCATGCCTGTGACCGCGCAACCTGACCCATGATCACCATCATCGGGTGGAAATGTGGGAAATGGGCGGGCCATGGCGTTTGTTGGACGAACAATTATCATAAATAGCACTCCATGGAGTCGCCAGGTGAGATTTTCCAACGCCAACACGAGGTGAATTTATTGAAAAATAAAACCCTGCGGAATCAATTTGATGATGGAGGACCACAATTGGATGTTACTTTACATTACAAAATTGTTGAAGTTTCAATAACTATAACTTTTCTTTAATTTCAGGAAAGAAATCATATAGGGGACTGTTATGTGGTTACTTTCAATACGGGACGCCGCCAGTTTGGTATTTTTTTCACATTTGCATGCACTAAATAGCCACTTTGAGATATTTTGTCGGAAATATATTGAAAATGAACATTATTAATGGGCCTAACTCAAAAGTGATGATAAGTCAAATGGGACTGATATGCGAATATGGGCAGCGTAGGTAAATTGCAACATTTAAACTTTAAAACAAAGTGCCGAACTTTTCCTTGCAAAAAATAATGTTTTATAACTTTATGAAAAACCATCAAAAATGTGCTTCCAACATAATATTTAACACCCACATTTGTCTGGTGATAATTAATTAGAAAGTTTCGGCAGCACCAACACCCGGTGACAGCTGCTGAAAAATGTTTACTATCGAGCAGCCGCCACAACTGCCAGGCGCTTATCAGGCAAGTTTTGCGCAACCAACTTTCGGCCAGAATGTGCCCGGAGGGGGTAGCGAGAATAACGCGGCATGCCAGCCGCGGAGTGAAGCATGAAGATTACAACACCTTCGCCTCGGTAATCGTTTCGTTTAGCATAATTTAAAGCAACGGCCGCGGCCTGGTGGCGCGTGCAACAGTCAGATTCAACATCATAAACACATAGTCCGTGCGAGAGGAAGCGTGAACGCAGTGTTGCGATCAAAACACGAAACCCAGCCGATGCTTGTGAGATGATGGTACGCGTGACTGAGCATGGCGCTGCTGCATGTGTATGGCTGGTTATGCTACGGCCCTGGCAGTGCAGCAGCATGTTTATTCCGATCCGCCCGAACGGTTCACTGGAGATCGAGCCATCGAGTTGGATGAGGAGAAAGAGATTCACTGCACGCTCCGTGCTAATCCCGGATCGCGAAACCCCCCACCGTCGGGTGCCTTTGGCGAGGCGTAATGGAAAACCAACAGATATGTCGTACGCTGCTTCCGTGCGCTCATTGATTGCAGAACGTGCTACGCCTCGGTGCGGCCTAGAACGCGCTGTATGTCATGTTTATTTATGTACAAAACAACCACAAAAACACACAACATCCTGCCGAGCGAAACTTTGCCGTTGTCTAAGTATGCACATTTGATTAGGAAGTAGGTTAACACCAAGCAGAAGCGTCTCACTTTACGGAAAGCTTTCTTCGGCGCGTATAAGTAAGCTACGAAGGGAGCAATCGAATGACAACACAAAATACAAACGCGGTTTCCATTGCACAAACTTTTGCGTGCATAAACATCGTCCCTTAAAGTAAAGCTTGGAAACGGTGCACACCGAGAGACATTACACAAAACTCCGCACACGTGCCGCGTTTGCCTCCCGTATCAGTTTCTAATCTAATTCAATATTTATAAACAACATCATTTTTCAAAACAACTGCAACTTTAGCCAAAGCAAACGTTTGCACAATGGCTCTATAACAAACGTGCAGCTCCCGGTGGAGAGAGAGGGTTTCGGGTTTGCGATATCATATCACCACCGTCAAGAGACTTCTTCTGGCCCAGCCTAAGCACGGTGTGTGTGTGTCCCGATTTCGTTTTCTTTTCTTTCCACTGTTTTCTTTTCGGCCCGAAAGGCGAAGAGGAAAACTGCTTGGTCGGAGTGGGCCTTGTGACCTCGTTGGGCTTCTTGTTTTTTTTCGACGGCTCCGGGAAAATGGTGTAACCCTGCCACATTGTTTCGGTGTGGGAAAAACCATTTATTACCATTTTTCTCAGTCTAACGCGGGGCAGCCCTCAAAATTCTGCTGGGTTGGGGAAAGAAACCATAAAAAATTTGATTTGTCGCATTTTTTGCAGCAAAATTTTCATCGCCTCCAAGAAGCAAAACGCGGTGAACTGGGCCGTGCGTAACATGCATATTCGACAATGGATTACGGGAGGATCGCCCATGTCGGTCATGCTCTCCACCAACGTGATGAGCAAAGGCAGACGAAAAACTACTAACTAGAGCCACTTAGCCGAAACTGGCACTTGACAAAAAAACAAAGTTTCACAAGAGGAACAACGCCGTTGACTTTTCTTCGGGGCGGGAAAACAGAGAGGCATCGCAATTCATAAAGCGCTTCACATTTGCTGCGTGTTGAAATGACGCTAGCATTTCTGAGACTTTTTTTCGACTATGGCGTCATTTTTCCTCGTCTCGACTTTTGATGAATGAACGAGGAAGTTTGTTTTTCCTCGCAGAGTACGTTTGGGTTTCAATTCTCATTTCTTTTTCTCCTCTCGCCCCGTTCTGCGGCGATAGTTTTCTGCGCACTGTTACGGCTTTCTGCGCGTAGGCAATCGCAGCCATTATGCTAAGCGATTTGATATTGCATGCGCTCATCCCGCCCGGCTTCCGCAGCGATTTATTTATGTTTTTCAGCTGGTTAGTGAGTCGGGGATGGGTTGTGTGTTTTTTGTTTGCTTCTTCCCTCCATCCATCCACCGTTTTCCGTCAGTTGGAGCAGTGATGCAACCTTGTCGGGGAACCGGAGAGATCATATTTACGGCGGCCAGGGGGGAGTATATGCTAGGGTTTTATGGCTGCTTATGCTGATGGTAACGCGCGTCCGTCCAGTTGTTGGCGAGCGAAGGAAAGAGAAGAAGAAACGTTTTGCATCGGTAGAGCGCAACAGATGCAGCATAACGGAATCACGCGGCACCGACCGTTAGAAGTGCGGGGTCATAAAGCACAAATAAAAACGGTAGCTTCCCTACGTACTGGAAACATCTGTTTGCGCAGTCGGATACAAACTTGAAACGTTACAATATACATTTTGTATCGACTGACAAAGTATGTAGAAAGTTTTCGAAAAAGCAACACATTCTCCTGCACTTGTCAAATATCAATTTCAATCGTCTCGTTCGGAGCGCAACCTAGTGCATTCCAAAATAGAATCCCTTGAATCTCGCACCGTTGACGTCAATGATCACACGCCATTGCTCGTCATTTGACCTCCATTTTGGCCGCCATTGCAATTTCTTCACATCGACTCGGCAGGGCTGGCCGGGGTAATTGTGGATTAAGTGTGCGGCTTCAAAGCTTGCGCTAGCTGATTGATGAGAATTGCCCGCGAAAATAGGCATCCCTCCCCCCTATCCCTGTGAGTGTGCTGACGCAAGCTGGCGACCTCAAGACAAAACTATTGCAATACTTCACCGAACGGGGAAAGATATATAGAATATTCCAGCCGGGCCGGGCACACTGCACACCTTGAAATTGCAAATTATTTTGCTCGTGTAAAATAAGGTACACATTTTCCTCGGATAAATATCGAACGAAACAAGGCCCCCTGCTCCCCCCCTCACCGTTGGTTTCGAGCAGGGCATGTTTCAAAACGTAACGCGCGATGGGAAGTAGCCCGCAGCCTCGAACGGCGACATCAATCTTCGGCAGCCACCGACAGGGAACGCCCGGGATGATGGAAGTCCCGGTGAGTGCAGAGTTCTTCGGGTTTTTTTTGCGTTTCTGATAGGGATCAAGCAGTGTTCTCGCACGTTCCACACCGTTCCAGAGCATCCGTTTGCCAGAACCCTTCACTCAGTGCTGCAACCGGGACGAGATCCCTGCTCCCTGCTGGCGGGCAGCAATTGCTCGGAACAATTTCGTGTGATCGTATCGCACCGATGCAGCGAATATACATATATTCGCTCTCGGAAACCGACTTCCCACGATACGCCGTCCGTGAAAAAGGGTGCCGGGAAACGGGAAGAGTGTGTGCCGGGGGAACGGACGAAGGTTTAACCGACGCTAAATTATAGTAATCATCGATGAAGAAAAGGGCACCGGAGCGGTGATTGAAGGTGAAGGAGGGGGCGCATCCCGGAGGACCTGAGCACGGGAGGATGCATACATTTTAAGCAGCTTATCTGCGCACCGGATCGGTTTATGGAAGGTGCATTCACTTTTGGATGACATTGACAGCGTGGCGGGGGTGGAGAGGGGGGGGGGGGAAACGTTAACCCGTGGGGGAATTCTGTGTTCGAAATCTGCATACCTCAATCTGCAAAACGGTGCGGTGTAAAATTATGCATATTGCAATAAAAACGAATCGGCGGTGGTGTGGTATTTTTCGAACGTTATATTTTATGTACCAAATTGCAACATGCATAATCGTTGGGATAAAACGTTTCAAACGAAAACTTTACAAAGCATGAGCAATAAAAGTGGTATTGAGAAAGAAACCTACAAAAAAGTCCTTCTTTGATTGTAACATAAATCCCGCCTTTGTTTCATACTCCATACAATTTCCAACACCCCTTCATCCCGTTAACAAAGTCTATTTTGCACCCTCGTACATGCATTCGTGTTAATTAAGGAGCACAAAATTGAAGCGCATTAGTGCAACCGCAACTTGTTGAAGCCACAATGAAACGGGTCTCCACCGTGCGCGAGACTAAGTAAAAAGTGGTTTGAAATTATCTTTCACTTTTGTTCGGTTATTTACTGGACTTCAAAGCAGTCGCTCCATAATAGGTAAACCTTGCGAGGGAAAATGCAGCGTGCAAGAAGTCAATGGAGAAAGAGAGAGAGAATAGAAGGGAGCCCAAACTTGTCTGCATTGCACCGCAGTGCTGTTAAAGAACGGCTCTGGACGGCGATGATTATGTGAAAGCACAGTTCGTCTTCTCATAGGCAAACGATAAATTTTTCGCAGTCAACGAAACAAACGCTCCGAAAAGCTGCTGTGTTGGAGATGGAATCGTTCTGGGAGCAAAAAATCAACAAAACCAAAGACAAAAGAACGGGCAAAGAAACCCCAAAGGTACATCTCGTAAGAACTCCAACCTTGCCCGAAGTCCTTTCCTACTCGTCCGACCGACCGAGGTCGATGCAAGAAACAATTCAAATTCCGTCCCGAATGGAGATGCCACCGGGCGGGTTGCGGGCGGGACAGGGTGCACTTGGCAAAAGATCATAATTCCTAGCAGAGAAAAAAAGAGAAACGACCCGTGGCAACCGGGTTCACCACCACCAGACCAGACACTGGCTGTATCTTAACCGGTCTCCGGGCTGAAGGAGCTAAGAACCGAGTTGAAAAGCGGGAAAATCTCGAAACCGAAAATCGGAAAAACCGAACCGGGGGGTGGGGCAAGGGGCAAGCCGCTCGCCATGCTTGGGTGGTGCCATGCTTTTGTTCGACGACAGCGATGACTACTACTACTACGACGATGATGCCGGTGATGATGACAATGATGATGCTCTTTGCTCCGGTGGTTTTTCATAATTTGTTCTTCGTTTGTGTCTTTGAATTTTCGGCTCCCTCCGGCCGCCAGCGTCCCGCTAGCCTCTAGTAGGTCGATAAAAAGTTGTTGACGATGCTCTTGGTGTCGTGGTTTTCCATTGTTTGCTCGGTTCCTGGAGCCCAACCGGAACATGTAATCCGACGCCTTGCCGTGGGGTCGACGGTAAAGCGACTGCATCCATTGCTGGACAGGGGGTTTTCTCTCTCCCCCTTTTCCGGAAAATCGATCGTTTGAAAGAGTACACCATTTAGTAGCACGATATACAACGAGCCGGACAGGTGAAGAGTGGAAGTATCTAATCCAGCCTCATCTTGGTTGGCACAGAACCCGGTAGCAGAAGGAGCAGTTTGTTTTTAGATAGTTTACAGTCATGACCGGAGAGAAATTATTTCCGTAGAAGCATGAAGTTTACTGTTGACATTCTATGTTGATTGCATTGCAGTAGCAATGGGAGAACCAATTCCATTTAATGAAGCTGAGTTTATTAAAAGTTATGTGTTACAATATGGACCGACTGCTGTACTGAGAAGCTTTTCAAAGTTTGTTATCTGTTTGGAACTAATTATGAGTAGTTGTTGATTTCGTAATGAACATTCGTAACAAACAAATTTATGGGCTTACAGGGATTTTCAGATGATATCATAACAGTAGCAGCATTTATTCCAACTTCAGCACATGATATTCCAATTGCATCAGTTGATTTTATAACGCAATCTTGTTTATTATAACTGTGTCAGTTGAACTCAGAATAGTAGCATTTTATATTATAAAGCCCAAGGTTGAACTACATATCAGGTGGGTTCATAACTCTTCGATTTCTTTGGAACGAAATTGCTCACCAAAATAAGTAAAAAAATGACATGCAGTCAACAAGAAAATTAATCAGCACTGCTTGTTTAAAAATTCCTTTCATGTTCTAATGAAATTGAAGCGATTCATGCGAAATGAACTCACCTGATATGTTGAACTACCTTGCTAATTGCGTACATCGCTCGACCTGCCATACCAACTTTATAATTTAAAATGCTACTATTCTGATTTCAACTGACACAGTTATAATATACATGATTGCGTTATAAAATCAACTGATGCAGTTGGAATATCATGTGCTGCAGTTGGAATAAATGCTGCTACTGTTATGATATCATCTGAAAATCCCTGTATTTAGTTCCCATCAATGTATAATCTACAATCATTTTGAGCGAACAGTTGTTGAACAACTGTATCTTTTCTCGCTACCTTATCTTCTCGGGAAAAGGATAACGTTTGTTGGTTAAACAATCGCAGGATTGCACGATTGCAAGCGGGCATTACCTGCGTGATTCTATCTGTACCGATTTAAGCACACAAAACCGTTAACCAAACATCAGCTAACCGCAACATCGGCCTGTCAGCTTTAAGGATTACGAACGGCTCTAGTTCAACGAGCAAACATGAAACAAAACGGATCAAATGAGCTAATACACGGGCGCAGATATATATGGCGCAAATAATCTCCTCAAATATTTGCCTACGCGCCTCTGCCGCTAATCGGAATTACGGACGAACGACAGGGCAACAAAACAAAAAACGTGGCGAAACAAAAATCTGCAAATGAATCCTCCCCCCACCGAGGATCCAAAACCCACACCCACCCGACCCGGGTCCCGGCGCCGCGAAACCAATTAGAGATACCGACAGAGGCGCTTTAGATTGTTTGATTGGCAGTTAAACTCGCGTTTCCCGGTGAGCTTAAACTGTTATTAATTACCATCCGCGGTCGCTTTCTCCCCCACCTCGCCTCTCCAGGTTGGCCACCACCCGTTGGACCATCGCAGCGGAACGGAAGCTGTCGCCGGAGAATGTTCTAAACGGCTAGAAACAACAGAGCATTAGCCGAACGTGGTCCAGATTAGGGCAGATTAGCGAATGCGAACAGCGAAGACCACGCCAAAGTGTGGAACGAAATTTATGTCCGCTACTCAACACCGCGCGCGAATCGTTCGAAGGCGACTTGCAACGCGACGGTTGGCAACGAGCGACACACCAAGGCGCTGCTGCTTAAGGTGGCCAGATGGCACGCTGGGGGCGCTGATGATTTGAAATATAATCTCTTCCAAATGAAGTCACTTTTACAAAATCGCTGCCAAAAATTTGCCTGCCTCGGGGGAAGGCGGAGCGAATGGTTTGGCCCACCGGAAGGTGAACGTCCGACGAAGGTTCCTGTTTTGCCAGCTCCACCCGGCCGGCTGGCTTGAGAACCGGGTTTTCGAGCATCCCTGGAACCTGTTGAGCAAACGGTCCGTGGGTTCCGCGAATAAAACGAGTGTGCGCCCCGAGATGGCGTCGTTGGCAACTTTTGTTCTTATTATTTCTTGTTTGACTTTTTTTTGTTTGTCGAAAACCTCTACCCAACGATGCGTGAATAAATATGCTCCCGAAATCCAACGCGTTTTGAAAAATCCCTCCTGCACCCCCTCCGTTAAACGGTTTCGCCTCGCGCGATATATCGTACGCGAAGAAGGGCGCGCGGGAATTGGGATTTTATTTATCGCGGTTTTACATATGTTTTGTGGCACGCCGGTTGCGCCGGAACCGGTATTTTTTTTTTGCACACGTCGCGGAAGGGGGAGGCAGTATGATAAGCCCGCCCTGCCCCCTCCCCCCCTGCATTCAGTGTTTGAAGTAAGACAAATGGAAGGCCAAAGCCGCGGCACACACTGAACCTGACCGAATCGTTCGACCGAGGTTCCCGCGAGGAACCTGCTCCGAGCAAACCGGTTTCACGAGTGCGGGCACACGCGGGGAAGGGGGAATGGGGGGAAATGGTTGGTGGAAGGGTGCGAACTTATCCCAAGCACGGCGAGCAAACGAGGGAGAGAATATTACCAACCGATTGGAAGGTGGAAAATATTCTGATCGGTTCCATTCGGATCGAACGCATCGGTGGGTGGTGGATGGATGGATCCAATGCAGGCAGGAGGAAGGAGGCGGGATGGGATTGGAATGGGAATCTATATTGAATGTATGATTAACGCCAACGGTAGAAGCGAAGATGGAAAGTTCGGCGAACTGTTCAGCGATCCGTAGCGATCCCTGCTCCGCATGGAGAGTGTGCAATATTATAACAACAACATAAAGCAGGCGCAACGAAACGGAAGGGACCTTGAGGGTGGGGTTGCCCACTGGATTCCGTCTCCGGAGATTTCGAAACGGAACGAAGCTAATAATAGATGCCGAAAGCTTCCCTTTCGGGGCTGGGAGGGTTTGATTTCAGCAAAAGCCATTCACATCACGGGCAACGGCTCACTTCAGACGTGCAGGTCGATGGGACCGGGGGCAGCACACGGTTACGCCGCTGACCGAGCCCGTAGAACCGAGCCCCAACAGCATCAATCGAACAGCCCGCGTAGGAAGTCAAAGGAGAAGTCAGCGAGACGGCCCCGGGTGTGGTCTCATTGGAAGCAATTTCTTACAAATAATCCGGAACCTAAGCTTCCACTCTTCGGAGTCGGAGGGAAACATTCATGATGGTACCACTTTTGCCAAACGTAGTTAATCGAGCGTGAAACCCTCAACCTGCTCGTGCTCCCAAACACAACAGCCTAACACGTGCCTCTCCCACCGGAAAGGTCCTTTGGCAGCTCGTGTCGACGACGGATGCAGAACGAAACGAAGAAAATCTCCCACCAGAAGGCTGTAAAAAGATTGCACAGCGTCGTTCGTTGTGTGTGTGTGTGTGTGTGCGAAGATGCGTCCCTCCTGGAAAGGTCTTCCCCCGGGTGCCCCAGGTTGGTGCATGCATTGAGCTATGAACAGATAATTACGTCGTTAGCATATCCTTTTCTTCGGATTTCCGCCGCCCGCACTCGACTGCACAGACACAGCAGCCCAAAAGGGGGCGGAGGAGGGGGAGGGGAATCGAGAAGTCCGCCCGGATGTGAGCATTCTGTCGGTCGTTTATTTGTTATTTGCCAGGCCTCGTTGGGCAGGGATCCGGTTCGGGCCATCAGCAAAGGAAGCGGAAGGAAACACAACGAGGGTGGACCTGGCTGATTATGGCTGGCTGCGATGAGCAAATTTGAGCCCTCCACCGTCGGCACACCGTCGTCTTTTACAGGGACTTTGCATTACGGACACCGGGCGAGGCAGAATTTCGCCCGTGTCGCAATGGTGAAAAATAACAACTTTCACCTGAGCCGTTCCTTGGGTCGTAGTTCAAAGGGAACCGATCCGTTGCGTCCCATACGGTGACGTTCTCTTTTTTGCGTGCACTCAAAGTGTCTTGGTGAAATGTTACACTCATCCGGACCAAGGAGGGCGGGAGGGAAAGAGTTGCACCAGGGGTAAGGAGCAGGACCGAAGGCGTAATGTTAGTCGGTTCACTGTGCACCGAGATGCAAGACCCTCAAGTGCGCCATGCCTTTTCATCATGAACATGCCATCGTTCGAGGTGTGCAGCAGCAGTCTACATCCTGCTTTAGAAAATTTCACCTTCCAACACGCTCCATTCGAGCCACATAGTCCTTGCCGTTTCATACTAAGAAGCGCCGAGCTAAGCGGAGGCTCATATCGGTGTATCGTGCTACATGATACATGGATTACATCGGGCGGTGGGTTCCGGTTAGTTCCGGTTTGATGGAATATTTTCCGAGAAATGCTAGAGCGCACTTGTGCCGGCAACATCGGCTGCGAACATCATTAGTCCTTCATCTCTGCACTACGGAGGATCTCTTTGGAGGTGTGGATCAGAAAATGTGAAACACAACCAAATGCAAATGGGTGCTCCGTAAAAGTCTGCCCCTCAAAAAGTCAACCGACGTTCCCGACGCCATAACACACGCTGGTAATTAGCAAAAAGGGGTACAATGATTAAAATTGCATTCACAGTTTTGGCAGGGCCTGTGCATATCAATTTAAAGAGCTCACGTCCAGGGGGAGGCTGAGATACCTCGTGGTGCCATCAACACAAAGAGTTGCACAATAATATTCGTTCATTTTATTTACTCCACTAACGCTTCCTCCTCACCCTCACGCGACTGGCAAATAATCAACGCCACTGCGTACAACTTCCGGGCGTGGAAAAACAGTGTCACTACATGAAAACAACAACAGCAAAAAAAAGGAACGTAAAATCAACCAGCTCAACCGGGGAACCTCTGATTTGGCAAATAATTAACAAATTAGTTTGCCCATTCAGCGCTCATTGGCGCCGTACATTGTCTCGCACAGGTTCCGCAGGTTCGGCTCGCCTGTGCGTCACACCGACAGCAAGCTAATTATCCGCGAGATGACAGATCGGGTCCCGGATGGCCGAATGGGCCCCCTTTAGTTAGTGTGCATTGCCACACCTCATGGAGTCGCGCCCGCCACATGTCGGTATAATGAATCCATTATTTTGAGGCAAATTAATAACGTACATTAGCGGAACTTTGTACCGGTGTCTATCAATGTTTGGAATCAAGGGGGGGCCATCAGTCCACAAAGCGGATTTGCCGTCAGCAGCATGTTTGTTTGAGTAATATTTGGTTTGTCATCAATGAAATGTTTTTCACCGACAGGAGGTTCAAACATACCACCAATAAGGGGAATAAATACTTCGAAAGTATTTTTAATGTTTAATATGGGACGACTCTTATCTAAAAGTGTTTCAACCATACCATCATGAAACATTTACGACCAGAATAAAGTATAGACCATGCCGTCTCTATTAGGTTCGGTGTGCATTAAGGCATTAACATAATTGTACACTCCGGGATGTCTGCACCGGTTTCGAAGGTGAGTATCCCGGCGGTGAATTGATTCGTGAGAATAATAATTGCATCTATTCAAACACCATTCCACTCCTGTCCGACCAGGATTTCTGTGGGGTGGTCTCTCCAAGAATTACGTTACCCGGAGCGTCGTGATGCATGGCTAGATTATCGCCGTACAGCATGAATAATTAGAGCGTGCCAATGCGTCGTCCTTAGCCAACACACTCATCACATCGAAGACGTTCAGGCACGTAACGAACTCGGGAGATGCAAAATAGTATCCTGTTCCATAGTGAACCGTCTGCCCCGGTGCAAACGTTAGACACTCCGCCTAGAGTATCATCACTTTGTTTGGTTGGAGTTTCCCTGCGTCCACAAGAAACTTGGCAAACGAGAGCGCACCTTACCGTTCGGTTGTTGTGGATTACTTGCATTTCCAACCTGCCGCAAGTGTTCGATCGATCGAAGGAAAAAGATTACGCCCTTATACACACACGCTGGCGTCTGTTTTCGGCAGATGTGGTGAAAAACGGAACGTTGTACTCCGGCTAGCATATAATAAAATGCAACATAATCCTTGGACGCTTGGCGAAGAATGAGAGGGAGCACCCTCGGCGAACGTTCTGGTTCTTCCTTCCCTTCCTGACCGTCAACGGCACCATGTTCCAACACTCGTTATAGACAGATAATCGTTATTAAACGTGACATATCATCCGACGACGATGGCACACACACAGCCGGGACGACAGACGGTCATTGAACGACGGGTCGTTTCGAGCTCGCTGTTCGGGAGACGAGCACGTCGGCAGAGAGATTGGGGTCGCCAGGACGATAAGTTCGGTGCCCTCCTGCGTCTTCTCGGTTCTCGGTGCCGACGGTTTCGTTCGATATAATATCCATATTTCAGTACGCCATTTTCTGCGCCAACGGGTGCGAAAAGGCCAGCGAAACGGGGGACGGAGTGGAATCTGATGCTGTTCTCCATTCGGGTGCTGCGTAATCGCAGGTTGTGCAACAGGCACGACACCACCGCCTCCCTTACTCCCAAGCCCCAGAAGGTTCTCCCTGCTCCGTCGTTGTGTCGACGCAAAATCTGCAAGCAAGTATTGGATAGCCGAACCGAAATCGAAACCGGAAACATGCCGATCGTTATCGATAATCGACAGCGCATCGGTAACGCGAGCGAAACACCCACTGTGCCCCCCCCCCCCCCCCTCGCCCTTGCGTGTTGTCAACGATGGCGACCCGATTTGACGTGGCGGACAGTTGGCAAACAACGACAAAATGTCCCCGCGGGGGCAAACGTTCCGGCTTTGGTGGCAGCTGGAACAAATTGGAGCTAAATTGTTGTTTTCGGCTTTACGAGCTGAGAAGCAGACGGTATTTGAGGCCATCGAAAAGGAGAAGGAAACATACTCATAATTCCGAGCCATTCCATTTGGTGCGATAATGCCACCATGTATTGGATTAGAGGCGCTGCAATCCAAAATACTTGGTAGATAAGGAGATTGTTTTTAAAACACCAAGTAGTAGAATCTGCCGTTCGATAAGGAACGGTTACGTTTAAATCCACATCCACTAGATGTTATGGCTAGCTAGCTCCGACGTTCAGCAAACAAACGATTGATACATTACGAGGCGAATAGTCCGTGACAGAAGAAGATTCCAGCGCTTCAAACGGAGCGAAATTCTTTACGTGAATTCTTACACGACGCCGGCCGCCATCGTCATCTGCTGTGCTTTTTCCGACCGAATCGCATCAATAACCCTCCCTACCATCCACTCCATCGCCTCCCACTTCAGAGGCGAGAGGCGGGGAAAAAATCAGCAAAACTGTCCGATCATTCGATGTCAATTTGTAGCCGCTGTCAACACGGATCGGCAGAGCTCGAGGAATCGTTCCCGGAATAACAACAGCTCAGTTTCTTCGGTGCACGATGATACAGCGTACATTCTGTTTCCGCAGGCAAAAAACCGCTCCCTTTGGGCTGACCCTTTTGCGAGGGGCAGGGACACAACGCAAACGCCTGGCCCAATGGTGCGCACCCCCCTTGGGCAACGGAGAATCGCTGATGGTCCGGGCGGTTAATACACGGTAGCACCGGTTAATGCGAACCACGAAGCTTAATTGAAGTGCCGCAGGGGGATTTAATTAGATTTTTCTCTCTGCCAATTGCGCGACCCCCGTCGCCGATGTCATTTCCGGCGACCATCAGAGTGGGGAGGAGGTTGAGACGGGTTCCTTTTTCCGCTGATCGATCGAAACGATTGAGAAAATATTTCACACGGCTTCCGGAACTGTCAGCCTGATGTCTATAGCACGTAAATATTGAGCTGCTTCGCTTCAACACTGTTAATAATGCCCCACTGAAGATCAATTGTACAGCCTTGAAGAAGGAGAAGGTATTGAACTTGAAGGTTAAAAATGGAACTGTGGTACGGTTTTGCAACTCTAGCTTGATTTAAAATATATTTGTTTGCAAACTTAATCTATAAGTTTACAACCATTCTTTTCAATTGATATCAACAGAGTGGAAAAGAACTCCACGTTTCATAAACCACATTAAGTTCGATGTCCAACTGCGTTGGCAGGTCACTGCCTCGAAGAGTTGATTTTAATTTTTCCACATTTCTTACCGGCTGTCCATCAGTTTGCAAAGTTTTTCAAGCACTCCCATCGTTCACTGGCAAAGTCAAAAAGTAGCCCCGGAACAGCGGAGACGAGGAGTCCACCACCAGTCGAGGCAAAAACAATCGTCTGTCGATTAGCCCATGGTGCAATAACTCACGGAACTCGCACCAAGTCCCACCTCAGGCCGCGGTACAGAGAGAAAACCGCAAAGTTTAATGAAACTTTTGGACCAAAGCTCATCAATGCTAATAAAGCTTCAACTTCATTCCCCGGCGGTGCAATTTGCTCCTCCTCGGCCGCGTTGGAGGACCGCCGGTGAACAATGATGAATTGTGTGCATGCGTTTCGTCGAGTGGAAACTTCAATCATCTTACATCGTACAAAGTGGCGTGAGGAAAAAAAATCGGAACAAAACTTTGGAAGTGATATAAATATCCATCGTCCGAGCCGTTTGGCCAGCGTTGTACCATGTTTCAAGCGCCATTTTTTTTTCGCAGAATGATATCCATTGCAGTTTGAATGAAGATTGGTGAAGTATATCGAGAGAAGATGGACACACAAAAAAAAAAACAAAAACGACGCGCAAGTCTCGGTTCTCCAACTCCAATTTTCTTCGATCTTTCTTTGTCAGCGTAAGTCAGGGACCTTCGCGCCCGTTCTGCGTCAACCTTCCGTGTCCTTCATCGTAAGTAAGATTGGCTAAACCGGCTAGCAAAACGGAGAGGGAAAGAGCAACCCACGGTACGCTATGGGCTAGCGAACTGCAACTGAAGTTAATGGTGCTTTCGTAAAGTCTGCCGGCTCAAGCTCTTCTGGCCCTGCATTGTCTGAAGGTTCGGGGCAGGAGGTTTTTCAAGAACCCTGCGGGGATTAAAGGACCACCATCACCACCGACCGTTTATGCTCCATTCCTCTACTTTCGTCGAGTAGCTCCGTAGCCAATGTGGCGTAGATATGAAGCGCGACTACTTGACAGCGCGGACATGGGCGTCTCGGAAAGTGAAGACGTGTACGCCGGTCTGAACGCCTGAGGAGTGGCGCTCTAGGCGGTGGCGTTATAAGTACCATCCCGGTGCTAGTGGTCTAGGTTCTCATGTCCGTCTCGGGCGCGTCGGCTGGAAAAGAATCATGAAGAGGGCCATAGAGAGCGGCCGACACGTTTTGAGAACACTCCAGGCTGGTGAACAACGCGGCGCGAACGCCGAGACTCAGCACATTTGGTTACCAAAGTGCCGGAGTGGTTCGAGGAACGCGCGGGTGGATCAAAGTTTCAACAAGCTCTAGAGCTTATGCTGGCGTAAGGAAATCTATACACTTTGAACTTTCCCCAAATCTTCCATTCGAAGTTTTGAATAATCTGTCTTGTGCTATTCGACACCACGCGGAAACGATGATAAATAAGCAGCAGTGTTGGAGGGAAAGTTTGGGAAAAATGTTCTGTAAAGGGTTGGATCCGACGCCTCCTGAAGGCTACTATAGGCTCTCCTCCCCAACTCCTACTCAATACGTCCGCGACGTACAGAACGGTAACTTGTCGCCTAAATATCCAAGCTTGGGTACACGGGGAAACCCACCCCCTTGGGCGGATGGGCGGCAAGGCTGAATTGAGAGGGGGAATGGACTGCTACTTGCTAGTAGTTCATCCCCGAGCGTCTGTTCTCCATGTTAGGAGCGGCTCGAACCAGCGTCTGTTCCCCATGTTAGGGGCGGCTGTACACCCTGTCCTGGCACCCTACGGGACGTAAAACAGCTAGGATGCGTTGTTCCACCGACGAGATAGGAGGCGGAGGGAGAGGCCTTGCAAGCCACCCTCTGTACAATTGCAACGAATAGTCACCACGAAGAATACCCGATTTGGACCAATCATGCCCGACCCACGCAACGAAAAAAGGACTACGATTGGAAACTCGGTACATGGAACTGCAGGTCTCTTACCTCACCCGGGAGTACCAGAATACTCACAGAGGAAGTGAGAGCCCGCGGCTTTGAAATAGTAGCACTTCAGGAGGTTCGCTGGAAAGGAGTCTCGGAGCGCCCCTACCGTAGCGATTGCATGATCTACCAGAGTGGTGGAGACAAGCACGAGCTCGGTACGGCGTTCCTTGTTATGGGTGCTATGAGGAGGCGTGTGATCGGATGGTGGCCGATCAACGACAGGATGTGCAGGTTGAGGATACGTGGACGCTTCTTCAACCTGAGCATTATAAATGTGCACAGCCCGCACCTTGGGAGCAGCGATGACGACAAAGACGCGTTTTATACGCAGCTGGAAAGGGAGTACGACCGCTGCCCACAACATGATGTGAAGATAGTCATCGGAGATCTAAATGCTCAGGTCGGGCGAGAGGAGGCCTATAAACCTACGATTGGTAACTTTAGCGTCCACCAGCTAACCAACGACAACGGCCTCCGGCTCATCAACTTCGCATCCTCGAGGCACATGAACATCCGTAGCACCTTCTTCCAGCACAAACCTCGTTTCAGCTACACCTGGAGATCACCACAGCAGACATATTCCCAAATAGACCACGTTCTCATAGACGGAAGGCACTTCTCGGACATCATCGACGTACGTACGTACAGGGGCGCAAACGTCGACTCGGACCACTTCCTGGTTATGGTGAAGCCACGGCAGAAGCTCTGCGCTGTCAATACACTGCGTCACCAGCCTACCCCACGCCTAAACACGGATCGGCTGCGAATACCTGCTGTTGCCGAGGGCTACGCGTCAGCGCTTGGGGAAGCGCTACCGGACAACAACGCGACCGCCACGATGTCCCTCGATGACCACTGGCGTATGGTGGAGCGAGTCATCAGCAGCACAGCCGAGCAGACACTGGGCCATAAGCCACGTAACCAGAGGAAAGAGTGGTTCGATGACGAGTGCAGGCGGGCACTATCCGAGAAGAACGCAGCGCGCGCCCGAATGCTGCAGCGCGAAACCCGTCAGAACGTGGAACACTACAAACGACTGAGGACACAGCAAACCCGGCTCTTCGAGAGCAAGAAGCGCCGCTTCGAGGAGTCGGATGAACAACTGTTGCAGCAGCTAACTCAGTCGGGGGAAACTCGCCAGTTCTACAGGATGTTGAAGAAGACACGAGGCGGCTACACGCCAAACGTCGCAATGTGTCGTGACGAGGAGGGCAACATTCTTACGGACGAGCGAGAGGTGATCGAAAGGTGGAAGTGCTACTTCGACGGACACCTGAACGGAGCGGAATTGGGGGAGTCCAGCAGCGGCGCAGGCAGAATTGAGCAGCACATTAGCCAGGAGGTAGATGACGAGGTGCTCCCACCATCCTTGGACGAAGTCACTAGTGCCATCAAGCAGCTGAAACAGAACAAAGCAGCTGGCAGCGATGGGCTGGTGGCAGAACTATTCAAGATGGGTTCGGTAGAGCTTGCCGTCAGTATGCACCAGCTAATTGTGAAAATCTGGGAGCAGGAAAGGATACCGGAGGACTGGAAGCTGGGTGTCATCCACCCAGTGTACAAGAAGGGTGACAGAATGGACTGTGCCAACTTTCGAGCCATCACAGTCCTCAATGCCGCCTACAAAATCCTATCCCAGATACTCTTCTGCAGACTCGCGCCCCTTGCTACAGATTTCGTCGGAAGCTACCAAGCTGGGTTTGTTGGAGGCAAATCCACCACCGACCAGATCTTCACTCTACGGCAGATCCTCCAGAAGTGCCGGGAGCACCAGATCCCGACGCACCACCTCTTCATCGACTTCAAGGCGGCCTACGATACCATAGACAGGAAGGAGCTATGGAAAACCATGCGGCAGTACAGCTTCCCCGAGAAGCTGGTTCGGCTGTTAGAGGCCACAATGGAGGGGGTGCTGTGTAAGGTGAGGATTTCGAACATGCTGTCGGATCCGTTCGAATCTCACCGGGGTCTGAGGCAAGGTGATGGACTCTCCTGCCTTCTATTCAACATCGCTCTGGAAGGTGTCATGAGAAGCGCGGGCTTCGACATCCGTGGCACGATTTTCACCCGCTCTCTCCAATTCCTCGGCTTCGCGGATGACATCGACATCATCGGGCGGAACACTAGGACGGTGTGCGAGGCGTACACCCGACTGAAACGCGAGGCCGCAAGGATTGGACTAATGATCAATGCGACGAAAACAAAGTACCTGCTCGTCGGAGGCTCTGACAGTGACAGAGCCAGGCTGGGGAGCAGTGTATCAGTGGACGGCGACGAACTTGAGGTAGTAGAGGAGTTTTGCTACCTCGGCACTGTCGTAACTCCGGACAACAACGTGAGCTGTGAAA
Organism: Anopheles coustani; assembly: GCF_943734705.1. NCBI lineage: Eukaryota > Metazoa > Arthropoda > Insecta > Diptera > Culicidae > Anopheles > Anopheles coustani. The sequence continues at coordinate 8,843,768 of NC_071288.1, read as the reverse complement.
TCCGGAGGCGCATTGTTCAGGGGAATCGTGCCTACTATGGACTCCACAAACTCCTGCGGTCCAGATGGCTTCTCCCGCACACGAAATGTGTCATATACCGCACGCTGATAAGACCGGTCGTTCTCTATGGGCATGAATCCTGGACTCTGCTCACGGAGGACGCCAACGCCCTCGCAGTTTTCGAGAGGCGCGTGCTCCGGTCTATCTTTGGCGGTGTGTACGAGCAGGGCGTGTGGAGGAGAAGAATGAACCACGAGTTAGCTGAGCTGTATGGCGAGCCGGACATCCTGACGGTGGCGAAGGCCGGCAGGATTCGTTGGTTGGGGCATGTCATGAGGATGCCGGACTCATGCCCCACCAAGAAGGTGCTCACCAGCGACCCGCCCGGCACGAGACGACGAGGAGCTCAGCGAGCTCGGTGGATGGACCAAGTGGAGCAGAACCTGCGAGACATCGGATGCGACCGGGGTTGGAGGGCTGCAGCCATGGACCGAGCTACCTGGAGAACGATTGGTGACCAGGCCATGTCAGCACGACGTGCTCAACTGCGAGCGGGCCATTGAAGAAGAAGAAGAAGTGTTGGAGGGAAACATTTTGGGCTTTGGGATTCTTTGTTGCATAAATCCGCGACCAAGAGATCCCCAAAAATTGGGCCACCGACACTTTTCGGACGCCAATTGTGACAGTTGCTTAATTAAACCACCCCCTTCTGTATCCATTTCCTTACCGGACGTCACCGAATGTGCCTCATTTATATTTCACTCCCAGGTTCAAACTCTCCGGCCATGGAAAACAGGGAAGCTAGTCCTTCCTGTCCGATTCCACGAAGCGACAGAGGTCGCAGTGCAAACAGTTGACATATTTATGGCGAGAGCGTCAGCCGCTTATCGTCGGGCACGGCCTCGATGTCCGCTTGCATCGTCTCGGCGGTGCTATAAATTAGAATTTTATCAAGAGCCTATTATCGATAGGCACCTTCTGTGCTATCGTGAGGTGAGTTAAGGGGTTGGCGCCTTTTTTTCGATTTCGTCTGTGAGATCTCTTTTCGGTCTATCGGAAAGGAAAAAACTGAAGCACTCTTTTAGCCTACTTTCGTTTACGCAAGGAAAAAGAGTTAGCAATTCGTTTATCTCCGAAGCACCATCAAGGATAATGACCTAACTCTAAACGGGAAATGTAAGAAGGTTATTTTGGACCTGATTGTTGGACGATATTTTACCATTTGATAAAAGTTCTTTGTGCACTTTTAAAGAAGCGGAACTAAATCGATAAAATGAACTGGTGATCTTAGCTATACTTTATCAAATCAAATAAACTTCAAATGGAACAAAGATCAACATTTTCTCGTCTGTATGACGCAACGAACAGTTTCTACAATGAATGGCGAAATAATCACACCCGCTGTTCCTTTCAGAACCGTTTCCACAACGACGTGCCACACAACGACGTGTTCCACAACGACAAGCTGACCTCTACGGTCAGATCATCTTAATTAAAATGAATCCGCCAAAAGAGACGACTACAAGGGGAAACCCTGGAGATGAGATGCCGGACGGGCGGAGGGAGAAAACTAATTTATAACCAATTTACTGATGCGTCCAATTAACACACTGGCGCATAGTGGAGCCCATTCGGTTGTCAAGATCCGAACGAGCACCGGGTTCGGGATTCAACCGGTCCAGAGGCCAGCTCCGTTTCCAGAACGATCCACAATCGGGATGGCGATGCATATGAGCCCAAGGGCGGGGTGAGTGGGTGATACGTCGGCCGGCCCCGGATGTCCGTCGCAAAAAACACAACAATTCGACAAACGCAACCAACATACACCCCCCTCCCTTTGGGGGACACCTCCACTTTCACACAGACACGTGCGCAAGCGGCCAATTATTGCACGATACGCGGATGATTAATTACGGGCCCGATGAAATCGGATAACAGAAAGTAAATAAATGAATGAACACACACAGGGATTTCCCACTCGACGTGGGTAGGATTAAACCGAAAACCTACGCAACACGGATTGTAGGTTTCGAAAAGATAATGAAAAGGACCGGCCAACAACAAAACACCCGGATGACACGAAACACGATTCCGAAACACAATCTATGGACGACTCAATTCCAGTAGTTGTTGCCGTCCCCGGAGACCCCGGAGCAGCGGAGGTTCGAGTGCACCAAAGAGAATGGAAACTCATTGCCGCTGGTGCGTTTTAAAATGGGGAAAAAAGGTTTTTGTTTGTCCCCAATGCACAAACTGCCAATTAGAAAACCGATCGTCTACAAGAAGAAGCGAATCCTACAAATTAATCGGGATTATTTCTTTTCCTTTCGCTGGCTCGTTCGAACACTGCAGTGGAAAGTGAAACTCCCAAGAATAACAACGGATCGGCGGAAAAAAAAAGGATGCGATCGGGATCCAATTCCAATTTATTACCTGCCATTGCCGCCGTCAGGCCGCTTGCGCCGTTTCGCCGCTTCACTGCGGGACGTCAGCACGTTGGGTGAAAATCCGTAAAATGAAAATATTTATCCTAGCAGCCGCAATGGCGTTGGTAACGACTCGGTGCGGTTTGGTGTGCTGCAGACAAGTGGAAACCACCGATTCCGACCGAGGCACAAAAGGAGACAACAAGGGCGTCCACAACGTTCCCGGAGTGCGAAGTTCGAAGGAAGGGTGGTGGAAAATTACCTCGGAAAACGTGTGTGAACATGCGTTGGGGCTTGTGTTGTTTGCAGTGAACGCACGCGTAACGCTTCTGATCCAGGAAAATGGGAATACACGCATCACCGAATCCTGAAAATCTCCACGAAATTGATGCAACCTTCCGGTAAGGCATGGCTCTTCATTTACTAGATAACCACTCTATACATTCCATCTCCGGGCCGTTGGGCTTACGCTTGATCCCTACGCCATGAATTTTCCACCTGCAGTTGCCTAGCGAACTGCATTTCCGAAGCGGCCGTTGAAAGGAGTCTAGCAAACGAGAAAGATTGATTGGGCTCGCTGTTTGTTCGATAAATTGATCGATTCATTTCCTCCGGCTCATCAGTGGAAAAATGAACCACCGCCCCCACCCTCCCACCCAACGAGCACACCAAGATTTTCACAATGTTATGGTCAGGAGTTTTTCATGTTAGTTTTCTTCATTTTGTTGAAGCGTCCCATTTCTCCCGATACTCACTCCATTGTCTCTTTTTCTCCGGTTTCATTCATCAATCTTGTTATTCCGGGAAAGCCCGCGCCATGGCGTCATTGGGCATCAATTTTCCCATTCATCGAACGCACTTCATCATCCGGTGGCCTGACGAACAACAGTTGGGCGGTACCGATGATCGACGGTTTATTCTTCACATTTTTTTCCCGTGGCGCTGCTGAAAAAAATCCCATCACAAACCACAACCCTTCTCTATCGCTAACGTTGGCCCTTAGCGAAGAACGGAACAAATTTCCACAGGGAGATTTAGCTTGCACCAACTATTTAACGGACACTGAATGATTATCCGTGCATTTTCTTCGCAGCGATATCAAAACAGACGGGCGCTCGGGGCAGCTGAGAAGCCAAGAGCCCGGGAGTTGAGCGGAGCGGAAAATCCTCACAAATCCACCCGGTCCCGCCAAACACCGGCCCTCGTGAAACCGGTTCGCGTTGAAGAACCGAGCAAACAAATCAATAAAGTTGTTGACATTTTTCTTTTCAAGAAGGAAATAAACAGCGGATGGGATGGTCCGACTTTCTATCTGTCGGTTAAAATAGCGGAAAATACCGACTTCTATCGTCTTTAGTAATGGATGTAACGGGATAGCGGGAAAGCGCGTTCGGTAGAGCTTGAAGAAATTGTCCGTTTTCATTATTCTCCAAGTGGTAAGTACAGCTGATGACAAAGGGATTACAGCGAAAAGGATTATAGTTTCCCATTCTACGCAGCGCGGTTCCAATGTTTTAAGCAGATGTTGGGCTCAGTCTTGCCTTACGGTGTAAAATAAGTTGGCGACACAAATGTAGAATTATGTAGTGATTGTTTTTAAATTTAAAAAAACTGAGAGTGAAGGGAAATTTCTCTGTCAGCAAACGATTAATTTGTTTTTTATTTGTTAAAGATAACTATTAATATAAAAAAAGAGCTTTGTTAAAAATGTCAGGGAGCATTTGATCAAAACTGAAAACGTAGAAAGAAAGGTCTTGCATAATGCAACAATAAACTTTAAACCGATTGAAATGTGAAGGTGGGTGATGCATTTCCGAACGCCGAAGACAAAGTGAAGGAAAACTTCTTGTCGTGCATTCAGCTGAAACTATGTCATCGCAAAAAAAAACCAACTTTAAAGATAAAGAAGAAAAACAAACTAGGTGACGACGGAAACGTAAAGCGATCGCGTTCTGCTTCCGTAATCGATATTCAATGCGATGTTCGACCGGATGGGTTTCGGTCCATTGCACGCCGAACGACGTGCTGGAAGAGGAAAGTTGGGCACAAGTGGTTGAAATGCAGCCATTTTCGCCAACTTTTGCTAGGTGCATGCAGACGAATGGAGCCCGGGTGTCGTTGGGTGTGTAGCGTTGCTTAATGATTTTCCATTTTAACTACGAGCTTCCTTGTGATCGAACGTTTCCCCGACGGGTTTTCCTTTTGTTCTTCGCGTGAAAACATTGCAAAACACCAGAATCGAAGTTTATTTCATTCTGCATGGAGTGAAACTTTGGGAAATACATTCGGTGAAGTTCACTGTGCAGAGAGTATCGGGACATGGCATGGAAAACCCGTTGTTCTAGGGTGCATAGGAGAAAAGGGGTACTTTTAAAAGCATAACACTCTTACCGGCGAACTGAATGAACTACGCTGCGTTCGAAGATTGTGCTCGAAAGTGTAAATTGATTCGCGAAATGTATTAATTAATTTATTCCTTCTCCCGCTCTCTCTAATTTTCCTCCGCGTGATCTTCACAGGTTTGTGGGAGGTTTTTCCCATAAAATTCTACCAGCCATGTCGATTTTTGCCTCCCAGCAGCACTCTGTACAACTTTCCTCAGCCTGGTACGCCAATGTTAAAGGCAAGACAAGTAGTACTACCTACTTCTCCCAAAACAAGCACTCCCATCGCGAGAAAGATAGGAACCGCCGTCGTTGTGGAGTAAATGTAATTGAACCAGAGGACCCCACCGTTGTGTTCTACGTTGTCGAAGGTTCTGTTGACTTTTGGAGGCCCCCTGAAACGGGAAATATTAATCTCCTTTCCCCTTCCCATCGTAAGACCTTCTCGCCGCATGCAAGTTGGAAGAATAAGTTTGCTAGGGATCTTTTCCTGAGCGCCTTAGAGGACGAAGGGGCAGATGTGTTTCGTAGCGAGGAAACAACAGGCCCTAGAAACCATTCTTACCACCATCTTTGCCAATTAGGAAATATTCGTTGCAATTTTATCGCGAATAGTAAAGTAACTCCCGCCCGCGATTTTAATAAGCCCGCTCGTAAAACTTGCACAGAACAATTGATCCATAAATTTTTACACCGAACATTCTTTGTTTTTGGTAAGGAAATTTCAAGCAAAATAGATTACCCTCCAATCGTATCCCGTTTTCCTTCTCGTACACTTTTAATTGTTCAACGCAAATTAATAAACCCTAAGGGGAAATAATATGATCAATGTAAGAAGTTGATAATTGAAGGAAATATTATCGCTCATCGAAGAGAGAATAATCAATTTTTCTAATGTTCACTCTTCATATTCGCTCAAATATAACTCGAATAATGGAAAATAACTAAACTCTTATGCTGGAGCAAAAGTTAAGCTATTGAAGCCGTACGTGAGTAAGAATAACTTAGTCAAATGATCTTCATTTCGCTCATCTGTTTCACGTTCGCCACTAATCCTCGACTCGATCCCAGACGGTTCCCACCGTTGTGTGGGATCAAAAACCTATCGACACCGTCGGACAACTTTATGCCCGCAGCCGAACGAAACTTTCCACCAAACTTCATTAGTATTCTTGCAAGGAACAGTTTCAGCTGCCTGCGTTGAGAGGGCGGGAAAACTCCGCCCGCATCGGGCATATTTCCCAGGCAAAACTGTGCAAATGAACGAAAACTGCACAAGCTTCTAAGGTTTCCACGTAAAGATTATAGTTCACAAAAAGTCTCGTATGTTGCGGGATCATGGCAGTATGATTTGAACAAGGATTAGGTCAGGCAAATCCATTTGTAAGCCAATTGAAATAGTCGTTTTTTTTAATTTATTTTATAACATACGTACAATTTATATAATAATTTTCCCAGGTTGGGGAAATCTTTGAATATTCCTTTTCATTTTTTAAAAACGTTTTTAGATAGTAATATGTGTCTACTCCAGCCGTAAAACATAATTGAAAAATAATGAAACCAACCATCTTATGGCCATCGCGCTTCGCCGTTGCTTTGGTTTCGAAGCCGTACCGGTCGCGAACAAATTAATTTTGACTCAAATCTTTCCACCCGGCAACCCCCGGTCGGTGCTATTCCGACCGACGACCCAACCCCAAAGTGGTTCCGGTGTAATTGATCTTTTGTTTACAATTCGTTTGATTAATGCATATCCCACGGAAGCAAGCAAGCATCGCGCTCCCGGGGGCCCGAAGGTTTGCCGAGTCCGACCGAGACCTTCCACTCTGCTCCATGTTTTCTCCAAGGAATTCAGACTGGCGAATCGAGCGCGAGGATCATCCCGAGGGGGTTTCGCCGGTATGGCGGGGTTTTTTGGGGTAAGCGGCCGTTTTGAGTGGCCGGGATCCAATTGAAATGCCAATTTGATCCGTCATCCAATTATGATACGCCATGGTGCAGACCTCGACCTCCGAAATTCATCTGCTTCGGTTGCGAGGAAGCGGAATATATGTCGTACCATGGGCGAACATTTTGTGGAGCCGAAATTATTCATTTTGCCAAAGCCCGAAGAGTGTACGGAATGGGTATGCAATAGGGAGTGTTTGTTTTAATTAATGTTAATTCGTGGTTAAATGCTGCACGAAGAAACTAGCACAAAAGAATACTTGAATTCACGATGGAATAAATTAAAAACAGTCAAATTTTTCTAGGCCCAATGAAACGGTGTCACAAAACATCTTTAATAACTCAAACTTTTCTAAATCATAAACAATGTTAAACACCTAGAAATCGTACAAATTTCACTAACAGCAAATGACAAAACGAGGAAAGCTTCCTTCTGATTGGCTAGTTTATTATTTACAGTCATATCTCCGTCATCGTCGTCGTGCGAAACCCACAAATAAGCTTCTACATTGAAGTCTCATAAAAGAGCTCGGAAGAGCTTGAAAACGAAAATGCTGCAAAGCCGCAGAAGAGTTCCCTGAGCTCTAACCTTAAGTACAGCACAACAATGCACTCCCGTCCATTCTGCTGAGCCAAATGGAACCCCCACCGCCCCATTTTTTTGTGTGCGTGTGCACTTGCACTTGCACTTGGCGCCTCGGTGACGGTTGTCCCAGCGCTCCCTATTGTTTTCTGCCATCTCTGGCACCCTTTGACCTCCCTTTCCCTTGCTCCGTTTTCCCTTTTTGTTTGCACTCACTCGCAATCTGGTTTCAGTTCGCTTTCCAAGCAATTAACCTCCAATTGAATCGAGGGCTTGGCTTAGAACACCATCCAACCGATCCGTTGCTACACTCCTTTTCTCCTTCTCTCTCTTTCTCTCTCTCTATCTCTCTCCCCTCAGTTGAGGAAGGGCTTCCGTTTGCACCTTGGCCATTCAAGCGCGCCATCAGTCACAGTGCGACGAGCGTGAAACTTCCGGAAGATGTGTGGAAAACCACCGGGGGTGAGGTTCCGGGGGCCACCGGAATCAGCAACCCTAACCGACCGACCCCCGTAGCGCCGGGAAACCCCGTCCGTTTTGTTCTGTGTTAGCAAAGTCGTGACTTTTCACAGTACGTGCCTCGCATAGAATATGGCCCAATTTTTTTAAGCTCTCTTCGAAACGAAACGGAACGAAGTGGACCGTGGACGATCCCAGGTTGGGTGGGGGGGCGTTTTGGTTGTTTTGTTTCCTTACGCTGCCATGCTATACATTGGAAAACTCTTTGAAATTACTGCAACGCCCGATAGTGGGTGGGAGGGGAGGTCGTGGGAAAACGGGCCCAAAGTGCTCAAAGGGTGGGATGGCAGAGAATTTTCACAAACGACCGAACGGCTGAAGCCGTAGCGTAGCAGATACCAATAAAATCAACGGAAAGAAAAACGCCATCAGGAAACACTCATGAACGTCACGGATTCCGGTTTAGCGAGCGATACATAGCATTAGAAACAATTGTAGCCGAACAAATCGATTTAAGTGCCACCAGCGGGTACAACAACATTGTATTTAGTCGTGCCGAAGCCGCCATTGAAAAGATCACCGTCTGGTTATTTGTTCGATTTTTTTTGTGGTGTTGTTTTATGATGTCGCGTTTTTATTGTGGCAATTGCGCAGTACTCGCGACGTCGATGGAGATTTTTGTAACATTATTTTAAAATGATACACTCGCTCGTTGTGCGTTAAATATGTTTTCGTAACTTGCTTACACAAACTGATTTTCGGGTTAAACCATCTGTAAGCAGGCGGTTCTTAGTTTCGAACCATTAAAAAGAGGGGAGAAAAACAAACTGGATGGACCATCGTCCATGCCGGGTTTCTTATGCTCGCGGGAAGGAAAGTTCTCTCGACAGCAAATAAACAAACAAATAAAGCGATCGAAAAGTAAACCCCAGAAGAGGATGGGGGAAAAAAAACCGGGGAAGCAACAAACACTCGTCAACAGCCGGTACTGGGCGTTCGTTCTGGTTGACCTCGAATTCAGTTTCCCAGCGGGCGGAAATCGCCCCACAACCGCCAGCTGTGCGCGTCCGGCCCGAGGAAAAACTGTACCGTTTGGCATTAAAACAAAAGTAGAGCAACGAATCGTTGCGGAATCTTCGACGCTCTCGGCGATCCATTTGGTATGCAAATGGTTAATGCTTTGAACTATTCGCTGGCAAGCACCTTTATCAGGATGGTTGAAATTTGTAGAATAAAGTAATATTAAACAGCATACCGATTGACTGTGGTTCCAACAAATGCTTTAGCAGAGAAGCTAATGAAAGAGAACCAACCAAAAGTGTTAAATAAAAGCTTCTTTTCTTTCCCTAAATATTCCGTCTGTTGAAAGTACCACTTGACCATTTCCAACTCACTCGAAAAAGCGGTTCAACCTTTCACTACCATCGCTAACCATGCGGAACACTGCGCCGGAGCTAGTTATTTGATGTGGAATGTTAAAGTAAAACGAAGCCCATCTCATCGATGCAAAGCGTAAGGAAAAGAGAGATAGAGAAATCGAAAAGCAGCAAGAAGCAAAGAGGATTGAAAAAACAAGGTAAGGTAGATACTGAGCCACATTGCGTCCAGCCCCAAAAAACGCACGTGAAAGTGGGTACGCCAGACAGTTCTCGTGGCAACACTTATCGCATCGGCAATGAACCCGCGACTTGAACTTGAGTCCCACCAACCACAAAGACAACTGAAAAAAGGGCTGACGCGGAGCGGAGCGGGGCGGGAAGGGTGTGCGCGAGTGTCAATTTGCCGCCAACGGATTAACCGTTAATTTCGTGCCAACGAAGACCAACGACCGGCCTAAACGAGCCGAAGAGCGCCAAAGAGTGGCCATCTTTTCCGACTGGGAATCCGCTCCGCTCGCAGCGAGTTTTTCGTCAGTGCCATTTCCGTCGATTCTGCCGGAGGGAGGCCCGGGGGCTAAAGATAATAAAAAAACCAACGCAAATGGTAATGAGCCCACCACTCGTTAACGTGGCCCCAAAAAAGAAAAGAACTCTGGGGGTATTTTTTCCGATTTACGGTGGATCAACGAGGCTCGGCGGATGCGGTTGGAGCGGGAGAACAAACCGGTGTAGGTTAATTTAAAATTGTGTCTGATTTACTCCCGAAAGCAACAAAGGCAAATTTCCATCCAATGAAGGCCGATAGCCTAATCTAAGCCTCGGTAAAGGTGGCCGCAACAGCCCACCACCGGAAGTCGGCCGATTTATGGGCGCGCACTGCGACCGGTTATTGAATGTGTGCGGAAAAAAGAACGAAAGCAGAGCAAAGTAGGCTGGTTGGGTTTTAAGGGGAGGGTGGGGGTTTTCAGATAACAACCGCCAAAATTTGCTGTCTACTGACGCAACCAGCACGGGAAACGGAAGAGCCCAATGGGGCGAGGGGCGGATGGCTGGGTTTGCGCAACCGGAAGCGAGCGAAACCGAGGGTGGCAAAGTAAGGACCACCCGGCCAAGCGTACACAGTAACTTTACCGGCAAGTAATCCGAGTGCACAGGTGGAAAGAGCGCTGAGCCGTCGTTTGCTATTCCGCCAGCGTCGAGGGGGGGGACGCTTGTTTTTCACTCCGTGTCCCTTTCCAGTTTTATTTTGGTTTTTGCAACTTTATAAGAAGCAAACGCCCCGCAATGGCTTCCCCGTGTGGCTTCGTAAGCGTCTTAAGCAGGGAAGGAAACCTTTCGTCGGTGCGCATACGGCGATGTCCTTGCCTCCGGTCGCCATTTTCCGGCCAAGCGGGGGGCGGCAGTGAACCAGATGGAAGGAGCGAAGGGAACATGGTTTAGTTATTTAAATATTGCTCGGGCAGGTAAGAAGGCATGGTTATTACGTGCCTCTGCTCACAAGCCGATTCTCGTACTCGATACCGCCAGCGAGTGCTTGTTGTTTTTCTCAACATTGCATAATGCTGCCACCGCCGGCGACACTTCCCCATAACCACTCTCCCCTCCCCCTCCCCCCGGTACACCGACCTTTGACATCGAGCACCGGAGCCTTCTGGAAACCCGGTGGTATATCGGGTGGCAAACAATATAATGCATCCATCGGAAGGCTGAGGGCGTCTACCGAGGCACAATCATATTTGCAATTGAAACGGGCTAAAAGCAGTTTGTTGTTTTCGGTTATGGATATGCGATATGCTTTGGCAAGCACGCCCGGCCCGCAATATGAATCTCCCGAACGAGCATCAACACGACGCTTACGTTGCAGTCAACACCGGACGGTTTGTAACCATGTTGTGTAGATAAAATAAACAGCAGTGTTAGGACAACATGTAGAATATTGTTCACCTGTCATTTCATTTCTGTGCTGCAGGAAAATACATTCAATGGATCTAGGACTCTTAAATAGAGGACATTTTTTTATGTAAGTTTACATGTAACTTTACATGTTTCTTATTCCCTTTGACAAAAGTGTACACTCTGAAATGATTCATAAAATAATTGAACGGAGAATTTGGTATTGATTTTTAGCTCTACAGCTGTCTCTAAACATAAGCTATTTTTGGTTGACTTAATTTCGCAATACAAAATATGTTGTTGCTAAGTTACAGGACTTCAATGTTATATTTTGTTTCAGTTTCATAACAGTTGAACTAAAATAAAAATGAAGAAAATTATGGGTTACAAGTGAGGTTAACTATTATGTAATGTTCGTAATGTTGGATGCCTAACAGATTTTATTTGAAATCAATTAAACAAACAACTTAAATAAGTACATATACAATAAATATTTTTAAAATGAACATCAATCGACAATAAAGAATGATTTTAGAATGATAGCATAAATAATTCATTTTCCAATCTCCTAGCACATAACCGTCTTCAACATTGCAAGTAAATCCGCTGATGTTCGATCAATGAACTGCAACGTTGAAGGCTCAATCGAAACCGTGACGATACTACCGGGAAAGCAAATCATCGAGGTCGATGCAGAGCAACATTCTTTCCGGTTTCTAGCCCCCCTAAGGGCTTCCACCTGCTTCCACGATACCGTTTGATGGCGCATTCCCTGGCACAGGTGCATCAGCGTTCCAATAACGCCACAGGGAGCACGAACGATGCACCGAAGAAGCGCCTAAGAAGGTCGGCAAACAGTAATGCGAATGATATGTGCCACGCCAATATGCCAACCATTTTTCCCGACCTGCCCCTTCTCTACCCGTTTGGGTTGCTGTGATGAAATGAAAACATTGGAAAAACTCGGTCGTCGTGGGGAAACTCATAAACCCAGCCTGCACAAGCTAAAACGAAACGCGGTGGTGTGCCGGGGAGTACGGTTGGCCAGAAAGGAACGGATGATCGGAAAGAGAAAAACGGTAGCAGCATAGAATGTATGCGCATTTCGGTCGCTCAAGAAGGCTGTAAGTGTGTCTGTGGTATCCGCATCCTCGAGGAAAAGGACGACGATGTAATGAACATTTGACAGGAGCAAGGCAAGTGTTCTAGAGTTGCAAACACACACACACAAACACAGAACTATGGGAAGAAAATGACTACATTTGTACCGAAAGGACCTGCTGTTCCGTCGAATTTGTGGTGTCAAAAAGGGGGCGATAAAAATAGCTTTACCTGTTCCAAATGTCGATGATCGGCCGCCTCTTGCAGCGTTCCTGTTCCTCTTTCGACACTCTTTCGAAAGCAATCAAATGCACAATCGAGGTTCTTGCTTCGCAGCTTACTGTGATTTCGAAGCACCTTGACGCCTCGTAGCGAAAATGATCTCTTTAATCAACACACTCGCGCACAAACACGTACGCACTCCAGCATCGCAGCATCACACGACTACTGCACCGAACAACACACCGCGTGCGACACGGCGATGACGAGCATCAAAACAAATTCTCCCTCTTTCGCTTTGGCCACCTTGTTTCACCTATTTTGCTCTCGCGCATCCCATCCAGTCGATGGATGGAATCTTGCGATGGAATTAAAATCCACTTCCTGCCGTGCTTCGCGAGGAACTAAACTTCCACTGGTGCTGCGTTCTTTGGCACCGAATGCCGTTGTTTGCTGACCAGGTTTGTGCTGATGCTAATTAAACCTATCGTGTTACGGACGTGCGAAGGAGCTGCACCTATTGCAAACCACAACAAATGTATGACGGCGGCACGAAATTGATTTCTTTATTTACTGTACCGTGGGAACCACAGAGATTGATGCACTTGTCGTGAGACGTAGCACTTTAAAACCGCTTACAATGGACGCAAATGCGCGCTTATGTAGCAAATAATTAAATAAATATTGTAAAAACACAACTTGTGCACTTCGCCGAAGGACTGCCGTCTTCAATTTTGACAGAAACGCGCTTTGCAAGGATGCGTTCTGTGTGTCCTGCCCGTTCGGCGGAGAAAAACTCACGACCGACAGAAAATCTCGCTGCTGCCAACCGCACTCGTCGAACGCCGGAGAGAAACTGACAGCTTTGCTCGAGAGGAGCAAGCAATGGCGGCTAGGGTTGTTCCAGCCAAACAAATGGCAGAAACAACCAATTCGCTTGTAACTTTTTAGTCCGTCGACCGATTTTTACAAATGACCCCTCAAATAAAAGGTCTTTTGAAGACAGAAAATATTGTCGAAGGAAATATTTTTACAAAGTTAATATTTTGAGGAATATCAATTGTTTGACGAACACATTCATGCCGTTTCACATCCATTCAAACACCTATCCGCACGTGCAATGCATTTCGCGAATTGGTAGTTACTGGTTCGTTAGCCAATCACGGCACTTCGTTGGATGTGTTAGTCACAAAACAAATGGAGATTCCATCTCTCAAAGAGAGGATTTTTGTTAGAAAGAGAGGAAGGGCACGCTTTCCGCTCTGAGAATTGTCAATGTTGGTGATGGGAGCTACGGCTGAAAACCTAGTTACCGTTACTCGTTCCTTTTTTCGAATCTATGTCGAACTTGGAACTTACAGTTTAATTTGGAGACGATTCGATAGTAAAGCAGCAGTTAGATGCCACAAAACTTTTTTGTTTTTTTTTTTTTATTACAAACAAAGATTTCACATCGTCTGTGCATTGTAACTTTAATAACTACTGCGGTGTTTACAGCGGATTGAACTACATAGCCAACCGCTGTAAAGTGATTTTGCGAAACTTTTGTAGCCGGAAGCTTTCAGTTGAAAGCTTATGTCTAGTGATGGACACATCGATTATTTTTCCGAAATAAATCCAGGAAGTTTTAAATTATGAAATCTCGTTTGAAGTATCGTTCCGATTAAGCAAAGTGGAAAACTGCAGGTTTCTCAATCAGATAAAGTCACAAATCCGGTTAGATAAACCTGAATGTTTTATCCTTTCTGATTTGTATCAGAAGTACTTTTAGTCGTACATGTATTAAAATTGAACTAAACTTTACTTTTAATTGTATTTCTTATCGGTGTCAGATTTTGCTCAAATCTACTCGAGTACCAGTGCACAGATGTAATCCATAGTCCATAGATACGGTTCATTTAAATATCAAGTACGTGTTGCTCATGGATTTAAAGGGCAATGAATTATTTTTTAAAGCCCCACACCAAATAACTGTTGTTATTACACAACCACCACATTCTAATAATTGTCCCTCTACCAGTAATCATTGTTCAATGAATCATGTTTAAGGCAGTACTCGAATCCCCGAAACAATCTTCCTGCTGGTACAAATGGCAACGGCATGTAATTGCAAAAATCCCACTCCCCTTTTCGACTCAAACTTTACAAACGGCGTACAAGGGGGATGCAATATCAACCCTCGTTTTGAAAAATATTAATCCCTCGCCAACGCCGTAAAGGGTCGCTCGGAAATTCGCTCCTATTCCCATAGGGTGGAAAATCGCGGCGAAACTGCCATGCTCGGAAAAAGTCCTGCGTTGCAACATAACTGTCAAAGAAGGTGCCACGCACACATTAGCACACGAAGACGAGCATTTTCCCTACAATTTCCCACATCAATATCGCGGGGGGTTGCGCATTGCATTGAGCGAGGGAGAGAGAGAGAGAGAGCGAGACGGTACAAACGTGGGAAAAAGAGAAGGAGGACGAGGCGAAAACTCCGTTGCGTTTGGCTCTCCGAGCAAGCCGTACTCGCGGCACGGGTTTTCCCGATACGTGAAACGTCATCTTTGAGGATACGCCGCAGACAGGACACTCGGTCGGTCTGGACGAAAATTCTCATCAGTCATTACTCTCGGTGTGCAGCTACAGTCCGCAGCGCAGTGGTTGTCTCGAGTTCCGTCGTACAGTTTAGTTCTCCCCTCCTTGGTACTACACTGAAGGTTCAGCAAGCAGGAAGGTGTCTCCGGGCACAATTGCATAAAAGTGAGGTTTATTGCGGCACAAACCAAATTTTCCAAGCCAACCTTAGCCGAGGAATTGATGCGGAGAAAGTGGCATCGATTCGTGAGAATCTTTTTCTAATCAGTTTCCGATGTATAGTGTCCCATAAAATATTTCTTACCCAATTTCTTGGCCCCAATGTCCGCATTCCGTGAACCGAAGCCTTTAGTGAGTGTGCGTGTTTCGGGTGTCCACTTACGTGCAGTAGAAGTGGCACAAATCTGGTGCTAATATGTGAAAAATTAGTTAGTGGAAAGAAAAAAAAAGACATGCATTATCGATTGGAGGCCGCAGGGCGATCACAAGTCTAGCCAAGTCAAAGCAGCCCCCTTTTTTCCACCCAATCGGACTGCTCTGCAGTGGGAAAAACCTTTTCTCAATTTCTTTTCGATACTTCTTCAAATCTTTTCCTATTTCCCGTTTTACGTTGCTTCTTCCCAACTGCTTCCTCTTTCGAGGAAAGCGGCGAACTGAGAGCCGTGTACAAAGAGGTCCTTTCTCTCACTCTCGCGTCAATTTTTCTCTCGACAAACCTCTCTCTCTCACTCTCAGATTTAATTCGGCTTCTTCCTTCATCTGCTTGTCATCATCATTATTATCATCATCTTTGTCGTCGTCGCCGTCATCATCATCTGTTGGCATGATTTCACTTTCATACATAGCCCCTAGTAGGTTTTCCGTGCCTGTGGTTCGCTTTTTCTCCGGCTTTTCTTCTCGGTGAAGTGGAAAACACACGGTCAGTCGATCGGCGTAGTCTGTGCCAGCCCACCAGAAGCTCTCCAGACGTTTGAGCGTGACGTTCGGTCAAGTGTTCGATTCGGAAATCGCTGTGGAAGTCGACGAGTGACATTGCACAAAGAGAAAGTTAAGATTCTGGCCATAAGAAATTCGCGTGGTAGTGTGCGAAGCGAACAGACGGTGGAGCAAGTGTGCAGGAGATTGTTAGTATAATTAATTTAATGGTACTCTGTTTGCTTTTGCCACCCTCAGCTGTGTTCGCAATTGTTTGCGCGTAGTGCGTGATCCTTTGGGCCGGTGTATGTGTGTGGGTGTGCGCGTGCGTGTGTGTGTTTGAGGGCCGATCCGTGACATGTGGTGTGCTGTGTAAGTGAACCGTGTCGGTGTTACAGGTACCACCTTCTACCCCCCCCGTCAAGTTTCGAGTCGACACAGAAAAGTCTCCCCCAAAACGGATTCGTAAAAATGAGTGCATCGCTGAATGGTTTCCCGGTTGACATCCATTTCGGTGTCTGATTGACGACAGCGGACCACAGCCGACCGACCGACCTAAAATCGATACCGAGCCGTTTGCGAAGCCTGTCCAGCTCGTCCGTGAACCGTGTCGTCCAACGGAGCGGTTTCCTGGCACCTCGGTGTCTTGGGTCAGCAGTGCAGCACAGGAGCACAGGAGCACAGGAGCGGTCGAGCAGCACATGTGTTAGTGGAGCACAGAGAGCGAGAGCGAGAGAGAGAGCTAGCGAGAACAGTGCGGAAAGTAACGCAAGCGACCGCGGGTTTCACACCGTCGGCTGCCGGAAGCGATTGGCGCAGGCGGACGAACGTACGACCGCTTTTCCGGATTTCCTTCACGTTCCGTTTATTTACCTCTACGCCTGCTACGTGCATAGCCGTTGGGTCTGCCCATCCGTTGGGACCAGCCAGCGTTCGGTAAGTTAAAACGCTATAGGACCCTTTTTGCCGCAACGAACGGATACCGAGCGAATGGAAATTTATTGCTATCGGGTACGTTTCTTTTCATCCATTTCTTCGACAGTTTTAATACTTCTTCGGTGTATTAGTGGTCATCCAGCAACAACCCGGCTTCATGATCGGCTCATTTTGGAACCTTTGTAGAGCGTGCCCATCAATGCCTGTAGATAAGGTAAGTGTAACATCGTATAGATGTTTGTGAACTTAAAACAAGGCGTTACTTCTATGACAATGTGGAAGTATCGTATAATTTTATGGATGTGAGTTGAGAAATACATTACATCTTCATTGAGTGATTCATAAACACTGCACGCTCTCAGTATTTAAAAGAAATAAGTTGCTTTATTCAGAAAGCCATGTATCGATTATCAGGAGACTTATTTTCTGTGAGCCTACCGTACATCACACGAGTTTCAAATGAGATAACGGATTGGATAAGAAAAATAACAGGAAATATTGAGCTTAATTTAAATTTGAAAAAAAAATCAGATTAATTTATCGATAGAGGTTGCATCATGGAACAATCAGATTTTAACGAACTCTATGTAGTTTAAACCAGTCCTGGAGTTTATTTATGCTGAAAACATAGAACACATATTTAACTTTGAGGCCTGAAGCTTGGCAATGGTACTTGAACAAAGATACAGAGTCCTCAATCAAATGTGTGGGAGCAACTAGAGATTCTAAGAGAAACCTTATGCTGTATAAGTTCAGAGAAGAGCTACTTCAGGTATTTTCTAAAACGATTGGTTACCATTATCTACGATGAACTTACACTAAAATACGGTTAAAGGTGACAATAAATAACTTACATATTTTTATAATTACTTGAGGAATTAGCTTCAATTGTTTTCCTATATAATTTTGCATTACTGTGACATTTTCGAACGATCTTCCCATCGTTTGTCCTACTAATTGTTTTAGTTTTCGCTTGAATTGAATTTGACAAAATCAATCGATTTGATTTTAGTTATTGAGATTTTAGCATATTTTGATTTTAGTATATTTGGATTTTAGTATATATTGTTTATTTATATTTATTTAGATTTTAGTATATTTTGTTATTATTCTTTTTTTTTCTCAAGTCACTATATTCAACTACACACATACCAGACTATGTTAGACCTCAGGTATGGCGTAAGATGAATTCACCAATCAATCAATCCTTCAAGCCATCCGGTAGGTTTTGTGCACAAATATTGATCGTGTTTGCTTCAATAAAATTTCACCAAATCGTGGACACCGTTGGTGGTGCTGTAAAGGAGTAAAAACCGCTCCATGTCTCTCCCACCCGATCCCGGGCCACTGGAAGTAAGTCATGTACAGCGATGCTGAGCACTCGTTCGCCGATGTTGGCCGGTGTAATGTGTCGTTGATAGAAAGACGATAGGCGATGATTATTCATAGACACGAAGGTGGTCGAGGGAAAGACAGGATGCCCACACTGGTGCCATCGTCGTGTGCCCGACGTGTCCTTGCGGTGACATTTACGATCACATTTTCATCAAATGCAAAAACCAAATGGAAGGACGACGACGATGGTGAATCATGTTCGCCATATGCTCCACAGATTGTGTACATAATTTTCGACACATGTTGAATTTCGTTCCGGACTGGCATCGGTGGCTCCTGTCACGCCTGTCCCGTTGTATTTGTGCCGGACCGGAAAATCCTCCAGGGTGTCTATGTGTTTGTGGAGGGAAAAACAGACCTCTTCCCTAGCATGACGTAATGTTAAGCCGGTCGAAGCCGAAGGGAAGAAGTCTAGGTTCAGCGCGAAACTTGACGCCGACTCGTGCACACTGTCCGTGTTTACCGTCTCGTCCCATTTTCGAGAGCTATCGATTCGCTCGAGCTTTCCACGCAGCCCGTTGTAAGCAGCAAACATACACAAAAAAATAAATAAAGGAACCGAGTGCTGACTCGGTTTCACCGTCGTCGTTACCAACCGCTCAATAAAGCAATTACGTTCACACAAACATCTGTTAAGGGGGAAACATAAATTCCAACGATATCCTTCCGCTGGTGAACGTTTGCAGTCGACCGACCATGGCTCCTTCAAATGTGTGTGTTGGTGTGTGGAAAGTGAATAGGGCTCGCCCGTGAAGGCACGAAACGCCTCGATGCCCTTTTTTTCCCCTTTGGCACGAAAACCAACTCGCACGGTTCATAAAATAGTTGCATGTTTTCAAAAGTCACCCGCTCCAAAGTCACTTGGCCTCCCGCGGCGGTCGCGAGAATATCCGGGAGGAGTCGAGTATCCGCATTGAGAGGACCACACACTCACACACACACACACACACACACAACCGGGACCGCTCGCGAACGGCACGGACGCCGTGGTTTATGGCGGCGTTTGTGAACGTCCGGCGGCCAAAGGCATGCGGGCAGCACCGGGTGGGCGAGAAAGGGGGGTGTGGAGTTCGCATGATTATGCCGGTTATACAGGTGCACACAGACACGATACCGTGGAACCGGGGAACGAGGCTAACGGACCTGTGTAGCGTGCTGGCATTTGAAAGAAACGGTGGATTATGAAACGATGTTCGATCGCTTGCCGCATTTTCTTCACCCCCCTTAAGAACTAAAGGCTGCAACGGTAACGTTTGCATTCCGAGCGCTTTTCTATGCCGGCGTCATGCTTTTTGGCATGGAAGTGCATTTCTGCAATATGCTGCTCCGTTACTGACGTAAAGGATTTTTTTTGTATTTACTCAAGGTTTATGGCTTTGTAAGGGTTTAAGATGAAGAAAGTAAACGGTGGCAATGTACACTGGTCAAATATTTATGGTAGTGGATTTAAACTCCAAAAAGTACAATGAACCGTAAGCTGTTGGAAATAATTTTCTTTTTCGTAAAGTTATCATATTCATATGGGGAACTGTTTCCATTCAGGTTTGTTAGAAGTATTTCACCGGAAGCTAAGGCAATTCGTAGATAGTTCTTCCGTTCGCTCCAGATGGAGACAGATGCCGGGAAAGCTTCTTAGCAGAAAGATAAAAAAACCAATCACATAGACACGCGAAAGAATGGAAAAAGTTTTCCAATTCCCAAGCGGGTTGCTTCCGACGTTTGAAGCGGTTCCATTTCTACCTTAATCTATTCCTCCCCATAATGGTGGCCGATTAGTGGAAACTATTTATGAACCGCTTCATTTCAAACGGTTACAGCTTTGGAACAGTTCTTGTTAAACGGTGCTCTCACATCGAAATCCTTTTTCCAGCACATTCACCAATACCATCTTTCCCCCTTTCTACTACTCTCGTTTCAGCTCCATTCGGAATATAGAAGCACCTATCGATGGCACGAATACACCGGAGGCCCCGATGTCGTAAGAAAACCACCTGTGCCAAACCAATTCGGTAATTATTGGGCCAATGGGGAAGTAGTAGATGCACCACATCGATTAGCATATGCCGTTCTTTCACTTCAATGTTTCACTTTTTGTTCCTTCTTTGTACCTTTCCTTCCATTATGTCTCATAAAATCGTTTTAAATGTGTTCCGCACCACAAACAAAAATTTAAAAAAAACCCAGACGGAACCCGAAACCAGTCACGAAATAGATTAAAATTTTCTTGCAGCTTTTCTCATTTAAACTCACCCGTCGTCAGAAGTAGCTCAAGAAAGGGAAATGGAATAGATACTTCTAAACCATAATTTCATACACACACATAGGCACAACCACAAAATGAAGTTTCACACAGACGTTTCAAACCAAAAGGTTCATAAAAGTACCAAACAAGTTATAGTAAACTTTTCCCCCACCCCATCTCTAGCGTTCATCGTTCGTTAATTCCGTTTTTCCTAGATTACGGATGTTTGTTATGTTTTTTTCAAGAAATAGCTGAGCGCCGTAGTTCATTTTTCTGGTCACGCGTAACGCACGATGGTGTATGTCGCCGAGGTTTCGGTTGGGGGTAAAGTTTTCCGTGCAAATTTTCCCCACTGACCTTTTCACCACCCCGATTGAGGTTCCGTTTTTCCAGCGCAGCTGCTAATGGCTTGTTCGGGAAATTTTCCGACAAATTTGACAGCAAACGTTCGCTTTTCCTGTTCAGTGTGTTTGATGTGTGCTTTCATGTTTTGGGTTGCGGGTTTAATCCAATTCTGGGAAAAAAAATCTGGTCGGTTTTTAATTATTAATCAGTTATTGTAGGCATCTGGTCTAAATGGTTGCCATGTCCACGGACCGATGTTGTGTCATTCAGGCTGTGACAGCACATTTTATCAAAGCAGGACAAGTAATTTTCCATAAAAAAGGTTTTAAAAATACACAATGAAGAAACACACAGAACTGGTGATATAAAAATCCTTGGGAAGGCTGCCAAATGAATCCCATTTTGTGGGGACGAAAACAAAATCGATTCATTTCAGCTTCGGCACTCTTTTTAACAGCCCTATAGCTCCCCCAGCAATGGTATGCTTTGGCTCGTGTATATTTGATTCTGTTCGGTTTTTCCTTGGTATGCCACTGGTGGTCGTTTCAACATGCGCGTTGCATGTTACGGAATGTTCAGTGTTCTTTTGCCGGTGGCATTTTTCCTGCCATTCTTGGATTAGGTGGCTCAATTTGTACCTCCACCTCGTCGGCAGCGGTGCGTGTTTCTTTTTCCACACTGACCGCGTGCTGTTGTTTTCCCCGGCTCTGACCAGCGTCGTCGCGTGTGGCGCTTTCGTGCTCGGTACTGCTTTACCATTTCCATTTGTTTTTGTTCCAGATTGTTCCGACCTCTGGCGTTGAAATTGGTTTGAAAACACCACACTCTTGTTTTTCCTTTCTGGTTTTGCGTTAGCCCTACTCAAATCTGATGGCTCCACAATAACGATCTTAAGTGGCAGCATTATTCGGTAGGAATATAATCAGATTTATTTTGAGTTGGTTGGTTTTTACTGCGTGCTAAGATTAGCATTCTATTCTTCTCGCCGTGGTTTTCTTAGACACCCCAAAAGTACGATTGGAAAAAGGACCGAACCAAAGTAAATCGCTTTTTCGTTCAAAGTTTTTGAAGCACAAGCAGTATCAAATGCTAATTAATGTTAACTGGAGCCGAGGTGTCTTCGATCGATCTCGCCAACGGTTTCTACCTGCGAGCGGCGAGAGCGTCGACCGCCGGCGAAGGTTTATGCCGTGTTATGAAATAGCCACCGGCTGTCACCACGGAATCGAAAACCATTATTCAGCGGTCCGTAAAATTGCAAAGCCACCGCTCGCCCAGAACGGAACAACGCTGAGGGCATAATTAATTGAAACGATGCCCGTGCACATCAAAACGGTGTACGATGGGGTGTTAAGTGTGTTTTGGTTCGGAGTTTGCCACTGTTGCTTCCCACGCAAACCCCTTCTCCGTGCCGTTTGTTTCGAGAGACCTTCTTATATTATCCTCGTGGTAGAGCTTTTCCCACGAAACCGTTCATTATCCTGATTAGGCGCCGTAATCCCCCCCCAGGTCTGTCTGACGTATAATCGCGTGGTTTCCTCGGGGCGACATTCAGTAGGTTTTCCGAGGATAACTTTGGCTGGCCCCGTCGGAGAACGACAACGCTGTACTAAACAGATTTAGTGAACAGAAGAAACAACCAAAACGAATTACACCATGGATAACCCGTATCTCTAAACATCTCTTTCTTCAAGCAGCCAGCTCGAAGGCGGATCATTTTTTCTCGAAATCAACGGAGGATGAAAAGTTTATCGAAGGTGATTTGCGATTCCGCTCGAACTGTGCCACGGAACAGTTATTTCCCTCCCTCCCCTCTTCCCTCTTCCCTCATTTCTCCAGCTCGTAGCCTTCTCGTTGTGTACTGAGCGTTCCGTTGTGGCTTCCCGTTCCATGTCTTGCTCTGTATTTCGGTTCCCGTTTTGAATTTTAAGTTTCTAAAAGCCCGCTTTCGTTCGGTTTGTGTACGATACATTTGCCTCGGGATTGGCTACCGTTGCATAGCTCTGTACCCTAGCCATTATGGTAAATTACGATTCATACAGCAAAACTGACCCGGTTTTGCTCAAGCCAGCTCTAAGCTCGTTCGAAAATAGTACAACACTTCGTAGCCTGTTCACGTGTGCTTACGCCGAAATATAAAGTACGCCGATAATGTGTTAAATAACGGCCCAAGCTGTGTCTCCGGTCGGAGTTGGTTGAAGCCTATCGAGATTGAAGTTGGGTTCGAGCCAGGGGCGTTGGTCGGTGGTCAACTGGCCGGAAGCCAATCTATCGCCCGACTTCGAATCATTAAACTTGCAGTGGATTAAAAGTCCAAAAACTCACAAAAATACTGCACTCACATGTGGCGCTCCTGCGTGTGTCCTTAATTTTATAAAATATAGCTTACGTTTTCCATCGTGATACCGATGTTTCGGGGGTAATCGGAATGTCCTAAAACGAATAAACAATTGGATGACTTTCCGTTCGGTTGGTTTACACGAGAAAATGGCTTACTTTGCAAAGCCACTTTTATCTCTCGCCCGCCCGCGAGTCATCAATTATGCGGCGGTGGTTCCGATTCAAATTGATGGTTCCCGGCCGGAACCCGGACCATCCTCCCCACCGTGCGGGTACGATCGATTCGGATCGATTCCGGCCAACCAGTGCTATTTCGTGCTGCTCCGCATATGTGCCGCAGTAGTGTACTTTCGCTTTTCGTGCGCCTGTTTCCTGCAGCGTCGAGCGGGAATCGCATGTGTGTCCTCGAGAGACGCACACAGCGACCCCATGCTGGCGTGTGTGCCGTCGGTTATGATTGTTAAAAATTCATGTGTAATTGTTTCGATTTTTTTCCGGCTTTGATTCCGTGCGCCGTTGAGCCGTTTTTCATTCAGTTTTAGTGCCGACGGTAGAGTTGTTCTAACGAGTTTGAAGTCGACTCGGCCGGGGTCGGGGCTCAATCAAATATGTATTTTAGATTCTTTTCACGCGCTTTCCATACCATTCTCTCTGTGTATTATGTGTTTTGTTACACAACTTTATGGAATCATTAGCAGAGCTGGTTAATAAACATTTCCTATCACATAACAGGCCAAATCAATCAAACTTGGCTTAATCTAATAAGACATACATTTCCTTCGCTCTCTCTCTTCGCTCGCTTTTCCAAGTACTCTGCCGGGATAGACAGCATCTGTCGGCGCGAGAAAAATCGATTTCTTCCGCCACATCACGGACGAGATAGGATTCAGTCAGGTTGAAGTTTGATGGCGGTGTTTATGGCACTGTTCTTGGTACACCCTGTGCACCTTTGGCTGCTTTCAGCACCATTGATTGCTCGTTCCATATCGTTAAACATGATGTAATCGATCGAGAAAGACCGGTTTCCGTTAAGGCTTCATATTGTGGGACGTTAGTTGCAGTCACTAGGACCTGTTATTACTTTTATAAACGTCGCTGTATATAAAAAGAAAGCTTATCCTACTTCTCGTTAAAAGTCTACCCTAAGGTCACGCATTGAAAGGTTTGACGAAGAATTTCTTAATAAATTCTTCAAACAAGATGCCACATTCCTCATTTGGGGGAGGGTTTTATTATTCTCTCCTGTTGTGGTGATCCAAACGAGGTTCAAGATGGCGTAGGATTTATCTTCCCAATGGACAGCGTTAGAAGCGTCCCGATTTGATGTATTTGCTAGTCCCTTAGGAATAGAGGTCCAATTTTTCGCTTTGATTTATGTTTGCCAAACCAATGACCAAAGCTCGGCCATCTTCAAAGACCCCACCAGGACCTTCGAGACCTTCCGCGGCGGGTAGGTTATTTTCGGAGCGATCGAAATATAATATTTCGTTTCCATGCTAAGCCCGATGGGCCCGACGGGCGTAAGTACACGTGAACGGCTGCGAATTAATGGATGAAACGTCTCACTGAAATGCTGAAGCTGTACGCAGCAGGCTTGAGTGTGTAAATATTGATCGAAAACTGGCGTTTGCCGGCGTATTGTCCCTCCCATCGTTCAACTTTTGTTGTGTTCCGCCAGTTTAGTTATCTAACCGTCCCGTTGAAAAGAATCCACCGTTAATGCATGGCAAATAGAATCATTTCCATCACCGTAGCCGTTTGCGTTCGCATCGTAACAGGGAATCATCGAGGCGCCGATGTTGTGTGGCGTTGGACGAAAGTCGTGAGCGTTCGGAAGCGAATGCAAATGAGCCTTGTCTGGTGCAAAAAACAAACAAACAAAAACCGAACCGACCGGGCAATAAAGAAACGCAACCAAACGAGCGCGCGGGTTGCTCGCGTGGAAAGATATGTTTGAAACTTTGGGACACAAAATTCACCTCCATGCCGGGCGGGCTTCGTAGCCTACTTCGCGTGCCGAGTTTGGCAGAGAGTTGATTGGCTGGAAAAATTAAAACATCCATTGCGCCAGACTGCCCGGTCCGGAAATGGCTTCACGTTATCTCGACTTTTGATACCGCTTGCGCCTACCGTAGTGTTAGCCAACCGTTTCTCTCCCCCCCTCCCCCCATCATGCCATGGTGGCAAGGTAGTTGTTGTGGTAGAACAGTTGACGTAAGAAAACAGCAAAAATCCTTTCGAAAGTACCACCGGACGAAGCTCGGTTTCTGGAAAGCGATTGACGAAAAACTCCACTCACTCGGGGTCGGGAAAATCCGACCTTCCAGTCGCTGTGTTGCCAGCTGTGTGATTGTTATGTCATGGTAAATTATGCCCGCGAAGCGCGTGACATTAATTCGAGGCGAAACCCTTCCAAGCGGGGACGAGAAAAATTTGGAAATAGATGTTCGTAATAGCGGCCGACTTTGAGTTGGATCAAAATTGAAGTAGACCCCACGGCCTTGTTTCGTGCCTTGAGAAGCCTTTTTTTTCCACCAATTGCTGCCAACACAAGCGTCTAGAAAAGGGAAGGCGAGAGGCGCGTGAGTGAGTGAGTTTTTGGTTATGTTAACATAGTTTTGTGTGACGGCTGAAATCATCGATCGTGTCGCAAAATTATCCGAACAGCTTCCTTTTAACGGATGTTTGCGATTGCTCTAAATCTTTTCTCATCTCGTTCGCATGCAAAAAATCGTTATTGGAATATTAGAGCATAGAGATTGCTGGATAGCTCGTACCTGTTTCTATTAGACAATACATTAGAGTTGTGCCAAACAAGAACGCTTCTTTCCAGCTCGCTTGGCTGCGATTGTGTGATGTTTGCGGCGCTGTTTTCCTGCTCGTTTCGAACAACTGCTTTCCATCGAAATAATCTATCACGCAACCACTTCTCTCATCTGTTCTGTCTCCCTCCAGCATCCCTCGGGTCGATCAATGAACCGCCCTTGCCGAGAAGGAAAAAGTGTCCCGAGCTCGCGTACCGGACGAACGAGTTCCTGGCGACTCGGGCGCAAAATGAAGCCGCCGGCCACGATCGTACCGATTCGGGAGCAACGACTCACACTAGAGCAAGGGTAAGTAGGTGGGGCTTACGGCAAACCCGTTTGCGGGAAGTGAAGGGGGTTTTTAATGGGAATCCGGTGTTCGAACGCTTTCTTTCTTCGATTTCTTACTGCTATTATTTTGCTCCAAACGTTTGAAGCTTTTAATTTTCTTTCATTTATACTATTGTGTTTTGTGTTGATCAAAAGGAACTATTTTTCGGAAATACTATTAAATTTGGTATTTATAAATTTAAGGTTTCCTGTTACACAAGTTGTCGATGTTGTTCTTTTTCCGATAACTAGCACTCACGGTCTTATCATAGGATATTCTAATATCAAAGGATTCTAGAAACGCTTTTCGCAATATAATGCACTTTGATTTTGTATTTGTACTTTTGTCCTTCATTTTAACGGCCCATCGCTTTTGCAATTATCGATTCCGACCAGCGAGACGCCTCGATGAGCGCCCAGTTCCGACCCGGAGCCAAAATTGGAGCGTAGAAAACTGTGCGTCAATCGACAAACGGGCAAGGTTTAGTCATGTAGCGTAGATGGTTTGTTGTTCATGGAGCCAGTTTTTCCTTCTTCTGCTACCCGGACCGGTTCGAAGCTCGTTGCCGAACAATGGCCACAATCGTCCGCCCATTCCGGGCCCTTTCCGGAACGTTCGTTCATTAGCACTTATCGAAAGCACGAGGTAGCATGGCCGGTTATCCAGCGCCATCCGGAAGTGGTTTTCATTTCTAAATAATCAATGAAGGGCGCTGGCAAGATAACGCCGCGGTTGGAAATAAAGTTTATGCGTGTGTGCTCCATTTCCCGTGGGTCAATAACCGTTGTGTTTATGTAATTGAACCGAACCCTCGCGGAAGTGTAGTAAATATTGAGTCTATGGGTTATATTCTATGTTTTTTTCACAATGTTATGAAGGAAAGCAATTAGGATAATTGAAAGTTTGTGTATGCTATTGATCGCCACCAGGCGCCTCCATCGTTAAGTTATTTTGATTTTTAGGGATGTTTTTGGGGAATCTAAATATGTATTTGACAATGAAAAGGCTTTAAAAACATGTAATTTATACAAAAAAAAATAGGAATGACGAATTATTGCTTTTAAGGATAAATTTGAGTTGGGATGAAAAGAACCAGGCGCCTCCACTGCTAACTTTTGCACATTTTCTATTTGTGTTGTTAACTTTAAAACTCCTAGTTGCCGCAAGTGAAGGAAAATAATTTAAATCTCTTATTCTATTGATGCAACATACTGAAATTAATTCAAATACAATGCTCACAGAACGCTTCCATGTTGCTCGAACCACTGAATGCTGCGTTTTACAAGCACGAGCTTTATTCACTGCTACTCACCATCTGCTTCCTTAACAGCTTCTCCTCCTCAATCGCACCGTTCCCCATCGCAGTTGTACTGATTGCTTACCAGTTTTTGTTTTTCGTTTCTCTTTTTCCGTTTCCCTTTTTGCTATTGCTATCATCGATTGACAAATCGACCGTAGATCGCGTGTGTTTGTGTGTTTGAGTGAAGCGTTGCTAGTATTTTGTACCTTAACCCACTTAGCCAGTAGTTATGTCTCCAGGCCGCTGGGCCACCCCCTAGAGTAGTCGAGTGAGTGTGCTTGGCTGGCGGATCCGGTGCCAACGTGGTGGATTGCCCGGATGCAGCTGATCGATTAGCTAGATAGTCGTAGCCGCGCTTGGTGCTGAAAAATCAACCTGTAAAAGATTTTAATTAAAATGAATACGTTACGTTGATTGATTGCGAATTGGCTCAAACCCGGATGGGTAGGAGAAACGGAAATAGAAATAGAAAGAGAGGAGCGACTTTCTTCCGATCCAGTGCAGGAGATTACGGATGAATGCCGCGATTGTTTGACAAGGATTGATCCTTCCCACGGTTTGAAATGAGGAATTCATGGCCACCATGATTTCCTTTATTGCATTCGATTCAATTATCCTACTCCATTTCGCGTACCCCTCGCCTTCGAACAAAGTAATGCATGTGATTGAATGCAAATTAAATTGGCATACCCTGTTCTCGTCTTCCAATACTTATTTAGAAGTAAACCAACATCGTAAACGTTCAACAAACATAGACCACTAGCTTCGTTTTATGCAGCTTTTGTTACTGTCGGTACTAGACCACGTCAAGTAATTATATTCCACACTCTAGGGCAGTTTTTCAGCCTACATTACTATCGATCCGACACATGCTTCCTCTATCGTCTCAATTATAAGAGATTGATCGTACTGGTTAAGAGCTTCTTCCTTGCTTATTTAACTTAATCCAACCAACGAGCTAACATAACAACCAATTTTATCTCATGTTTATTAATTCCTTTTTACGAATGGATCAACTATGCAATGTTGTTCAAACGGTTTTCGGGAAATTCATTGGAAAATGTTCATCGTGTGTGTTGGTTCGATTCGTGTTATGCTCGGTTGTCTCCCCATTAGTAGCTTATGCGATCGTAAACATATAGTTTCGTAACAGTTGTCAAACATGCACATCGTTAGCGCGTTTCCCCTTTGCCTCCGTTAGGAAACTCTGGCCTCCGCTCTGGCTGGTGGCTCGTTGCAAGGGATTGTCTATCAATATTTCATGGGATCCTACCATAAATGACACAATTCCTTGGGACCCTAAAACCCTGAGAAAGCGTGAGAAAACATTTCCAACCCGAATCGACAACCGAATGCTCAAAATCGGCCCCAAAGCAAAAGAACCGAATACAAACCATATGCCGAACGAATTTCCCAGCGAGAAACAATGTATTCATTTTAATTACAGTCTGAAGAGCGTGGAGGAACGCCTTCCCGACGCAGCAAATCGGAGGGACCGCCGGCTGGTGTCGCCAACGGAAGGCTTCCGACCGGGACCGGATATGCGAACGGAACCATCGAGCCGCCGCCGGTCTCGATCGCGGGCAGGGCGCAGGAACAGGTAACGTGGCGCTTTTCGGGTCGTGTGGCGTTTCGTGCGTGTGCGTGTGTGATTACCGTTTTGTTTCCTTTTACTCACGCTTTTACTTTCCATTTTTACGTTTTCGTGACCGGTTTCCTTTTCCATTTTTAAGTTGTATTTTGTTCTGAAACTTTTCCTTTGGTGTAGCGTTTGAATGTGTGTGTGTTTGTGTGCCTCTGTATAAATGCTTGCGAGAGTTTGTGTGTGTGTGTGTATGTGTGTGTGTTTGTTTGTATGCAATGGCACAGCAATGTTGCGCTTATGTTACGTTAGTTTTCACTCAACCTAGTTGGGTACACACCCCTACTTTCGGTCTCTTTAGTTCGTGTTCGTGTGCATTATGTTGTTCATCACCCACTCTCACCATCACCATCACCACCACCAACACCAAGCGTTCCATCAACATGTTGTGAGATCTTTCGTTGAACTCGTCGGAGTACTTTCGCGAAAACGTCATTCCTTCATCATAATCGTATTGTTTTAGCACACATACGCTGTGTATAAACACAATCTCATACCACACACAAACGTATGTAAAAAAAGTGAGACGATAGCAAATGTAAATAAGTAATGAGCTGGTGAATTGTATAAAAGGGTAGATCCTTTTGAAAGGAATCATTGCTGAAGAAAACCTGCGTCTTCACATTCGTTCACATATTCATACATCAAACGAGAACATGTTTAGGCATCGTTTTGCAGTGCTTTCTCTGTGCATCAACATTACAGCATCTGCTGGAAACGTTACAAACACACCAACATTCTTTTGTTTTTTTCCCCTTTTTTGTTTTTTACTACGTTTTTCTCTCTACATAACATTATTGTTCTTGTGATTTCATCCTTTACCGCTTCTGTTTGTCAATTATCTCTTTTTCTGGTTCGTTACTTAACAAACCGCGACGTGTTTTGCGTTGTTTGAAAACTTTTTTCTAGCGAAAGCTCATTAACAAATGTTCTAACTTGACTGTACGATCCGCAGAAATCACCGTTTTCTCGATGCTAATGTTCTTCTTTCTCTCTCTCCTTTTCTGCATCCTTGTGTCCAACCGTCCCATCCAACCTACCCCGGTTCCAATGTTCCTGGCCAACCGCCTCCAACCGTGCACCGTTTGTCTCCTCCCCCCCCTTCCCCTTCGTTTTTGCTTCTGTCGTTCCAGGCGGGTGAGTCTTCTACTAGTGGACTATTCAAAAAAACCATTACCAAACTGAGCACAGAGTATCGGCTCCAGTTCGTGTGGCCACGGCGCGCGATCAAGGGCGCCCCCGCGGCAGGCTGTTACGGTGGTGCCGGTGCGGACAATATCGATGCACCCCCGCGCAAGTCCCTCTCCATGGGTGCGCTGAAGGCGGCCCAGATCGGAGCCGCCGGCGGCGGCCCCATCGCTTCCGTACACAAAAAACGAACGACTAACGAGCGAGAAGGTGCGATCGCGTGGGCGCGCGCATTTTACATTTCCGTTGTTCCAACACCATCGTTCTTACGTTATCTTTTTTCGATTCGGAATTCTTTATCGCTTCCATTTTCTTTGTTTTGTTTTTTACTTGCCTCTTATGTAACCTGGTCCCCGAAACCCCGCTCGCAAGGCATCTTTCTGCCGTGTTGTGTGTCGCTATTTACCCCTTTGCCGTTCGTATGGCGCTACTTTCTACTCGTCCTCTTTCTTCTACATTGTACAATCTATCTGGCCATATTTTTCCCTGATTGTAGACATTCGTTGTGCTACTTTGTTTCATTTAATACTCAATTTTTGCAATCTACCCTTCAAAGTATACTTCCGCAATCTAATGTGCTTTCTGTTGCCTAACCTTTTGCCCTCTTTTTTAGTAAATGGTAAATACTTCATGTCTTGACTTTTCCTTTCTGGAACTTGTTGAAGTTTTCAGTGTACAATTCCATTTTCAATTTGGTATTTGCTACTCTCCACCTTTTAAGGTGAAAAGTCAATGATTTTCTCGCCTTTTTACTCTTTTTCAAGTTCTATTTGAGACTGTTTGCAAATTTTGCTTATCACTGAAACGATTGTCGCCTGGTGTGTATTGCTTTAGACCTTTCGCCTTTAGATATTACGTCGAAATTTGGTCTCTCTTCGTGCTGTTTGAGCGAAGGTGATCGATAGTATTTCTAGAAAAGAAGCGAAGGTAGGAATAGAAAAATATCCTTTCTGCTCCCTTTTTGCGTTTTTAAAATAACTAAATCAAAATATAACATGACATAAACATTCACACTTTACATTAGATAGTTCTTCGACCGAAAACAAATGTACAGCGACTGACAAAATTAACAAATGCATAAACGAAAAAGGTAAATTCAAACTTGTAAATGAGCGATGCATGTTAAAAAGAATTAAATTTAAAGAAAAACCTCAACTGAAGACAAAAACCTTCGACCAACAACGGACAGCATAGTTGTTCATCGTGTTCTGTTGTGTCCCTACCCCGTGTGTTTCGTTCGGTATTTGTAGCTAATGATTTCGTATTTCATTTACTCAAAACATTCGTACTCAAAACCCCGGTTGACGCTCGTATCTTCTCAATCGTTTGTTTAATTTCAAACAGATTTTTAGTGAACCGAAGAGAAACTAAATTTAATCATACCCTCATTATTCCCCACGTCCTGCTGTATACATCCTTCCTTCCTCGTCAGCGTATCTCGAGCCCGTATGGTTGAAAGTTTACAGAACTCAGCAATGGTTAAAAGTTATACCGTGCAAAAATTCCAAAGTTTCGTCATAAATTTGCTTTCAACCATTTAGCCACAGTGCCTTTGTTTGCCCTTGACTGAAATGTCCCTAAATATGCCGCTGTAAGATAATTTGCCTCTTCCCGTATACAGCGTAGTCAATAACCAAGTTGCTTGCCTCCGATTATGGCCCACTGTTCCGAATTCTACCACCGCCTTGCCATTTTTCATACGCGTCTCTTATGCTAGAAAATGGTTGAGAATCTTGTAACTTACATTGCAATGGCCAAACCTGTTAATTTTCTCGTTCGAGAAGACGTTTTACCTTGCCAGAACGATGCTGTTCCACTGAAACGAGAAGTGAATGTTGAAATTGAGAGGCTTTCACGCCGTGCTTGCAGAAAAAGTGTTGCTAAAGTGTGAAGTATTCACATTTTCTAGCCTCGGCTTAAGCACTCGCGGTATGTGCCGGGAAATTTCAACATACCCTACGTCCTCGCTCAGTGTCACATACCATCGTTTTCCTTCGTAGACTGGTGATAATCTTTTCTTTTTTACTTCTACTTGCGGGATGATTCATTATCCCTTATTGCTACCTCCTTCAAGATCCAAATCTGTTTGTGGCAAAAGAAAAAAAAATTGAAATGAACCTTTCACATTTTTACACCTTCATCCGCCCTGTCCACCATGCTTACTTCCCAAAGAAATCCTCCACATCCAAACACCGAATACATTCACGTCCACCGACGCCGGACCGGAATGAGTGTCCGAAGAAAAGACAAATAATCTCCGAAGGATACCCGCAGAATAATGACATTCTGTTGTTTTTCCCTTTTTCTCTCTTTCTCTCTCTCTCTCTTTCTCTCTGTTTCTTTCTCTGTTTTTATATTCTCTTATCCCCCCCGGGGGAGGTTTCTCGCATTTCGTTTCTCCTCTTACCGCAATCGACTTAATGAATTTCCATTTCATGCACCACCCACTGGTCGGAAAAACGAAAAACCTTTTAGCCACGGCCACGGAGCTCGAGCCACTGGTCAACGATTGCGAGACATCGATGGAAAAATCGCAGCTGCAAGCCGAAAAGTAATACCCTTGGGGAGTGTGAAACACCTCTCTTCCCACACTCTTCCAAAGCAAATATCTCTCTCTTTTGCATGTCACCCGTCCCCTGGAAGGAAAACTGTCAGTTTGGCAATATTTTAACTCCGCTTTCCTACTGTTTGGACTGTTTGGATTATTGCAGGCGGGTAGAGATGGCGCGTGGTAATGAGCAGAAGACAACTGCGTTCCGCGTGGAGAAGGAACGGTTCGGCTTCGAACCGGAAGGTGGGGCGGCTGCACGTGGTCTGGCCAACTCCGGCATCGACAACGCCTGGTACAAGGAGGTGCTGGAGCTGCGGAAGAAGGCGGGCGAGTACAGGGTGAGTTGGTCTCGGTGGAGTACGACGAAGGAAAGAATGAAAGGGAATAAGTCTCTCTTAGCGTAAAATTTAATGTGCTTTAATGTATGTACTCCGTAAAATTTGAATAAATTCTTAACATTTGTCTCAAGCGTTGCGCCATAATAAATTGTAATAACTTCTTCACAGTCTTGTAAATTTGTGAAAAACCTTGAACAAATTGTCATGGTGTTTTTTCTTCAATTTTTGTTTAGTTTATGGTACAAAACAGAAGAATGATTTATGTTTGTCCAAAAATGATAAAACATTATGCCTTAAATGTAGATCACTACCCTCACAACTCTAGTAGTACGTTTGATATGAATGAGCTCTTTCCGATTATTTTAAGAAACTAATCAGCAATGTTTATAATGTTACAAACACGATTCAATTACATCGATTAGTATCATATGAAGGCTTGAACTAAACCAAACCAACGTGGCGCATCGATAACAGAAACAAATCAGACGTCAAAAGAACTGAGTGAGACTCGGAGAAAACTGTGAAGGGGTTTCATTGATGTTTTGAAATAAATAAGTTCCCAATGGCTCTTTATTTGAGCATGCCCTAACTGTATTTTAGCTTCTGTTGGATAGGATATTACAAAATTACACATTTTTCTTACCTTCTGTAAAAAGTGTTTGATAATATTTGATTGTCTCCGTAGAACCGCGGCTGGGGAGTGGAGATGAATCCGGAGCTCTTCAACAAACAGGTGGAGCTGTGGGACCAAGTGTCTCGTCGAAGCTCGCTGAGTGCGCTTTCGTTGGCATCAAGCGTTCGGTAAGTATGCCAGTTGTTAGATCCAAGTATGAGTAAACCCTAACGGTCCTGTTGCCTTCCGTAGGCCAATCACGAAAGAAGAAAAAGAGAAGGAGAACAACAAGAAGAGCTCCCCGACGAAGCCCCACGCACGCGGCGTTCGTGTTCCGGGAGGTGCCCGACCGGTCGAGGGAAATAAGGTACTCCCGGATGGGCTGAACCTGTCGGCCATCTCTCGCAGTCGCAAGGACGCCATCCGGCATCACCTGGAGCGCACGACTGGACCGGACGTCGAGGAGGGCGCCCTACTGCCATCGCCGACGCGCGAAAAGCTGATGCCGGCGATCCCGCGCTCCAAGGCGGACAGTCCGCAGCGCGGCAGCCCGCAGAAGACGGCCCTCTCGCGCCACGGAAGCCCCCAGAAGAGCAGCCCGCAGAAGAGCAGCCCCAAGAAGATGACGAGCAAGGGTAAGCGATGTGGATAATGCGCAACGCAGAATGAGGTTCCTAACGGGTTCCGTCTCCTCCGTAGGACGCTCGCAGTCCGTTGGACCGGCGGTCGCTGGTGACGCCAGCGCCACCGTTCCACCGGTTGCCGGCGGTTCGCCTAAGCGCCAGATTCGTTCCGGCAGCACCGTGACCGCCTCGACGGCGGCGTCGGCCGCCAAAACGCACAAGAAGACGCCG
The DNA here is from genome assembly GCF_943734705.1 of Anopheles coustani. Classification (NCBI taxonomy): domain Eukaryota; kingdom Metazoa; phylum Arthropoda; class Insecta; order Diptera; family Culicidae; genus Anopheles; species Anopheles coustani. Next base: position 8,809,003 of record NC_071288.1, on the reverse strand, counting down.
ACCTCGGCCACGGCGCCTCCCATCACCCAGAGCCAGCAGCAGCAACCGGAGCGGAGACCCCGACCGAGTGAGTACCGCCGGGCCGCGGCAGCATTGCCGCACGCGTACCGCAAAGCCCAGGGTGAAGGCAAAACATGCGAAGACTTTAAAAAAACAGGCATCCGGCCCGACCGAACATTGTGCTAGGTTTACGTTCTGTTCTTCCGTTTACGTTTTCTTCTGCTAGCTACCGTTCCTTCGTTTGCTATCGTTCCGTCAGAGTTTTTGGTACAAGCAGTTCCCCTAGGTTGCTAAACCCCCCTCTTCCCTCTCGTTTTTTCCCAGTCACACCCAACCCACTCCGCCCCTCCATTAGTCCGTCGTTGTTCTCCGTTGGATTTCTAGTATCTGTTTGATATCTATCTTTCTGTGGCATACTTTCTAGCCGTACTGTTTCTTATATTAGACTATTCATATATCCACCCACTCGTCTTATGTACACGATTGCAGGAATCGACGTGTACAAAGTCGCAAGAAGTATCAAAATTTAAACAAATACTTATGGAGGTATATCTCCTTTCACGATTTGGAAAAGTAATGTTTTGAGAAAAAATCAATTGGATTATGGATGGATTACATACAAGAACTTAAACGGTTTTGTGTTACAATATTGCATCCACATCTTCCAGTTCCAGTCCCCATGATGAATGTACATTTAGAATAGAGGCCATCATCATTTTACAAAGCGATGTTCGCCGTTGGTTTCTTTTTCTTCTCCGAGGAAAACAGAATATATCTTCAATTTCTTCTTAGTGTTAGTATACAGAAAACCGTGTTAGATGGTGTTAGATTGTTTTTTTCTCTTGTGTTATAGTATGCGGGCTCTCCGATATGATGTTAAATATTAGAGAAACGGTGGAGAATAGTTAGTATGACTTAGAATAGAAGCAACCTAAGTCCGTTTTGGTTATTGGGATGGAATAAGCAAAATGGCAATGGTTTATGATAGAGAATCGTAACGAGCTGTGGATGTAAGAAGTCACTCGGAGGTCATGTGGAACATAAGGCACCAGGCGCCTCCATGGACCTCTGCTGGAATCCAACTCCCGATTGATTCGGGCAACCCGGAGGCCATATATATAATATGCGCTTCGACATAACAAAGCGTCAGGATTCCGAAGATATTTGCGTCCATTATCATCCCACACTTTGGTCCGTCCATCTCAAGTCTCAATTCATCATTTTCGTGCATATCTTTCGGTTCCCTTCCTTTTCCTTGAACGGACACTCCTCGCCGGGTACGGACACCATATCGTTGGTGTTTCGTATCATTTACACCCAAATGGACTCAACAGAGAAAACACACACAGGAAAATCGACCTCCGGAATGGAAGCCATGCTCATTAATCTTTTCGATATCATTCTTCTTTTTCTCTTTCTCGCTCCCCCTTTCGCTTGTTTCCTTGCCATTCCGTCATATGGTGCCCCACCTACGCACACAAACCAACGTTCGACATTTCGCACAAAACAACACAAACAACCCATCGTTCGGTTTTCCTTCCATCGTCGTGGAAAATTCCGGTGACAATCGATTGTTTCCGTTCGATTTTTGCGTCACTCGTTGTTTGACGGATTCCTTGCCTTTTCTTGGACGCTTTCCTTCTACCTTCGTCTTATCAACAACTTAACCCGTTTCTCTACCACACTCTCTCTCTCTTACTTTCTCTCTCCCTCTGTCTTTCTCTCGCTCTGTTTCTCTGTATCTTTCTATCTCTCTTTCTATACCTTTTTTCTTCTTCATTCTCTATTTGACAATCCTCCAGCGTCCCTTTCCACCACCAATCATTCGCGCTCGAAGAGCAGCACGCTGCCCGCGAGCCGCCACCATCCCCCCACCCTGCCGGCCCCCGGCCTTCTCACGAACCTCACCAACAACAATCATCTTCCCAATGCATCACCATCATCATCGCTGGCCGCCTCCGCCACCACCACCACCACCACCACCACTACTAACACCGCCGCCGCGCGCGCCAAGCTGTCCCTTGCGACCGGCCCCGGCAAGAGGCAACCGCCGCCGGCGGCCAGCGCCCGGGCGGCCAAACCGCCGACCAGCCTGGTCAGCCAGGACTCCTCCTCTGCGCCTTCGTCCGCGTCCAGCACGCTGAGGAAGAAGCAGAGGGTGGCCGAGGGTGGCGGCGGGGCCCGGGGCAGTGCGGGCGCCAGATCGGTTGAATCGGACAAAAAATTACCCGGAACGATCGGAAGTAAGTAGCCGGGAGGAAGAAAACCAACACCACCATTGCGTTGGTGCCATTGCCAAATTACTCTGCTCTGCCATTTTCGTCGCGTTCTAACCTCTCCCCTGCCCAGCTCAGCTCGCTATCACTTCACACCCGCGCTCTCTGTCTCTCTGTCTCTATCTCTCTTTCTCTCTGTTGTTCTCTCCTTCTCTCACGCCTTCTCTATCTGTTTTGCTCCTTTTTTTTCTGTGCGCTACTCACGCACCCTCACCTCATCTTTCCCGCTCGAGTGTCCTTTCTGTTCATTTACTTCGTGTGCGTGTGTTTGTGTGTGCGTATTCGTGTGCTTCACGTGTGATAAACAAAGTAAAAATACAAAAATACACAACAAAATTACCACACTTTGGAAGAACCTCAAACTTTTGAACATCGACGATCTCGATCGAACCAACTTCCCGAACCACGGTTGTAAACCTCAACACTACCTTTATCGACCATTTTGTTCTTCTTAAGAAACTTATGTGATTTTCACGCACTTGTGGGTCCATTGTTTGCGTGTGTGTATGTGTGTGTGTGTTTGTCTCCGAGTGTGATATTCTATTCGTTGGTGTATATACGTTTCACTGTATGCCTCTCTAGATTGAACCACTTCTACATGTTTTCTTTTGTGCAACTTTAACAGTATGATTTTGTAGCTACTTGATTGCTGATCGACTGCTCGAACGGGTCTTCATCACTCATTCTCTAACTCTGTCCTTTTCTCTTTCTTCGATCTTCCTTTCTCGTTAGATGTGTTTATATGTGTGTACTATAGATTTATTACTTAAATTACTTTGTAACGCTCTTCTCCTATGTAGCCCGATGTTTAGTTTCTAGTTGATTGCTCCACCTTTTGCTGTAACCCTTCGATTCGTATACGGTTGCGTAGAAAAGTCTTTGTTCTGTGTTCCTTTTTTCCATTCGTTTCTACACTCCAAGTACTTGTGCGTCTCCTTTAGCGCCGTTTCCTAGTGTGGATCGTTTGATTATGTGTGTGTGTGTGAAGTGCTTTGTAATTTGATTTGGTTCTTTATCGTTTTCTTGTTTACCGTTTTTTTTCGGTATTCTTTACGACTCCACTGACACGTTCTAGTGTTTCTGTTTTGTTTCCTCGTTTGTGATTTTCCTTCCGTTCCGTTTAGAGATTGTGATTGTGTGCCGTAGCTTGTAGTACGTACCGTGTCGGAGTTGATCGTTACTAATGTCCCGTTTCGACACCGCGTCACCGTTCTGTGATTCTCTTTTCTCCTCACCCTGGGTCGTGACCCCCTGTTGTGTGTGCGTGTGTGCGTTTAGATGTGGAGGAGCCGGAAAAGGAGAGCGTGCCGACCGTTGCGCCGCCGCCGGAAATTCTGGAGCAAATAATCAAATCGCCACCGGAGCCGACGCGCGTCAAATCGCCCGAGCAGATCATCATGCGCTCGCCGGATCCGGTCAACTGGACCGTGCCGCTCGACACCGGCAAAACGTTCACCGTGACGCAAAATGTCCGCGAAGGTAAGGTCCGCGTGGAGTTGGACGTCTAGTAATGGGATTGATTAAGTTAAGGTGTGTTTGTGTTTTCATTTTCTTTCAGGAGATCCTATGATTCGTCCTCACAGCGAAATCAAGGCATCGACTCCGGTCGAGCAGCCACCACCACCGCCGCAGTCGGCACCGCCCGAGCTTTCCGAGCAATCGAAAATGCCCAGTGCGTAGACTTCAATGTTAATGTTTGCCCTAACCTATTAGCACCTGTCTTAACACTTCGCCGTCTTTATTTTCAGACACAAAGCTTGAGCCAAGCTCGATCAAGGAGTCCGAAGATGAAGACGATGATTTGCCACGATCGAAATCATCCGTTGCTTCGTCGGTTAACCCAACCTCGATCGCCATCTCGGAGCCGATGACCGTCTCGCAGCCGCCGCCGCCACCACCATCGGGTCCGGCGTCGGACGCAAAGGCCGCCCCGAAGGACGAAGCACCGTCGGTGGCTGCAGCCTTCGAGCAGGCGTCCGTAGCATCGGTTCCGGCACCGGAACCGGCTCGCTACGACAAGCCAGTCCCGGGCTCGACGTTGCGCTGCCTGGAGGATCCGGCGTTCGAGTCGGACATCAACTCGCCGGTCGCCAACCGGAACGTCGCCACGGAGGTGCTCGATAAGGCTCGCGATCGCTTCGATCGGTTCTGGGGCAACCCGAACGAGAAACCGGACGCACCTTAAGCGCCCGACGGGGCATTTAGCAAACGTGACAGGGTAGCCGTACTAGTAGCAAAAATCTTATCTCAATGGTCCCAACGTTCCGCCATATCGCGGCCGGTCGACGTTGAGGGTTTTCTGTGTGTTTATGTGCTTTTTTCGAGAAACAACCCTGCTTACACAAAGCTGTCCTTCCTGTGGAGCCTATCCCGTTCCTGTGACGGCAGGGGAAGGGGAAGGGGGGGGGGGGGTAGGGAAGGAGAGGGGCAACAGAAATAGTATTGTTATTTAATGTTTAGGGCAGGTAAACGTCAATCGGCGAGAGCGAACGCATCCGCCATCGATCGATTTCCTTTCTCACCGTATTGCAAAGCATTTGTCGGACATCGAAGATGTGTTTATTTCCATTCTTCATTGCCCCATTAGTCATCGTACTCCGATGTATCCCATCTTCATCGTTCACCGCTGGACGTCAGTAGCTGCGTCCAGTCGATTTCCTACGCTTACAGTGACGTAGCATCCACTAGCATACACTCATACACCATTTCTCAGGGAAGCCGGTAAGAGTACGTTTAAGCAGCGTGTTCAGGAGGTTTCTCGAGGGGGGCCACAACGGGGGTGGGATGGGAGGCAGATCGTGTGAGGGAAACTGTTTTGTGAGCGGAAAATTGGCAAATGTTCACTTCAACCGAGTCTTTCATTTGATCTATATTGTTTTTCGTAGTTTTTCCACCAAAAGATTTGCGTTTTCAAAAACTCCTTCAAACCTACCCAGGACGATGTAGACTGGCTAGTGACATCGCGTGGGGTGGGCGGTGGGTTTTTATTGCTGCACAACGACCCAACCACTAGCAACTGCAACTCACCCACTATTTGGGATATTCATATCCGATCCCGCGCCCCGGGATTGCGGGAGGAGGAGTGGGAAATGGCAGGCCTAAACAAACATTCGCATCCGGGAGATAGATAGGCCAGTCGCACCGGCAAAATGCAAATAAACTTGCAGCGCAATGTCAGTGACACGACCGAGCGAAACCGAGGGGGCAAGACAACGAGACCGGTGCAGCAATTAAATAGGCGAACGCCGTTAGGCAATTTAATTGCACCCGAGAGTAAACAGTGCTGAGTGAAAACGGAACGTGAGAAGCCAAGGGAGGGGGTTTATGGCCCACCGTTGCCCACTTGTCTTGGAGGGCCAGCCCGTGCACCGGTTCCGTGGAAACGAGGGTAAAATAGAAACAAACACACCACTGGCCAGGGGGAAAATGAAAGAAACACATACATTACGATTATTAAAATCGGACACGCTAATGCACCGTGATCAAGCAACAAATCATCATCCGTCTGCAGTTTTTTAGAAATGGAGGAAGAAACAAACAGCACTTTGGGTTATATTTTTGGCCAGCACGCTTTTTCACGCACTTTCGGCAAGTTTACATTCGAGCAAATGGTTCACTTTTCCTGCGTTAGGGTTCCGGCTTCGTGGCCCTTAGTGTGTGCGGGAGCCCGTCAGCTTCCAGCAGTCATGTTCTAAATCGTGTATACAAAGATGGATCATAGACGGAAAGTGGATAAGCTTAGCGAGCCTCGTACCGAAACAGTTCCAAAACCGGAACCGCAATGGAAACGAAGAGCCGCCCGAAAAAAAAGGCCCGTCCATAACCTTTTTTTTTGGAGCACACATACTCACAGCGCCACACCAAGCAAGTAGTCCGGTTTAGCTAGGGATGATAGAGCGATAGGAGGAAGGAAGCTTTTTCATGGGCCAACGTACGGTTTTTTGGATGCGAGCCACCATTTTGCAGGCACCGATCGTTCTACCGATCGGTTCTTTCGGGTTACCAACGGTACAATAATGCTCCGATCCGCAACGCAAAAAAAAGTAGTAGATCTCGCTGGGAGGAGGAGTTCACAACACAAAAAAAAAATGAAAACGCATACCGTGCCATCTTTATTTTTCGGGACATACACATTTGCACACGCAACGCATATTCGAAGCGAACGAAAGAGGAAATAAAACAAAAAACACGCCACGTCACGCCACGCCGAAGGGAGGGCGGCAATAGATATTTACGAGTAATTACACAGAAAAGAAAATAGGAAAATTAAAACAAAAAGAAGAAAAACAAAACCATGCCGGGCTTGCCAGCGACAGGCTACGATAGAGCACTCACGTCCGGTTGAAAACGAAACCTCTTCAAGCAAAACATGATAAGTAACGTTTAAGGAAACTCCATTTAACCACTGGCTAACCAGGCAACGCACCAATCCTCCGGGCAAACCGAAGTTCGCTTGCATAACACGTCACTAGTTAAATTACTCGGTGCATTGGACTTAACCAACCAAACTCGTATAGGCTGTAAGGGTAAATTCATACCAGAGGTCAGATAAAACGGACAAACAAATCAGATGAGAAGGAAACCCATTTGCTCTTTCCGATTCCACACCGAAGCTGCACACCATTTCACCACTTGGGTGTAAACATACACAGAGATACAAGTACACACATGCTTTCAGGAAATCTGCGAACGAAGGTTAATTATTGAAGAAGGAAAAATATTCACAAAGCTGGAGAGAAATTTAATGTCGGTTGATTTGAAGATGTTTAGGGATTTTCTGAATAAATGAGTAAGCAAAGGGGGGTAAAATTACATTTGGGCAACCCATTCGAACTTAACAAATGTTGGTAAGGGGAAAGCCGACGAAGAGGTAAAGCATAAGCATTCCGTATTCTAATGGAAAAATTGCTAGGATTGACGAACGAAACATAATGAGGAAATTAGGAGGGGAAAACTTACGGCAAACGACAAGCAAGACGCAATTAAGATACTTGAAAAACGACAAAAAAAAGGGTAACAAATTTAAATCTTACTGAAATGATGTACCGCAAGCTGCACTATAAACATACGTATAAGCCATATTTATCGAATTGTTGCTGTATTGCCTAAACTTGTGTTTTTTTTTCTATTTCCTTCGCTATATTGATTAGGAGCGCCATTCGTTTGCCCTGAGACCCTAGCATCTGTTCGGTTGCCAACTGCTTGATGGTTTAGGACTGCGTTGACGCGTTTAGCTGCTCATGCTTGATAGCTTTGTTATGAAATACCACGTTCGTTATGGGAAGAGGGTAGTAGATAAGTAGTTTCGAGTGAACCGGCTGGCTCGACGGAGGACAGTATGGCGATGGAGAGTGAGAAAGACAGTGGGGAGGACAATAGAGGAACATGTTAACCAAGTTGAATAAAGCCAAACACCAGCCAACCGCAAATGGATGCCGCCGGTAGAGAGAAAGACAGGAAGATGGCCAGCCGGTTCCGAAAGATGCACTACGAGGCGTTCGAGTGGGCCGAAAAGACTAAGACGATAACACAAGCACACACATGCAAACACACGGAAGGGGAAGAAAATAAACGAAACGCTAGGAATGATAAGAACGATTGTGATTTGATGAGGAAATTTATACAAAATTTTATAATCGGGAAGCATTTTTTATCGACGGTTATGTTGAAGAGTTTGAAATTGCGACGATGATGGGGGAGAAGAAAGGCGAAGAGGCGAAGGGAAGCTGGTTCAGTGTTATCCTTAAAGCTAAACACATGCGAATTAAAAAAAACCCAATTCAAGGGAGAATAAGTAAGTCGGCCGGAAGTGTTTGGAAACGAATGAGGCGACGAAGTACTGTTTCGGTTCTACGTTATGGTTTTTATTGCTTCGAAATGGTGTTGGGCAGTTCTTGGTGATGGTTTACAAATTTAGTGTTTGTGTAACGCAAGTTATGTATCGTAACGCAAGCAAAAGAAAGAAAAGAGGAAAAAACTGGAAACAAAAAAAAAACAATATTGATTACCGAAAAACAAATACTCTCCTTACGATGCTTACTGATATTAGGTGACATGACCGTGGCTAGTGCAACGACAGGGACTGTACCGTATCGTATCGTAGTACAGGTAGCATGCTGAATAAAAGCAACACATGCATTAAAACAAACAAGTAACACAACCAGTAAAACAAGGGAAAGAAGGAAGATGAAGCAACGATGAAAACGAACCTAGCGCTAGGCAAACGAGAGAGCGATTCGACGCAGGAAACCTAGTTTCTACACTGGTAAGGGCGGGTGGAGAAGTTTTTTCTTCCGATTGTGTTAATGATGCCATTGTTTCGAAGATAACTACCGTAGGTTTACCAGCAAGCATAACCCTACGCACACGTTCAACACACGCAACTAAACATACTACCGCATATTGCGACGCAAGCGATAGGATTCCCAGCCAGGAAAGGAGTCGATATCAGAATGCTTCGATGAAATCGCAAACGGCGAACAAGAAACCAACACAACCGACACTCACACATACATACACACGCAAATACCTACATACACATGAAAAGTTATGACCCGCAAAGGAAACATGCAAATGGCAGATGATTGTAAACTCAATCCACAATCATCGACGGCGGAAGCTGGCAGGTGCGGGGGGTTACGATTACGTCAAGTCTAGATTTTAAAAATTCAATACAAAATATTAAAGGAAAACTGAACCAACTATGAAAAATGGTAAAATTTGTCTTTGCTGTGTTGTTTCTTTTCGTCCGAAAATTTTCCAAGTTAAAAGTGAACGTGTGCAAGCTGTTTTCCTTTTTCTTTTTTCGAAAACGAATCTTCCAATTATTTTTGTGTGGATGGTTCGCAAAAGCGAAAACACGCCAATCGATTCCATGTTCTAGCACGTTCCAATAGTCGCCTCCAGCGAGTTTACTTTGAACTTTTAATGAAAATAAGGCGCATTCTCAAGAAAGCACCCCTTTGGGGTAGATTGTTAACCTTCACGCAGAATCAGCTTCAAGATAATTGTGGTTTTTTAAGCTTAAACTTATGGCCTTGGAGTCTGGTTTAACAAGGCTCTTGAGACTCATTACAATAGAACTTCTCCGTAGAAGAATATTGTGTTTTTTTTTCTATTTTCTACGCGACGTTATCAGACCACTGTGTGGAGTATGAAACATGTATCCAATTACAAATTGTTCTTATGAGTCTCAGGTGGGGATTACTTACATTCTCCAATGCCCAATAAGTCATTGAACTAATTTAAGTATGGTTTATTTATCTTACAGCAAAACATACTTTTAAGTGACTTTTTTAAGCTAGGAGGAAAAGGTTATACATTGTCGTTGTTGTTTAGTTATGTGGAAAATTTAAAATAATTAAAAATTAGCCCTTTTATTTTGATAAATTCTTTTCTATGCGATATGCATCTTTAGGTTGCATGAAATTAAAACTAATTCTTTTATTATTCTATCTACTATAATCGACTCGATGGAATCAGAATCCATGAAATACATTATGAAGTCGGTTCTGTGAATAAAAAAGAAAAACAGTCGACCACCAACCACTTCGCGGTTACAATTCGGATAAAACATAAATGAAGTTCTCGAAAATTGGGAAGCGAATACCCCCGTCTCCCCGTCGTCGGAAGTCGACTCGAACTCGTTCTCTGATCTGCGATTGTAATCCAATCCGATGCCACACGCAATCCCACACGCGTGACGCTTCACTTTCGCCTACTCTGACTGTTGCGTATTCAAGTGGCGTAACGCTCGTTCGTTTACGCAATTCGCTACCACCGACCGGTGGCATGCTAAGGACGATGAAACGAAACTTTTTGCTTCCCGGATCGCGACCCGGCTTCTGAACTCTCTCTCTCTCTCTCTGACAGAAATCTGCCAAATCTTAAACCGATAAGGGATCGGTTGAATGAAGCTAACTTTGGCGGGGAGCAAAAAACGAATTGTAAAAGAAAGTTCGATGATTGACTGTCGATAGCGTGATTATCTTGCCACATCAGCACTTGTCGGGGTAAGATTTCTTATTTCTATCGAAAATGTTCACACTCCGAAGGTTTTTCCTTTTTTTTTGTACGGTGTGCGATAGGATAAAGCGTAAAACGCACGTTCTCCTGAAGCACGTGATATCAAATGGTACGAAAGTGCGCCGCCGTTCGGTGGGCAAAAATTTTCCACACCGAAATGGACTGCGGTCGGATCCTGATGTTGGTACTTGATTGTGTATGTGTCTGTCTGCTTTTTTTTTACACGAAAAGGTGCGATAATTTACTAAGAGACCACTGACACGCCGACAAAGACAATTTTTCAGCTTCGTTTTGCTGAAGTTTGTTAGTACCAAGTAAATTATACAAAAGGTGGAACCTCCCGGGGCTCTTCAGATAAAATCAGTTAAATGTGAACGCTCTGCGTGGGATGTGATGTATTTGTGAGATTAATAATAAATCATCGAACCGTTCGGAATGATCCAGCATCAGTCGGCCTTCGAAGACAAGTTGCGTTCAAGAGTGGGATGGTAATTGAAACATTTTAAACAGAGGTAGAGCCATCTGAAATTAATACCACGTTTTGAAAAACAGACTTTGATCTCGTACTTTTCTTTGCCCATCGAAAGGCTTGAAAAATTGGCTCTTTACCTAAGCAAATAATGAACAACATCACGATTGTAGCAAGGATAAAACAATCTTGGCTGTAAACAGCAATGTCCAAATGTCCTTTAAAGTGTTGGACGAAAACATCAAACGCGTGGTGACTAAAAATAGCCTGTCTGCCCACCTTTCTTTACTTTACTTCCCACTTCGTATCTCCTTCAACGTCGGCAACACTGCATCATCAATTTTCCGATGATTCATTATTTATAACCTGCCGACCGTTTAACATAAGATGCTGTCGGAGGCTGCGTTCGCTTCGGAGAAGTTTGTCCTGGGGAAAAAGTTTTTAATGCAGAATATTAAAATAATCCTCGTCCCCCTTCCCACTTTCCAACCACTTCCGGGATCTCACAAGATGAAAGTTGATTGAAACTTAATTAATGGTGGTTCACCGTGGCCATAATCAGGCGGCATATTGTGGGGGGAAAGCACTGATGGCCGGTAGACCCTGACCGAATTTTCCGAGGCAGAGGACGTTGAAACCGATCGTAAAAAATCGTAATTGGCCATTATCTCCTCCGCCTGCTGATGGGCCGTGGCCGTGGGTGGAGGAGGGCTTACAACCCCGTCCGGACCAGGTACGGAAAAACGCGTCGTGTTTCATTGAGCAAAGTGGTAATGAATGAATTGGTGATTGTGATTTTGCTCCGTACAGTCTCGCACCGAAAGCCGTTCCGGGTTGTCGTTAAACGCTTGGGAAGATGTACGAAACTCCAAATAGAAAAACAACGGCATCTCGCAGACTGCGCAAGTTTTCCCTCGCGAAGCGTTGAAACCGTCTCGGATTCGAGCAGCCGCTTCCGAACTGCTCGAATGGTGGAGTTTGAACGAGTTTCCGCCAAGCCGGCTGTCAGTCCTGTTCCGACCGTGCTACCGAACGGTGTGGTGGTGGCGGTGCATTCGTTGTGGTTCGGTGTTGTGTGTCGGAGTGTCCGGTGTGTTTGCCCTATGAAAACCCGTTAGGCATCGAAAAAACGATCTACAAGAAGAGAATTCAAGTGTTAGACTGTGCTGTAATATATTCTAGTGGAAATATAATATCCGTAAATTAGGTTAGGAAAAATTTCTGTCGAGATGATCGTTGCCGGAATTGCTCGCTGGTGTCTGGAAGCAGGTACTAATAGTGCAAGCGTGCGGTCGTGAATTTTAACGAGCATCAAACCGCAGAAAACATTGAACCGGCTGAAACAACAACCGCCTCGGACGTTCCGGGGGCCCCTGGAGCTGCATGTAATGAATGACATTGTTAGCCAGGCTATAATGTGACCGCCGGCTGGTGGTTATGGTTCACGGCGAATTCGCAACGAGACAACGAACCTGGGGAAGACAAAGGGAGGGCAACCGGGACCCAGGAATGTCTATCAGCCGGTGTTGATAGCCCACCAAGCGCCGGAATGTGCTGGTTTTGATAGACCAAATAATGGCGTCGGGTTCATGCTGGCCGTAAAATTGCGACACGGATCAGCAACGATCCAAAGCAGATGTGCGCCAAACTAATTACTTCACCGAGTCACATCAAATACCTGAAGCACATCGAACAAAGGAATCGTTCCGGGAAGTTTGGCAAAGTACCGTAGAAATTTGCTAACCGTTCGTGGAACGCCGAGATCACTGAACAATATGGATTTACCCACACTCAAACGATCATTTGTGGTGAGTAGTCGAGATGAAATCATCCTTCAAAGCAGTGTTGAAGACATCTGAAACATCAAACACTTAAAATAGTTTAAACATTTATTTTAATGATTTAGTATTTAATCCATTTACGATACCGGATTTCATCAAGAAATTCATTTGCGAACATATTTTTCATTATAACTCATTGATTATTATGTAATATTTTCTAAAATTTCTGAGGATGTTATTCAAATTCTTATTCGTTTAAGCAGAACTCCTTGTTGGGTAGTAATGTAGTATTAATTTTACCGTTTGAATGACTTTTGATGTGCTTGTTTGAGATCCCAGATTGCACATTCTCTAAGTTTGCTGAAATAGATTGTTCATAGTGGGAAAAAAAACAAGAGTTTCGGAAGCACCATCTATTTTATGGCGGGCCTTTTTATATCAAAATCTGTTACAATTCAAAAATCGATGACTTGCGGCTGTATAAATCTAAATGTGCTAGACGTGGGGTTCGTCAGTGCGTAATGCATTCCAACAAATGTTTATGCACCACGCGTGATCGAGACGGAAAATAAATTTAAAATTTACACATGGTCATGGCTGTGTACACCATCCCCCCAGGAGGGCCTACATACAGCTCGTTCCATCCGGTCCGGCGGGGTTTTGTGCAGGATGTGGATACACTATAAATAAAATGGATTCGTTTACGATCCCAGACGGCCCAAAATATGGTACCCCTTGCTCTGGCGAATTTTGGAACCTAAGTTTTTGCTCAACCGGAACTCCCCGCTAAGTGCCCCGAAAGCCACCTAACAAGGTACATCGAAGAGTTACATAAAACGAATCCATTGTTTATGGACTCCGAAACGGTTTGTCATGAAAGGCTGATGAAAAAGGCCAGACCGGGTAGCGTAATGGTCGTCTGAAATGTTTGAAATTGGGATGAACAATAAACTTAAGCCGGCTATACTTTGCGATCACGACAAATCTGTATTCAATTTCGGTTGTAGGTATTGCTGCAAAGTCAATTCGATTGTATTCCGGTTGTGGGAAATCAGATAGCGAATAAGCTTAGGGAATTTAAAAAACGTCTTCAGAAAAACTTGCATATCACTTGCTTCATGAACTTCAAAATACTTTATGTATATTATAACGTTGTCAGACACTTTGTGACGTTTGAATTATTGTAACGCCTTGCTTTATTTGCAGAGAAAACCTTCAATTAATTATAATACTCTTTGAAAAGGATCGCGACTTCGTACCAACATTAAGTTTAGCTTCTTTTTGCTTGGTGCTTGGTGAAAGTATAGTCCTACCACTCACCGCAGATTATCCGGATTGGTTTAGTCCAGAGTTCGCTGCCATCACTGGGTATCGAATGACCTAATTATAGCCAATGTAGAAAATCTCAACTCATCAACTTAATGGTACAATCTCCTCCCACCGTCATCATATTTGTCTTAGTTTAAAACAACTGCGGGGTATCCGAAGCTTTCATCCGCGTCTAAAGTCCATTACTTATTGCGAAACGTGAAAGACCGGTTTATTCAACGGTTGGTTGGCAGGATAATAGAGCGGTGGAAAATTTTGTTTGATACCTGATAGTGGGAGGAAGAGATGGAAGGGAAAGCATTATTAGAAAATATTCCCTTTTCGGGTAAGGTTTAAAACGCGTGTGATAACATACATGGAAACCGATCTCTGTCGATGCGAATCAACCAGTGGAGCATAAAAAAGTTCTCTTTTTCTTCGCCATATAAACCTTTCTCGCAAAATAAGTATGCATGTTTTGGTTGGACAAGTTGGGGAGGTTTTTTAAAAGGCCTTTCTGTTTTGGCTTGGCAAGCCGAACCGAACTTGATATTACCATTCAAAAAGGGACCAATGTTTATTGGCTTGTGTTGCAAGTTTTCAATTTCAGTTGAAGAGTCACGAAAGAAAGAAAATGTTAACGAAAAAGGTGTGGATGAGGGTGCAAGCTGGTATTTGATCCGTTTAATATATAACGGTTGAGGGTTTTTTATTTCTCTACAGTATATTGAACGGTATAGACGATGGCGGATGGTGCAATTCGGACTCAGATTATCGGATTCGGCTTTCCGACGATGTCGCCCCCAGAGAGGATTGTGATCAGTATGCCAGACAAATTTAATTATGGTTGAATATCGAAGAGCATAGAACTTTGATTGAAGTTTAACGATCGATAAAAGTTTCCTTAATTTTAATGATATTTTATGCTTTTAATCTCGCTGAAATTTTGAACTTATTTTTCGGTCGCCGAAACGGATTTAATTATTCCTTTTTCTTTTATTTTCACATTGTATTTACAGATAACCACTAAACCCACTTTTTTTTTAAAGTTTAGCGCTAATATTCTAGAAAAAATCTGAAAAGTAGTTTTTTAATATGTTTAGTGTGTATGTTAAACGATTTACCATTTTGACATTTTAAATGATTAATTCTGAATGAAAAATGAATGGTTCACTCGTTTGAGTTAAGTGGTGCAAGGTTTGCAATATCGTTCATTTCCCTTGTTTTAAACTACTGTTGACGTAGTTGACCACAACGAGTAGGAATTTTAGCATCGATCAATGAGGGCTAGGTAAGTTTTAGTAAGGGCATTATTCTCAATAAAATAATGACGAACAATGATTGCAGTTCCTACAATATCTCGAAACATTTGGCGCAGGGGAAAAAGATTTATTGCCGAAAGGGAGCATTGGCGGGATGTTTAATTGCCAATGCTAAGTGACTGGGCCGAACTGCCTGCTTGACCTATTTATCCGTTGAAAAACACCCGCTGCACATGCGACCAAATACCGGATGGTTTACTTCCTGCTCGTCGCAGGTACACCTCGCCCAACCGGATGCGATGTGAAAGTCGATAATTTTTATTCAATTCTCACACCTCCCTCGCCGTGTTTCAACGGGAATCGTCTGTACCAACGGGTTGAAGTGCCCTTTGCGAACTGTAATGACCAGTTTTCCATGCGACCTCACATTTTATTACCCCTTTTTCTGTCCATTCAAATCGATAGGAAGTGGAGTTTGAGTGGAGCGCAACTTTTTATACTTTACTTTCATCGTTTCCTACTTGCTCGTTGAGCTGGTACAAAATGGGGAAAACTCTGTCCCCGCTTAACCGGAAACTGGTGAACATTTTCCACTCACCATCAAGCTACTTACATCTGGGGGGGGGGGGGGGGGGGGGGGAAAGCAGTATCTCGAGTGTCGTCGGCCGAAGTGGTTCACTTGTCCTCCCGAGGACTATTAACTAGCGGTATTGGCCGCTTCCCTTGGCTATTTTCTCTTTCTCTCTCTTGTTATTTTGCCTCTACCCTTTCGTAGCATTAAAACTCGTCCTAATGTTTGCTTCCGACGAACTTGAACAACATCAAAAATCAACAGAAGGTCAGCGAGAAGGACACAATCCGGATCCGGGAAAGTTACTTGCAACTTGTAGGTTGAAACTTGTCCGTTTGTTCGTCGCATCCGAGAAGCTTTGATTCGTTTGAACTTGCCGTTCGTTGGCTTTAGGTTGACACGCTGTTATTAATTGCTTTTTTCCTACGCCTACCAGGAAGTTACGACCCATCGCGGGCCGGTTGTCGTTGGCTTCCGCTTGGTTCGCGAAATCTATGGTATGATCTTTTAAATACGCTCGGTTTCGTTGTGGCCGGTCGAATAAAATCCGAGGTCGTTCGTAATTGAAGAGAAAACCTTTAAAGCCTCATAAGATATTCCATCCTAGGCCGCTGGATGCGTGGCGAACGTTCGCGTTGACCATCCCATTTTTGACACTGCAATAATTAGCTTTTTAATTTATGACGCACCAGGCGCCTCCATCGGTGTCTTTGAAGTGTGTCCCATAGACGTGGGAGAAGTAGCAAGGTTGATTTCATTTTACATTTAATTTTTCCATCTAGCCTTGGAAAGGAACTGTAAGCACCGAGGGCAGTTTTAAGGAAAGTAACGCTATACTGAAGGGTTTTACATGTTTTTGTCGTCATCTTCGAAATTCTTCCCTTCTCCGAGACGGATGAATGCCGGTCAAGTGATTCCGCTCCCTTCCGAATGTGCAATGAGCCGTGAAGTATAGAAAGCAGTTGAATCGGTCCAGCACGATCCATGCAAATGCGGGATGAACGATGGAAAACGGTGGAACAAAGGGAGCGGCATTTGACATTTTTCCACGAAAAGCCAAACGGGTTCAAATTTATTATCGCATTCCTTCAGTAGGAGGACAAACCAAACGGAACCCTTTTCGCTTGCCGGTGGAAACCCTTTCAAGACGTTCCTATCCGAGCACTTTGGGATCATTTCTTTTGTCTGACAAAAAGGAGTCGTTTTTGAGAAGGAAGAAGTCCCGATCTCGTGGAAATATTTTTCTTGGAGGCGTTTATCCGAACACAAACGAAGGTAAGCATAACAAAGAACGGTCCGTACGGTTGAAACGTGTAAATAACGATCGAAATTGTATCCACCACAAAGTGGAGCATATTCTCACGACAATTTTGATCCATCTTAGCGCGTAGTTCTTTGTGTTTTAAGCCAAGGATGAGCGTGGCGGACCATGAACATCCAGGCAACGGCAATCACCGAAAACATGCTCGAGCGGACCGGACGCAAAATTAAACATTAATTATCCTACCATTCCAGCGCAGGGACTGGGTCGTTAGCTTTCATTTCACGTCGACCGCAAGGTGTCAAAAAGGCAGCCCAATTTAATCTTATCTGCTTCGGAGCCGAAAAAGGTCGCCATTTGGTTCCGTTGGAAGATGCTCGCTTGGGTTGGCTGTTTTTGTTGTTGGTTCGCTCCGAAGCTTGGTACCAAAATTCGGTCGTGATTGATGAAAATGGAGTCATCACTAGCGTTTCGTTTGAACGAGCCGTTTGTGTTTGTGTGTTTTTGTCTGTCTTGTATTTCTTTCGTTCGTCCTTGGATCGGTTTTTCCACGCCCGCTCCAAAACTAGGCGTCGCGCAGTGTGTAATCAACTAGGTTTGTCAAGACAAGCGAACATACACACATGTCACACAAACACAGATGCTTACGTGTGGCTATGAGGCGCAATCAGAGAACGGAAGAAAGAAACAAGCGTCGCAAACAGCTAATGGAGGCCGGCAGATGGGCCTCGGGAGAAAGTTTACGGCCACCCGCGTCGGGTGAAGGAAAAGGGGTGGTAGGGGTGGAGGAATTTATGTGTCAGTTATCAAGCTAATTACCGTCGCTAATTTTGCTCGATGGCACCGATGGCGATTGGCCCCGTTTTTATCGAGCCAGGCCCGTGTTGACGGAATGAACTACAAAGTGTGCGGCGGCCTAGCGGGGTCGGTGTGAGTGTGTGTTGGTGCGGGTGGGTAAGACTGAGGGCTGAAGGACGGAATGGAAAGGCAAACAAATAGATATATTGTTAATCGATGGCCGGGCCACCTTGTAATGTGGAACGCGTCGGTGTGCAATTCCGGTATGCTAACAGCCGGACCAAGCAGGCGCCGAAGAAAGCCGAAAGGAAAACAAAGAAAAACTGCGCGAACTGCACGATGATGTACGGTCCCATTAATTGATGAGCTATGGTCGGTTTCGCTCCTGTGCCGCCACGACGGACGGACAAACACTGATGTCACCCGGGGTGGGAGTAAAAGGTGCATGAATCAGGAGGCCGTAGGATTCACTCCTTGCGCGCGATGTTGTTGAACTACGCATAATGGCTCCCGTGAGCGTTGGCGTACGGGTTGTGGTGGGTTTGGGTAGCGCCACACAAACGGCCCAAGAAGACGACCTGAACGATGTCGCACCTTTTTTATTTACGAACCATAAGAAACGGACCATCACCCGAGGAGTTCCCTTTACGGGACACCTTTTCGCAAGAAATATGTTCCGAGCCGGCACCTAACGACGGGTAGCATATGGGAACAGATGGTCGGAAGCTTTTAAGTATCCTGCGGAAGCAAGGCCATCAACTCCCGAGAGATGGTAATTAAATGAACGAAACATTTGGCACTGTACTCACCCCGGAGACATATGGTCGTTGTCGTTGTGAACATATTATCATCACCACGCAGAGGTTCTACAGAGTACTCAGAGCACGAGAACACGCAGTGAGTTGCAGCAATCATCATTATGAGCAAAGTGAACAGATTAGTTAAACAGAACAAGGGAGGAAATCTTTCTTGTAAAGAAGGAACAAACTAAAGTTTCTGTTATGTTTACAAGTTTTTGGAGTTTAGTTTTATTTATATTGGAGTTAAAATGGAGTTAACTTTGAACATTTGATTTATGTTTAAATTTCGCTTTAAATTTCACTTTCAGAATCTGGTTTTGCAGTATTTTATTGTATTTTCTATAATGCAAAATTGATCAAAATCTGTGTAAAAAATAAAAAATCAATACCATCCAGTATGCAATCGATTGCCGAATCAGCAATCGTTGGCTAGAAGTGACACTTGTCTGGGAGATACTCAGTGCATTCCATATTCGTTTACGGTGCTCTTCTCCAACGCCATTAGGGGACAGTTTAACACGAGTAAGAAAGGACGGTTCTTTTTTTGGCTCAGCCTCTCAACTGTCACATGTGAAGCCGCTGATAGCAGTCAAGTCTGAGCCGGTCGAGTAGCAATACTTATCATCATTAACAGGCGTCTGACAATTGCTCTGATTGCTGCCACCCGACCCGGGCGCGGCTTTCGGGAGGAAAGCCTCCCCGGAGACCGAGCCGACGTCGTCTTCGAGCGAAGGCGTGTTCCGTTTTGCGTTCGTGTTTGCTAGCTTCAAAGTACGCCATCTGGTGGTACATTTATTTAAATTTAGCGTTCAATCTGTACGCCAATAGATCTGGAAGAGGGTGGGGAACGTGAAGGGAGAAAAGGAGAGGTCTCATGACGATAGGATATTTTGGCGAGCACCAGCATAAGACCGGGGCAGTCGGGCTCGGGATGAAAAAGCACAAAAGCACCCGACTGCTCACCGGAACAGAGCGACAGCCGGTTCCCATGAGCACACTTCTAGAACACACTCGCACTAGGAAATGGCAAAGCTGGAGTGGCGGCGGGTTCTTGAAAGTGAATGAAGCTGTCCAAATTTGCCACGCCATTTTGCGAAGGAAGCGATAAGAATGGTTCGCTGGAACGGCGGAAGACGAACTGTTCGGTGGTTTCCCTGCCGTTTCTCGGAGGACCATAGCGGCAGTTAGGGATTCGTCAAAAAAGGTTTCGCAATCAGCATCACCCGTCATGATTAATCTGCCTCACGGCTTATAAAGCTATTAATAAGCGGTACCGTGCGTTACACACACGGTGGTCGTTAAGTATTAGCGTTTTCATGGCCGTTTGTCCGTTGCCAACAAATACGAGGTAACGAACGAGGGCGGAAGCTGCCAACCGGGAAAATCGGTTACCAGGCAAAATTCGTTTCGGTGAAGAGGATTGCGAACTACAGGTGTATCAATTACTCAAACATAACGTGCACAGTAAAGCTGTGGAAATTAGCTGTGTTTAACCAATGGGTAGGTATGTGAGGAAAGCTTTCGTAAAATTACACAATTTTCAATTTCGGCAGGGTGAATGAATCTTCCTCATTCACCTGTACTATGGTAAGCTTAAATTGAAATACATGAAAAGTATCTCAATCAGTGAATAAACATCACCGAACACACACCCTGGATCACGACGTTCTATATTTACCGAACACGATTACCGATGATCAAAGCAACCAGTAACTTTCTCCCTTCTCTTGTTTGCTTATTGACAGGTTCATCGGGGAATAGCGGACTCCGGACGTAATTAGCACGGAGGAAACGCCATCAAAGTGAAACGTACCGCAATCATCCGTTGGCCATCAGGTCAAGCCCGGTCTGCCTGCATCATTGCATCTACCGGCCAGCTCACATCGAATAATATCCGGTGCAGTCGATTCGCCCCGAGCAGAGCGCACTTTTCCAACCACCGTCCGGCCACGTTCTCTATCTCTAGGGCAGGATTCTGTCTCGCACAGCGGGCGGAAACGGTTGCCAACCCTGCGGGTGAATTAAAACATTCCCAAAAAACCCGTTCACCGTACGCCACCCGGGGAAGATTGTGCGAATCATTTTAGGGGCTGTTTATTTTTTTATGTTTTCCCCGCTCCTCTGTGCTGTGTGAAATTTGTGTAATGAATTTGAACCCGAAAGTCGCACGCCCCGGGCGAACGGGGCCGTATCTGAGCGTGTTTTCACTCGCTGGACGGTGGAAATATAGAAGGATTTTGGCACACCGGCGCCGACACTCACGCTTCAGCCACTGAAAACGTGCGTAGCAACAGGAACAAAGGAACAGGCGAGAGGAAAATCAACTGGATGTAGGCAACGGTACGGAGGGAACAATATAAGATCCTCCGGTTTAATAGATTACGAGTACGCTACATACCAGCCGACCGGACGGTGGCGTGAAAAATCGCTTCACAGCTTTCCACAGTTCCCGGGGAAAACATGGCTTGGAACGGCACTGGCAACGCAACCCTCGTCGGCAGTACCGCCTCGCTGCTAATCAACTATACGGCCACGCTGTCCACCAGCCGCAGCTACCAGGAGATGTTCGTTAATCTGCAGCTCAGCGAGGACACGCCGGACGGCGGGCGGACGAGGGCCACGCTGGGGGCACTCGGGACGGATGCGCCGCACCGGTTCGGCTGCACCCGACCCTGCCTGTCCTGGAAGAAGCTGGTCCTGGTGGCGCTCTTCTGCCTGCTGATAGTGATCACCGTCGTCGGCAACACACTGGTCATCCTGTCCGTGCTCACCACCCGCCGCCTGCGCACCGTCACCAACTGCTTCGTGATGAGCCTGGCCGTGGCCGACTGGCTCGTGGGGATTTTCGTGATGCCGCCGGCCGTCATCGTGTTCGTCGTCGGTACGTCAAGCGGCTCGAACGCCCGGTTTTGTCTCTTTTCTTTTTTACATGCCCACGTTCCGTTCCTGGGGCCTTCTTTATCATCACGTACATATTAAGTCCTTATCGTTTTACAGCCACTTCGCACACGGTGACGTTCATGACGCGCGTTAAGTTGTGCGCCTATTGCTACGCGATTGAAGTGCAAAATGCTCCAAACTCTGCAGTTTCTGTTGCAGCTCGATGTTCCACTCCTCTGATAGCGTGTTTATTTGCTTTGTAAACACCGTTTAACAACCTTGCAATCATCCCGCAAACATTTGAAAGCTGGTATTTGTTGGCTTTTTTTGTATAAACGGAAAAAAGGCTTTACTTATGCTCACTTTGAAATGAGCGCATGAAGGCAAATAATTCCTTGTTTCTACGCAACAGTGTGGGAAGTTCTTTCATACTTTTGCTGTGCGTCGGCTTACATGCAGCTTTTTTTCCGGTAATCTCCACTCCCGCTTCCATATAGGAATGAGCAATTTTGTCGTTTCATCCCACCAGCTAGCTGGCTGTTTCACGCGCCATCTTTTCCCTCCCCTTCCTTTGATGCTATCTTTGGCATTTTGTCGAGGGATGGGGATTTTCGTCTGTCGTTATTTTCCGTTCCCTTTGCTGCCCTCACTTGGCTCGATTTCGCACAAAACCAGATCCCACCAGCGTCGTTAAATCATACGTGTTCTTTTCGCATGCAGCAAGCATTTTTCTGCACCACTGCAAAGCGGAACAGGCGATACGATCGGTTCTGGAAGGCTCATCCGGGTCTCGGGTAGGTCGTGTGTCCCTCTCTCCCGATTGGATCCGCCAGATAAATACCGCATCAACACCGGGGGTTTCGTTTCGGTTGATTTCCTTAAAGCTGCTGACAGAATTTTCTAGAAAATGGAACTTTGTTCACTTTTGATGGATTTGATGATAAAATGGAAAAAAATCCTTTGGAATGTAACGTCTCATTTGATAAACGATGGAAGCTACCGGTAGTTTGAGTATCTCTTAATACTACAGTGAATCTCATTTCCTAGAAGGATCACTAACACTAACATTTCCCCCAGTGTATTAGAGAGTTCTGCGAAGAAGTGAACCAGTATTTATTCGCTCTAATTAGGAAAGTTTGGAAATAGTTAGAAGCTCGTTCGAAAATTTCACTTTCCAATTCCATATTTATTTAAGACATTGGTTTCCTTCCATGGAAAAGGGCTGGCGAGATATTTTTCACACGAGCACTCATATTGCATCATATTTATTTCTCCTGTTTGAAATGTCCACCGGTCGCAAACGGGCCACCCTGCGCTTCCCCGTCCCTTAAGCAAACCAACGAAAAAGGGATCAGACGAATTCTCCTAAAGGACTGCAGAACAATCTTTCACTCCTTCTTTTTCTCTCTCTCTCCTTCCCTTTCCCTCCCCGAATGGTTTCCGGGATACAAATCTGGAAAATAATTTGCCCGAAAGTTCATTACCGGCGAAGCGCTACGCAAATAGAATTAACACAACTTTCCCGCTGCCTTGCGCGCAAATTGACTCCTGCGAGTAGGATTTTGGGGCCGGCGATGCGATATGCGAGCCGGCAGAACCGGGTCGCCGAAAAGTGAAAGTAATCCTTTGAATAAACAAACTCCAGTTATTGCTGTTTACCCCCATCGGGCTCGGTGGACGGTGCGTATGAGAGCCGTTTTATCCGAGGAAAATTCACCGAGGGTGGGCCAGGTCGTGTGACGTCTTTGACGTTTGCACGCGACGTTTCCTTTTGCGCGTGGCGCTGCTTTCGACACACATCTGCGCCCCCGCCCAGCCGTTCACTAACTGATGTTTTCCACTCTTATCCCGTCGCCGGAATCGTGACCCGACGTTGGTTTTACTACCCCAGAATCGTGGCAGCTCGGTTGGATACTGTGCGATATTTGGATATCGCTCGACGTGCTGCTCTGCACCGCCTCCATACTCAGCCTCTGTGCGATCAGCGTGGATCGGTAAGTGACCCCGGGGTGCTGGGGGTGGGAGGGGGAAGGGTGGAAAATTGTTTCTCACACTCGCACACTGGCACTTTCCGCAGATATCTGGCCGTTACGCAGCCACTCACCTACTCCAAGCGGCGGCGTTCGAAGCGGTTGGCGTTGCTGATGATTTTCGTCGTCTGGCTGGTGGCGCTGGCCATCACGTGTCCACCGATTCTCGGCTGGTAAGTATCGGCCCCCGCATCCCTTCGTCCGATTACCCTGCTTACCCGGAAGTGGTGGAAATAAAAAGGACCACGGCGAAACGTCGCACACTCGCCACGAATCTTAAGCAGCGTGTTGATGGTGGGATTAAGGATGCTCACTTCACGGCCATTGTCACGGCGTGACCCCCCTTCCCCTCACCGCGAGTCGTTCCTCGAGATGCTGCTCGAATCTGCCACTGGCGAAATGGCGAAAACACCCATTAGGATTTGGCCTAAGCGTCTCGGAAGTTCGGCGCTTCGGCGAACGTGTCGCTCGTCTCGAAGCTGGTGGATGCCTTCAAGGGCCATCGAACTGCACGCGCACGAAGGCGCTCGTGGGCCGCACGACCAACCATAAAATGGACTGCTTCATTCGAGCGTGCGGTATATTCGGGGCGCGGACGGCCCGTTGACGGCAAACGGAGCGGAATGTGGCCACGTGTGTCCTGTTTCGCACGTTTCGTTACGCGCGAAGTGAATTTTATTTTAAGACCGGTTCCAAGACACGGCCGCGGGAGGAAAGTTGTCAACTTTCGGTGGTTAAAGTTTTTGTGTTTTTCCTCTCTTTGTTTCGCTTATCGTGTCGGTTGAAAATGTGTTAGCCAAACCCGTGGCTTTTCGCCGTGGGGAATTTTAGCTTAACATTTATTTTTAAAAGGCTCACTTTCAGTCTGTGACAGATTCAACCCGTTTGCTAGTGCCTCGAAAAAACCGGAATCCGTTGTGGGAAAAAAGTTTTCCCCTTCTTTGAAGGAAAGACCGAAGCCTTCGAAATCCCCGTGGCGTGGTTAGGCTTTAATCGCAGTCCATTCATTTCCGCTCCGGAAGTTTCGAATGAGCAGGGATTAATACGTTTTGTCACATGTGAGTGAGGAAGGACATGGACAAGGTGAAAACCGAACAACAAACAATAATCCTCTCACGCAAAGGATCACGAGCCAGTACAATGCGATTGACCAACCTTTTAGCGAAATTAGGCTGGACAAATAGCCTCGAACTACACGGAGCATAGGACTTTCGCGAGAAGCGGTTCACTTTTCCTCGAAAGCAAAAGGGACGGGGCAAATAAACTCCAGTATTCTTCTGTGGCCGAAGTACGCGGAAAAATCGTTGAACCGTGAAGATCTTCGGGGGGAGGGGAAAGGGAAAGAAGGAAAGTTTCATCATACATTTATTTTTGGGCACAATGGCCTGACCGTTGCATGCCGGGGTTTCTTTTTCTCCAATGCTTTGGTTTTATTCCACGAGACAAGTCTGACGAGTATTTGACAAATTTTTCTGTCTATTCCATTGTGAGGTTTCCACCATTTTTCCCACCTTATCATGTGCTTCGTTTTGGCGATTACTTCACAAGATGCCGATCTTTGGTAGTAAAAATAAAACAAATCAAGAAGCAAAACATAAACACCGAGAAAGAAGGCATAACTTTGGCTTCACGCGAATTTTTCCACCGCACGCGAAAGGCGAATGTGCAAAAGTTTTCCACGGACCCGCGGGCCACCGTAAAAGATCAGGCGCTTCGGCGAATATGGCGAATGTCCGTGACGTGATCTTCCGAACACGTAAAGTGCTTTCCGTTTTGACTTTCCCAGTGGGTACGCACAATTGCAGCCCACTACCAATTTTCCCTCCTCTCCAAGCGGGTTTGGCGCCGAAATATTACGATGGCAAATTTAATTCCGAATGTTTATTCAAAAGTTCCGAAACCGACCCGCTCGGTGTGTGGCGCGTGTTGTTGTTCGGTGGCACTTCGCAGGGTGAGTGAAAATTTTGTATTTGCTGGAAAATTTAATCTGAGCAAAATCAATTACCCTCCCGGAGCGGGGGATACACCACGTGCGCCGTGTAGCATTTCCGTTTTGTCGGGCAATCTGTCTGCGAGACCTTTATCTCTCGATTTCCCATTTCCCCCCGCTTCGTCAGATGTTGCTGAGTAGCTTTTTCCTTTCTTTTTTCTTGCTTTGATAACCCACACACACAGGTATGATCAGGACCGCAGGACACTGCAAAGCTACGAGTGCCACTACAATCAAAACAAGGGCTACGTGGTGTTCTCCGCCATGGGTTCCTTCTTCATCCCGATGACGGTGATGCTGTACGTGTACTCGAAGATCTGCTGCGTCCTGACCTCGCGCCAGAACCGCATGACCAAAACGGAGGTAAGTCGCAGACCGTTCACCCCAACCGAAACGGTCGGTGCCGTTGGTGTTGTCGTTTAGCTAGAAAGCCTTCGAGGCTGGACCATCCATCTTTCGGGGGGTTTTCAGGTACCATCGCTTAGAAGGATTGCCACCGGATTGTCATCCATCCCGGGTAGTCGATTGGTTTGTTTGCCGGTCGCAGTTGTGTTTTGGGGATTTAATTTCAAGTAGTCCGTTGTTGTTATGCTAATGACTCGCCCCGAGGTGAGTTAAGCCCGGTTTGGTGGGTGGACAAATATTTTTAGAATGTCAAGAGCGCGGCGAGTGATTTGTGTTTTTAGGGCTTGTAAAACCCCAACAATCACAGCCCCGCAACGATGGGAGTTTTATTTAAATTTTGTTTCCACAGATTTCCTATGAGAGGGTTGATTAATTTAGGTTTTAGAAAGGAGTTTATTTAAAATAGTCATCATATAAAGTGCTTAGTGAAGTGGTAGAAAGAAGATCCTTATTTGATGTCAACATGTTAAGGAATATACAGTACAGCCCTTGTTGTGTTACGTTCATAATAGAAGGCTTTTCTAAAACAGTTGTACATCCATTGTTTGCCAAAGAACATGCTAGAAGGAAAATAAATTTCATGAAAACAAAAACAATCTATTTTGTATTACAAAAGCAGAAGTTTACAACATAAAAACCCTTAACCACAAGAAAAAACATAAGATATATCGTGAAGGCACAAATTGACTCGGTAGCTCGAAAGGGAAGCGAAAAAAACGTGGTTAAAATAGGCAACTACAACCGCAGGACATCATTCTTGTGGGTGGCCCAGTACGTGCTTTCGACCGACTTTAAATATTAGCATAGGATATTTGGTCGCCGGTAGCGGGCGCGCGGTCGAAAGGGACGGGCTGAAAGGTGATAGAAGCGAGTGTTATTCCTTTTCCCCGTGTTTTTTGGTTGTTGTTTTTGTTGTGTGTACTAGTGGTCCGGTGGTCCGGTTCTCTATTTGCTCCGTTGGTTCCTGTGCTAGTTTTATGGGGCCAATTTTCTCCGTTCATCGCAATCCATTGGGCTGACCTTTTCAATGGCTTTTATGGTTTGTTTTCTACCTCTGGATCATTCTTTTTTTTTCGCAGGCCACGGAAAAGACCTGCGATATCGAAGTGGATAACTGCACCTCGGACGCCGACACCAGCCCCCGGCAGATGGTCAGCAGTGCGGGAGCCGGTGCTTACGGGGTGACGGGTGGAGGTCGCCACGGGCTCACCACCCCGCACTACGCCGGCAACGGAGGCAGCAGTCATAATACCTCCCACCAGACGCTGTACGAGTTCCTCAGCTCGACCCGCACCACCCCGAACGCGGCGTCTCGCAGCTCGCAGCGGAACGGCAGCAGCGGTAGCGGCATTTCCAAGTTTTCCGGCACCACGTTCGAGCTGCGACCGATCAATACGGTGCAGTTCAGCGCCAGCCAGATCTCGCTGTCGGAGTCGTGCGCCTCGAACGTCACGGTCAACGCGACCAAGGTGCGCCTGCACGGCAAACGCATCCCGATTCGCATCTCGTCGCTGAAGCGCGAAACGAAGACGGCCCAGACGCTCAGCATGGTTGTCGGTGGGTTCATCGCCTGCTGGCTGCCGTTCTTCGTGTACTACCTGCTGATGCCGTTCCTGCCCGACGCGTCCAAGAGCGACGAGCTGATGGAGTTTCTCACCTGGCTCGGCTGGATCAACTCGGCCATCAACCCGTTCATCTACGCGTTCTACAACGTCGACTTTCGGGTCGCCTTCTGGCGCCTCACGCTGCGGAAGTTCTTTAAGAATAAGCACAACCTCGCGTTTTTGAAGTCCTAGGCAGGGGCACCTGATGATGCCCTGCGTCTTTTGAACAACGCTCTACAAATTTAAATAAAAGACATCACACGTTTGTTATTCTATTTGCTGCAAGAAGGGTTTCGGTTTTATTCAATTTACCATGTCAAATATGAGAAAACAAGAGAAAGAAATGAAATGAGATAGTAATAGTTTATTTATGAAATCGTTTACCGCTGCTTAATTGTAACGGTTTCATCCGATTCCTTTTTTGTTTCTGCGACTCTGCGATTCCTCACTCGTTTCAGTGGCGATGATGAGAAAGATTCTGATATATTTTTTTTTAAACCGTAACAATAAGACCGTTTCTAAGACTGTACAAACATATTGATAGTAAAATTTCCAAAATTTATAACAAATTTTGATAGAAATGTTCCAGAAAGCATCCTGAAAAACTTCCACGAATTTCTCCTCATTACATAATTTCCTTCTACATTGGGTGCTTTCTAGGAACAAAATTTTTGGATATCTCAGAAATAATCTCATTTGTAGCTCTAACGACCTACATGGTACCACATAGCTACTAACTGTGGACGGTTTACATTATGTATGTTCGGTAATGGATACGATTAATACAATCAGAAGCCATCCAAGCTTGTTTGTAACTTTTTAATTCGTTGGCATTTGACCACTCAAATGAAAGGCCTTTTCAAGACAAACAACTTTATACAGTAAAAATTCTTCCTAAATTCTTAGTTTTTGAAAAAAATTTGTTTGGCAATAGGTACAGAAACCGGTCGGTATTTTAACACATTGACTACCAATGATCCATATAGTGGGAGACAGCCAATTTGGAACTTGCCACGAAACTCATATATTAGTATTACACTAATTTTGTATGTGTTTATCTATGTGTTAATTTGATCAAAAATGATTGTACTAAAAACTGCTGCAACAATTTTCTAATAACTTTATGATTCTCGTAATGGAAGGTCCTATGCGGACCAGCAGCTTTGTGCGAGAAAAGATTTTTCCATTGTTTCTAATCTTTGAAGAAATCAAAATACCATTATGTTGCGTATGAATGCATTCACAATGACGGTCGTGTGTTCACGAACCGGTACCGGTAAATTACCGAAATAAGATTGTCTGATTCTTATGGTTGTATACAAATCCTTGGAATTGAATGCAAGGTGCAGAATGATTTTGGCTCGGTGAAATTTATAGCACACTTTTTTATAGCATCTGTTATGTTGCATTCAAATAACCAAGGAGATGGAGACGCCTGGTCTTTTATCTTATATTGTAAGAACGTTGCATTTTTGTTGAATTATTATTTCTCTGGTCTAAAGAAGAGCAGAAAAGAAGATTTAAAAAAAATCTTGTAAATCCAACGAACAAAGCAGAAAATCATCTGAAGAGAACAATACCCAGAAAAACTTTTTCCTCTCAGTTTGACCCAATTCTATTCATAACGCAAAGGTTACTTCTCATGCCGTTACCGCACCGATCGGCCGCAACTACTTTGAGCTTTCAAATGATGAATAACAATACACAAATCATCAAACGAATTTGTCAACGGCAGTGACTTTGCTCTGGAAAAACTTTGACCGTCAGCCACTATGAACTCATGAAAACTGTTTCGTTGGTAGTAACTGTGAAACTCTTGCGGTTTAAAAAAGAAAGAAACTTTGAAAGGAGATTGGAGTGTTGCGTAACAAATTATATTTTGTCATGGGTTGAATGAAGATAGAATAGAAGTATTAAATACGGATATTTAAAATTAAATGATTGAATTAATTAAGAATTATAAGTAGTACAACCGCACTATAGAATATTGTGTAGTTTGAAGAATGGAAAGATTTTGTTTATATTTCAAGAGCTCAGTTAATATGTAAAAAAAACGATACATACGATCTGTTAAAGATCAAGAATTCATCCGATTCACTTTTCGCATTTCATGCTGCGTTCATCCTGAAGGCATACTTGAAGTTCAATTGGATATCATTTCGAAATTTCATTATTTTTTTCACTTTGATATGATGATCCAAAGCAGTAGATGGAGAGGCTCAAAGATCCCTCCATTTTCCGTAGTTATTTAGTTCGTTATACGGGCGTTCGGGCACTAAATGTCAGCGGTCGGTCAAGGTCCGGCCGAGGTCCAGCTTGTGCTGGTATGATTTGCATGCAGAGGAAGACACGGAACCGTAATGCTATTACGTTTTTTATTGCATTAGTTCACCTCCAGTAAAAGCTTGAATCGATCCATGCGCCAATCAGTCTTTATCAGCGGCATAGGGGAAGGCACAACCCGGTACAACAACCGTGGCGGACGGATGCCGTGTGGCCTTTGGAGGTTAGCGGCTTAAAAGGTAAGATGTATCCAGTGGAAAAAGACCACACGACGGAAAGTTCACGTTCGATGTAAAACTAAGCGCACTGCAATCAATCATCATAAAATTTCCTTCCACCTGGCAACTCCACTTGACGTGGCTGGTACAATAGCGACCCTTGCGCTCGTGCCGACATTTCCGACGAGCCGGGCAAATAGATGGTCGAGGAAATTTGATTGCTGATATCATTCGGCGAGCGTGTCGAGAAAAATGCGCTCATCGCTCGGGAGCTAATTAGTTTGTTGCTAGCCCGGGTGGAGCGAATAAAATCTCTTTTCGGTATTTCTCCACCACCCATTTCCCGACGATGCACCTTTTAAAGATCTTTTTCGACACGAAACAACGCGCCGTACGATACCGGGAGCCGTTGAAACGTGCTGGTGGTGCGTGTACCCTTTTTACAACTTTGTCGGTGATGGCTGCGGTGTGGTGGTTTCCCATGAGGGTTAGAAACTAATTTTCGAGTCGACTTCGTTACGATAATGTTGTGCCTCTTCCGCGTGCAGAATGCTTGTTACCAGGCGGGTGATCAGGCGGGTGTGTAGCTGAGGAGGACACTGGATTGAATGTTGCGTTCTTGGTTTTTCTCATCTCGGTTAACATAGTACCGCTAGTATTTTTTTGAGAAGATTTTTACTATGGCAAAAAGAAAACCAACACCAGTAGAGAAACCATCTCTAATCAGTTGGATGATAACACATGAATGTAAAACAAATTAATTTATAACCGCATTTTTTATACAATATGAAAATTTTACCTTTTTTACGAGCACTGCCACATTTATCACGTTTCTTTATTATCAATTGTTTTGTATATATTTTTAGTAAACACTTCTTTTAGGTATACACTCACAGTCGTTCAAACCGAATGGAGTGTTCCACACCAATGGAAGCATGTTTAAAATGTGTAAAAATATACCATACGTTCAATTATAATAATTAATTTAACACTAGAGTGTTGTCCGTTTCTGTCAGTCGTATGAAAACACACCATCTTCCCAAGCACGAACGTACCACATTGCATCACAGCATACTGACGGCATGTTCACTAGGTTTTCACATCATGTGGAAAATCTTCTGTTGAAAATAAAAGCTTAAACTAAGCAAAAAAGAAAATATATCCTGCACCACAAAAAGTTCTTTGCTTTAATCGGTACTGTTTCTGCGCGTGTTGGCAGCGTGGCGTAACCGTATGCAAAGCCATGTTATCAGACGCAGTGATCATCGCCACTTTTCAGCCCTTTATGTTGGTCGTTGGTTTTCAGCGTTTCTCTACCCCTTTCTCTTATGCGACGTCATATGATTTCCCTTCCGAGGTGCGGCCTTTCGGGTTGCTGTATTCATTGCAGTGGTTTTAGCTATCGCATTTTCCTTAGCGCCAGGTGATATATTTAGGGTACTCTGCACCGGCCCATATCGCACCGTTTAACCGTTTGTTAGCGTTTGCGCCACGGTTATGGTGGTTGTCGAATTATTTTATTTTTCGTTTTAACAATTTGCAGCAAAGATAAAACCCTGATGAAGATTATCGCGATGGAAAAGTGAAAATAAAAGCGTGGTAAAAGCAAACGGTTGTAAATACCACCGTGGAGGGTCTGTACAAATGGGCGATTTGAAGATCCTTTTTGAAGGCGAGGTAGATTCATCAGCGTCAAGAAACTGTCTGTCATTCCTTGAATACGGAAAGTTAAAGTTTTGTGACGCCTTGCGGAATGACCTTTCGGTGGCGTCTGGAAATGTTTGCAGCTGAATTAACAAAGGGTTACCGCCGGGAGACTCAACATCAACTCCCGCCAAGGTTTCGGACCGGATGGCGGTACAATGAGAGCAATTAAAATTTTACCATCTCGCCGACCACTCGCACCGCTAGTAAAGGAGCAGAAACCGCCTCCCGAAACGGTGGTCATGAAAAAGAGTGTCACTTGATGGGCCATTCATCGGGATGGCCATTCACGGAGCGGCTCGTTTGCACGTGCAAGCCTGGACTGCAAGGTACGTTTGAAGATACGCCTTGATGTACCGCCTTCGAGTGGAATCGCAAAGTCGTTAAAAAGAGCGAAACGCAAACTGGAGCCGGGGAAAAGTGGGGAAAACCGTTTTATGCCCTGCAATCAAAGTGCCGCTTCTCACTCGCTTGATGATGACATTATGCTTTGCCTCGCTGCAGCCACTGATCCGTGAGGAACGGCATGTAGGAGTAACACATAAAACATGTCCTAAACGTGCGTTTCCTTTCAGACCCGAGTGATTGGCATCCTGTCGACGTCCCTTGCCGGATCAAAGTAATGGCCGTGGGTAAACGAAATGCCGTGACGTGTTGTTTGACATCCTGAGGGTACGCTGGCATTGTGTGCCGGACCACTTATTAGGTGATTTAAATGTTTCATTTAGGCACGACACGAAGCTTAATTCATGTTTCACTCGCAGTGGAAACCACGCCACCGCGTACGATGTATATGAGACAGGCGTCTTAAGAACGCCGCTCGGTATTCCCACCACCACCGCAATCTGCAGCAACGAATCCGCTCGGTGCTGGTTCTTCAACCCGGTGTAAGTACAATATCGACGGGCGGGACGAGCTAGGGTGACGGGCAAGGCACGCCGAAGGAAAACATTTACCGTAGCGTCTCGGAAGGAAGCTTACAAGCCACTAAGCGCCTCCATTTCAAACATGAGCCGTCTTCTGCTCGTGGCGCAAACCGAGCTCTACCTGCCGTACCTACCTTTGGCAAACGGCACCGACACAGGCAACGCGGTACCTTTTATGCCGAGCGCAATCGAATTAACCGAGATTCAATTACCCGGCAGCATGCAATAGTTCCATCCTGGCAGCCACTTGCAGATGCACCGGGAGCCACCTCCTCGAGCTGGCGCGTCTCGGTCTCGAGGGTCTTCGGGATGGATGCCTCTCTCGCCGGCTGCTTGCGGTGTAATGTCTTTCCGTTTCTGCATCGAAGCGTGATGTCGATCGAATCGCAGTGGCAGCGTTTCCGATATCTAGTTTCCACCAGGAAAGTGCAATTTAAGACAAATAAACAGACAAATATAAACACACCGAAGGCACGAAAGGCTTGCTAGTAGCTACTGGAATGCTGCGATGCTTTTAAGCATTTATTTTACCCAATAGAATACTGCAGCATTAAAGCCGCGTTGTAATTTCCCATGTGGTTTCGGTTTTACGCTTTACGTTTTGCCTTTATTTTTACCTATTTAATTCTCCCAGAGGAAGGGGGTTTCCTCTGTAGCATCAGTTTTTAATACCAAGGGTAACTAAAGGGAATATTTCAAAGAACTACTTGAAATTGCATGACTTTAAATTTGCCTTTCCTGTCTGATGCGTGAGTTCCACAACAGACAAAGTGAAAAAATGACGCAGAAATCGTACCAGAAAAAATCTTTTTATTTTGTTGGTAGGCAAAAGTTGACTCAGTATTTCACTCTATCAACAATCTTTATTCCCAGATCGTTCAGTCTTCCTTCGAAATGATCAAAAAACAAACAGTAACAGCCAATACTGTTGTTGGGTTTGAGTGTGAATAAAAGGTTTAGTTTTCCTTCCTGGAAATAAGGCGACCAGAGGTCCCATAGCCAGTTGGACAATTGAAAAGGAATCTAGACGGTGGGTAAACAAAATAACTGAAAAAACCAACAAACAAAATTGTTCTTGTTTTTGTAATGTGCTCTCAAAGAGGTAACTGAAGGAAAATTTATTTGATTCCTCTGGAAAATGAAAGTGCAAATGGAGAGTGCAATAAAATCATACGAGAATGACAGCACAGATTATTGCAACGTGCAAGTTTTGCTCACGCAAAGAAAGAGCAACATGCCCGGTCACAGTGCGAGTCATTTTATGAAATGGTTGAACCAGTGCCGGACACATAAAACTTCACATGTGTTACCAGAATCGTTCTGCTTAGGAGCATCTGGAGAAGGATGAAGCTTATTTGTTGGCCAACGGAAAGTGCAACGTCTGCATTCAATAATATTTCTTGCAATGTGGATGTCGTTAAGCTGAAAGTATCTGAGCAGGTAGTTTGATTGATTCAAGTTTTTTTTATTGCTGAATAATCATTCACACCCTGTTCCGTTATGTTTGTGTTAAAGACGAGCAAAACGTTTTTGAAATCAATGAATACTTGATGACTTTTCTTTGATTTTATTCGTAATTTGATCAATCTCATTTTTCCAATTATCACTTGACTTTATTCTACGTCACGTTAAATTGATTCGTTATCTCTAGTTTTTAACCCCCAATAGTTTTTTGCAAGCGCCCGAAGATGCTTCTCATCGTTTCGATTTATTCCAATCAATTTATTTTCTAGATAAACCCCTACAGCAATTAAAACTTTACTGTATAGAAGGTTCATTAGTTTTTTCTCACTGTGATGATGATGATGTTGATTAGCGATAATAGGTGAGAAATTGTTTCTTATAAAACGTAATCAACGTTTTTTATTCATGATAGTGATCTAATCTATGACAATTTTGCTTCACGTTACGGTTCACTCAAACCACAATCAATACACTTCTGGTACATTTCATCTTTCAACCTCATCTCTTGCGTGGAAATTGCTTTAGTGTCGCGTTTATCTGCTGATTTTGATATACTTTGTGCAGAAATATTCAAAGATTCATTCTACACAGCTAATAGATGAGTCGAGGTGGTTTGTTCAAACGCTTGAGAACGTGCTAATGTTCTTTCCAATGGTGTGGCTGCTCATTGGCGTTTCCCACTCCAGTGCAATGATCCCGGCCCGTCCTTGGACGCCTTCGAAACCAATTGTCACGCTGCACCGTTGCTACGTGCTGGGATGGGAAATTATTGATTTTCAATTAATTTTGTGGTTTTTGTTGCCGGAAAATCGTAGTTGGTCGGGTCGGATAAAAGAAACGACCGCAACACTAGTGATGCTTCGTGAACAGCTAAAGGGACGGGGGTTTATGGCCGAGCGTAAGGAAAATAGAATGAAGAACTGCCAGTGGTCGCTCTATTATGATTCATTATTCTGATGGAGCTCGTCCTTTCTTTTCCATTCAGTAACGGTGTCGGATCTATGGTACACATGGTATCAGTAATGAAAACTATAGAACACCGTCAGACAACTTCGGGCTAAGAATTCGCCGATGACGTAGCGAATTCAAAGGTACGCCAACATTAAGCGGCATGAAAATTTTAATTACATTAGCAAACGGGAATGGTTTTCGGACGATAGAACGATCCTGGGAAACGTCAGGTCGAAGGTTGGGATTTGTTGTACTAGGAATTTAACTACACGAAATTCTCACGTGAGCCTGTGTTATCGGAATGTAACACCGTTATGTGTAAATTATGTGGAAAATGGTGGAGAATTTTCACGAGAATTCACGGTAAAGGCGTTCATGGCATATGTGGAATATTTGATAAATTTAAACCAATTACAGAGAACCAAAGCAGTTGGAAATAATTCGATGCATTGCATTGAGCATAAAATGGAAACAAAATTCATTCATTCATAAGAAAACAAGACCCATTCGTTCAGTGTCAATTGATTTCGTTTGCGTGCTATGCTGCGATTTTCCTAATTTAAATCCTTAGGAAAGAAAAGTCCGCATGTTTTCTTTCTCTCCAAGGCGCCAATGGTCTTGCAAAATGCTCGTATTTGATGAAATCGAATAATTCCACCGAGCGCGTGACAGAAGATAATCAGCGACCAGAGAAACCACAGCTGGCCAGCGGAATCGAGTCCGACCCAAACGTTAGCGGATACTCCCGACCAAGCGGGACACATTTAACCTACTTTACATTCTTTTTCCATCGCCAATGATTCCGCGTGTGTTTGGGTTTTTTGTTTTTACTTTCCGTCCTCCCGACCGCATACAACCGCGAGCGCAAATAAAAGTGTAGGGCTTAAGTGGGGGTGTTTAAAATTCCAAAGATTCTTCCTCCACCATTTTCCTAGCCAATGTGCGTGTGTGCATCCGTGTACTGGCGAGTGGTGATGAGCGGCCGAATCGGTTTTGCTGAAGGTCGCCACGGGGTAAAAACTATCGCCATTTGCGAACATCTGCTGGATTGTGCCGAGGCCTGAAGGAGATGGCCGGCACGAACCATGTTTTCCGTGCCTTGGACATTCGGAAACTGTTTCTTGTTGTGCATTTTGTAGACTTTGTCCACGGAACGACAAACAGGTGACGGTCAGGGTCATTCTGGTGGTGCGAGAGTCTGTTGTGTGCGCTTGTTGATCGGGTGTTTAGGAAAACATGCTTCCGAAAGTCAAGAGGGGCATTAGTACAATCTAGCAAACCGTTGGCTGAGTGTCTCTTGAACATCTTGGTGCCATTTTGTGGCGCAAGATTAGAGCCGTTATTTTTCCCATGAGTTTTTCTCGAGATAATTGCTACAACATTTTTGCCTTTTGTTTTAACAGTTTGATTCGAGTTCAAAAATATTTTTCTTGTGAACCTCTGTATAGAAAAAATAATGAAGGGTAGTTTCAAAATTCAATATCATGTATCATAGATTTATTTTATTTTATTTTTTATGTCAGGAAGAACGGCGGTATTGCTCGATGATTTATCTTAACTTAGACTAATTATCCACGATGGTCTAATGAGTTTTATCATATAATTTTTTAGTTTGTAATATAATGTAAAATAAACTGATATTAATATTTAAAACATGGAGAAACATTAGAACAGAATCACGCATTTATCAAAACAATTAACAAATCGTAAAACAGAAACCAACATGTTCTCCATGAAATTTGATAAGGCGCTGTTTGAATAATAAACGTTGACTATTAAATTAAAAATATGTTGGGTTATACCCTTATTCAGAATATAGAACTAAAATGATGGCCATTGAGCATAAGTTGCCTTCGTTTTGTCGCTATCGAATCGTCCGATTTCACGGATCGCGATAAGAATCGGCTGTGCTTTAAAATATTTGGCGCCATCCTGTTAGGGTAAACGGTGCGTAACACAGTCTGTCGCTGATGTGCCAAATTCAAGATTTTAAATCCAATTTCCCGGAGCCGCTCGGGAAAGACGGTGATGCCCATTCCACGGTGATGCACCAGAGCGGGTCGTTCGGGCCACTGTCGAACGTTACAGTAACGGTTGCACATGTGTTCATGTTGATCCTGGCGGACCGGACGTGGTTGCTGCGGGCACGAAACTGTTGCTCGCGCCGCACCCCGAGATGCTGATGTTGCCAGGTCTCTCCGGAGCGCACTCGTCGAATGCGCGCTTCGAGCTGGCTGTTTTCTCTCGCGCGCGCACGCTTCCGCTTTCGTTCTCACACCAGCCACAGGCGAGGAGGGGGCCTTGGATGGCCGGCGGGTCGGTGTAAGCGTGCTATCGACACGACGACACGACGGCCCGACCGGCCAGGATCGTTACGGCCAGCCGTCAGTTCTATCCGAACACTCAGCCCGTTCGCTCGTTCCGGGTGTTTTGTGCGGAGTGCGGCCTTCCGAGCTCCAGGCGTGGCCAGTCGTTTCAACTCGTTGGGGTGGTTTCCGCTTTGTGTTTGCTTTTGTTTGTTTAATTGTTGTTACGTTGGTTCCCGATCGACCGTGCATCGTCGCGCTCCATCGGATCCGGCCGACTCGGTAATCGGATCGGATGCTGCTGGGAGCTGGTGAGTGTCAGTGTGTACGATCAGCGGCCGCTCGCTAAATCGTCGAATGCCGTGTCGATGCTGCGGGGCCACGTGAACGGCCCATCCGGAACGGTTCTCGTGAAGCTGCGTGCCGAATGGCGACGATTTGCTCATAAATCAAACAAACAAAAGGTGCGAATCCGCTCCGACCGATCCCACATCGAGCAGACCACGCAAGTGGACAAAGCGATTAAGAGTGGCAAGTAGTGCCGGTGGGATAGGGTCGCGAAGGGACACACACACACACACACACACGTGTGCGCTCACCGAGTTTGCCTACAGCCGGCCGCACAATGGACACACAGCACGGAGACGAACGCCGCCTGGAATGGAATGGGTTTAAGATCTCAATAAACAAATAAACGAACCTAATAACGCAAACCAGCCGTTACCGGGTGTTCGTCATCGGCAATCATTTCGCGAGTTGCGCGAATGACTCCATCTCCGGTCCAAGTTGGGATAAGAACGTGCGTCGATTGTCGGACCGTCTCGCCCCGTCTGTGTGTCTGTGTGCCGTTGTGATTAACTCCCGCCTCGAGGCGCCCCGAGAGTGTCACCGGGTGGACCCTTTTTTCTAATTTCTATAATCAATAGCTCGAACGCCCTCTTCCGATCCGTCGACGCAGCTGCATTCGACGTAACAACGCCATATTGGCGGGCTTTCCCACGCGGACCCGACTGAATGCTAAACAAGTGCGCTCGCAACACGACAACCGAGCAGGTGACACAAGTGAACGAAAAAAGCAAGTGAACTTCATACCCCAAGGCAACATTGTGCGGGGACGGGGTTTACTCGGACGGCGCGCCAAGTGCGGCAGAATATTCTAAGAACAGTAGTTTGGCAAAGTTTTGCTAGCCGGCGTACAACCGACACAAGGGTTCGCAACCGAATGGAGGGTTTAAGTGAAAATAAGTGTTAGTGCTGAGTGGTGGCATCGAGCTTGCGGCAGAAAGTTTCTAAAATATGGCCGATGTAGGCATGTAAATCTTATGCCAGCTGGTCTTGGTGAATGAAATTGGATTTGGTAAGTTTTGACAGGGGCAGGAGAAAGTTAAAGGAGGTTTTCTTGGGAATGGTAATGGGATGTCGCTTTTCAATTACTTTACTAAACTCGTTCGCTTTCGCTCTTGGTTGACCATGGACCTAGTTAATTTTTGATTTATTCTTACTCTTGTTTTTGTGCTCCGCTCCGGATGGAACTTGAAATGACAGATAGTTTTATCTAAATGCGTGACAAAGTAACGCATGACAAATAGTTCTTGCCGCATTGGCACCGAAAAGATTCGACTCAGACTGAAGCATCTCAGAGCAAATTGATGTTTTCTTTTGCCCTCTGGGAGTCAGTGTGAGCCTGAGCGAAGATAATAATGTACCTAATGGCATTTTCTTCGTCTTTTTCTTTATTTTCCTTTCACAATCTTTCATCAAAAAGGATTGAAGATTGTCTCCTACCACAAAGAGAATAATCTGATTTCCAGTAGCATTTTCTTCGCGAATGCGCGCACTTCCTTCGCCTTCCTTCTCTTACGTATCAACAGTGCAGCATACTATGAATGCAGAATTCAATGCCTCCAACCTAGCGCGAGGCTGCTGGTGGACAAAAGCTTTTATCAAATCAGCGTCAACCTTCAACCGTCGTCAACGGAGGCAACAGGGATAGAGAGTTGAAAAACCTCCCAGCTTGCTTGAAGTTTATGATTATGACAAATTGATTTGGCTTTTTCCGTAAATACCTTTCTACATTCAGCATCTTTCGGAGCCGTTGGGTACTTATCCGTGCTTCAAATAAACAAACCCAAGCTGAGATTGTCTTCGCTCATTGTCGGGTAATATTAAAATTGTGGCCCGCAAGCGATAGCACCGAAAAAGACGCGAACGGAAAGTGTACACATCGACCCACACCCTTGGTTAGGCGCTAATTATAGCGCTGGATCAAAGGCATTGGCTTAGATTTGATCATCTACATAAATTAAGCGTGCCGTTCGAGATGAGACCTGCCTCACTGGAAGGAGGCCCTCGAAAGCGATGAGCGATGATTGAAAATTTTGAGCCTAATTAAAACCCATCATAATGAGGAGACTTTTGGAGAATCAAATTTAAACGAAGAATAAGTTGTTAAATTTGCCACTCCGCAAACCAGTGTTTGAATGACTTAAGGTCTTGAATACTCATCCCAATACTTGTTTGGGGAATTTATTTCATTTAATGAATTACATCTTTAAAAATATTCCAGCCAGAAGGGGGTGAAACGTAACCCGAATATAACGTAAAGTTTTTTCCTTTTCACATACTTGAGATGCCTTGGCGAAGCATCATTTGAAATGGAAATGTATACAACAACTGACCATACCGCACGCCATCTGTTCTAGGGCATGATTATACGTCGGGGGAAATGTCCCAAGGAAGTTTACTCGATTGAAACCAAATCTCAATCAGAAATAGTCCTCGTTGTTTTTTTCCGTTCTTTGTCCGGTTGTTTTGGATGACCTTTTCTTTTCCGAAGGAGGTTTGATTTATTTTTCACATGTTTGTAGCATCCAAGAGTGTAGCCAGAGTCAACCGGGCTTGTTTGATTTTGTAACATCATCACTCTTGTTGGAGGGCTTTCCGTTTGGGTGGACTTTTGTAACATGCTTTCCCTCATTCGGTTAAACGAACTGATAAAGGATGTCCTGCGATTGTGACAGCTGTCTGGCCTTGTAAGATTACCTTTTTTCTCTCTTATGGCATCTTATCTTAGGCTCAATCTCCACTAATCGTGCCTCAATCTGTTCGTGGTGTTAGAGAAAAAAAGTGATGGATCGAGGTTGGAAAACAGATCACGATCCAATGTGGAACCGAAGCACGCCACAAGCTGAAGCGCAAGATTCCTTTTGTATCCACTCAGTTTGGGCCAATCGTAGCTGATGTAGGCCATAAAAACCGAACGATGCAGTCAGTCAGGGGCGATTTAATTAAGTTTTACTGGAACCAACAACACCGGAGACGCGCCTGATGGATTTCAGGGAGAATGTAAAACGTTTGAGAATGTCGCTTAGTGTTCCCAATGGAGCCCTGAAATGATGCACTCATAAACACAAGCCGGAACACGGTACACAGCCATCATACCCTCGGCGTACCGTAATCTAATCAAGTGCGCCCTCATCTTGTCTTTGTCTGTGTCACATCCGACATCCAGCGCTGAGGGAACCTGGAGGAAGAATACGGGAATTGGGTAATGAGCTCTGGCACGGGGAAGGTGTCGGACTGGAGGCTCCGCGGTGGACCGCCATCAACAATGTGGCTTGTCATCGAGTGGAAAACACCGACCCCGGGAAGTTAGAGACCCTTGTCTATCATCCCCATTTCCAAGCCCCCTCTTCCGGCGTCACAAGCGAGAACAAAGCG
Source organism: Anopheles coustani (assembly GCF_943734705.1). NCBI lineage: Eukaryota > Metazoa > Arthropoda > Insecta > Diptera > Culicidae > Anopheles > Anopheles coustani. The sequence goes on along the minus strand of NC_071288.1, from coordinate 8,767,971 downwards.
GTTGACAATAGCGCCGCGACGTGGGACACAACTTTGGGGAAATAGTATCATCAACGGAAAACGAGCAACCGCCAACATTGTAGTGTATCGTGGTTATGCGGTGAAAAGCTCAACGCACTTTCCTAAGGGGTAGATCCTTCGTGTCAGTGAGTATGTTGGCCATGTCCTTCAACTCACCTACCCCGAGCTCCATTTCCTGAAGCGGAAGAGTATCCGGAGCTGCGCTAGTGTTTACCGACGGTGGCAAAAGTGCTTTTAAATTATAAACATAGCAACAGATTCCAAGTTGAACCCACTCGAGGGAAGAAAAGGACAGGCGGGGAGGATGAGGGAACAAAGGCGTACAGGTGCCTGTGCCTAGCCCCGAGGAATGCTTTCCCATCCGTAACCACAACCTACGGAAGGGCTTCCCATTACCTACCGTTCTATCGGTTCGTCCCAGACCGTCGCATAAAACCCAATCATAGCATGTCATGTCCTCATCATTGACTTTGATGATAGTGTGTTTTTTCCTTTGTCGATGGTTTACAAGGGTGGAAAAGCATGGGTGAAAAAATGGTGTATAATCAACCGGTTCATAAAGGCGCTTAGTACCATGAAGTCATCTTCCTCATTCCATCGGTTTTCCGCCTACAACGAGCCTGTTCTGATTGGAGGAAAGCACGTGAGGATCCACCGAAAACTCACGAGCCTTCGCAAAGTAGGCAACAAAAGCCAAATCGGTAAAACAGCGACATCCTTCAGTACTCTGTCATCAGCCCACCCGTTGCCACGACAATCTAACTAATGGGACGCAGTGAAAAAGTGCCTCCCGAAACCGCGAAGCCATTGCGCCATAAAGCGTGCGGCTAAAATTCCAAGCGCGCGGGTTCCCAAACCATCCGAAGTGGGCAGGACATGGCGACGACACGTCGCTAATTGCTTCGGTTAATCAAATCAGCTTTCCAATTTTATGCATCTCCAAAGTCCGCCCATCCTTACGCCATCGCGTCAGCTTGAGCGAGGCGAACCGCGAACCCAGGGTTGGTGTCCCTGGGTATTCCGTTGCAAGGAGGAGCTATCGAGGAGAGGAGGTATTTTTTAAATTGTTTTTGGTGTACCATTTTGCGCCCAGGCAGCAGTTTTAGGACACTGGAGTGGGACCCAGGCGTTCCAGGTTCCCCGGTGCCATTGTTTCGCGGAATGCCGCGGCATAGGATGATTAAATGACCGCTCAAATTTATCGTTTAAAAATGAGATCTCGTCACCGGCGTGCTCAAACCAGATCGCGGCTGGGTCGGCTGACATCATCACCGGGAACATGACGCCAAGCACCGTGGTAGGTTGGACCACGGATCCGCTGGCTCGCAGGGGAACTCATCATCATCCATCGTCCGCGTCAATCAAGCTGGCGGGCAGCAACAAACGATGCCTTATATACACCTCCTTGTGCAATAATATCAAGTTGCTTAACACCAGTCATTCCAAGCGACAAAGTGCGTCAGCGTGGCCGTCCTCAAGCAGGAATTTTTACCTCACGTTTCCCCAGCTGGAATGGTGTTTCATACCATAATAGTGTCGATAGTGTGATCGAACTGCCAACCGTCGCACCGTCAACTCACCGGATCTCACCGAAAACAAACCGTTCAAACAGTTCAACGAATTGGGTGCAATTTTCCACATCGTCATCACACCGAACCCGGTGTCGCCCCTTATCTTACCCGAAATATCTTCGGGGGAGGCAATCCAAGCGAGGAAACGATTAGGCCTCCTAACCGTCCGACCGTCAGGTTGTCCTTTTCCACGCTCGGTAAAGTTCATCACATCGGTCGACTGTTATATGGCAGGCGAACAACAGCCGTCCTAATTGATTACCGCTGCTAGTAGGTCGCTCCCCGACGTTGGAGGACGTCCAGGGGTGGCTTATAGAATTACGTTGGAGTCTCCACATGATCATCGGTCTTTGTGGCCGCATAAGAGACTTTCCCCGGCTGTGGTTGATGAATGAAAGGGTATAAATCAGCCATCGATTGTCTTTTTGGGTTAATTACATTAAATAGGTAATATTATGCTATTCAAGAAGAGTTTAATAAAACATTTTTGATTGTCATTACAAGCTTCTCTTAACGAACAAGTTAAACGCGCTTGTATATAATATTTCGTAAGCTATGGATGACAAACCTTCTTCAACACTATTTTACAATCTATCTATACGTGGTGTTTAACATTAATTTACTTTTCTCGGAGTTTTCACTAACAAATACAACTGATTGTTTATAGAAAGGTCGCGATTCGCGAGCGGCTCTATTGTTCCCGGAAAAAGGACACCCACTTCAGCCAAAGCGCTGGCACGTGTCCACCTAAATCGGGCTGGAAATGAGTTATTGCTCGGAAACGAAATAGGGAAAAACTCCCCAATCGACAGTAAGTCACTCCGTCGGCCACGGCTCATATGGCCCGTGGGCTTTTGCGCGTTGCTAGCGCGTGTAATTTGATAATTCTAATTTATTGGTCGGTTTTGGAGAAGGGCATAAGGTTAATGGTCCCGCCGGTTTGCGGATCGGATCGGAGTAACGACGGAGGACAACTAATTGGGACGAAATGGGGTGGGTTCGGTTGATCCACTGAGAGAATCTTGGCGGGTAAACTTTGATGCTAAAACTGAGGGAAAAGTGAAAGGGTCAAAGTGCGAAAAAACCTCAATGAATATCACGAACCGTCGAAAATAGACGCATTTCAGGGAACCCCCATCAGGAGGTTATTGGCACTCCTAATACTCCCCCTAGGGCCACATCCGTAATGGTTCGATAATAAATTGTCATTAACGGTTGACACCTACCATTGTCACCTATTCACCTTCACAGAAAGAGAGAGAGAGAGAGAGAGACAGAGAAAGAGAGGGAAAGGCAAGACACTAGCAATACCATTCATCAGGATAATTTATATCGTAGGTCGGAAGGTTTTTTTCAAATAAAACTTTAGCAAAGAACCCAGCTCTTCTAAAGTGCAAAGTAACCTTCTGCAAGAGACTCATTTGTTTCCCATTATTTTCATTTAGCACCCTAGCCACTTACACACATACACACATACACATGCATACAAATGACAAACAGTTGAAATCGGTACCAAAAAATACCGATCAACATCCATTAGCAGGGTAACAATCGGACTTTCAGTTCAGTCACAAATCATTAAACATAGAGCGAGAGCTTTCTAAAAGCCTCAGACATAAATATCCTAAACGAATGAGAAAGCTGACATTTTCTTCGTCTTATATAATGCTGACTTTTACAAGGCTACCGACTTTTCAACATTATTCGTGTTTGCAACGACAAACATAATTTCAACACCAAGCCATCATAAGTCAGCTGGAACGGGTAACGGGAGCTTGCAAAGTACGTCAACATTCTTCGTTCACTTTTCGGTGACATTCTTCGAGTTGTTCCGGTGTTTGTGGAGGTAAGTTTCGGAAAACATTCGTGCAACGTTTCATCGTTGCAAGCAATGCACAATCCACCCGGTGTCACCCCGACGGCGAAAGCGGATAAATCTCGATGCCCTCTAAGACGTCGCTGCAACCCACCGTTCCAGCCCGGAGCACATAAGAAACCATGTATCACAGTATCCCACGCATGGTCTCTTGGTGGTTGCCCGATGTGGGTTCTTTCGTGTGTGGCAACAGTAAATCACCGCCCGTCTGGCGACAATGGACGCATTGTGTGTAGTTTAGCCCTTCGGGGGTTGCAGAACAGAAAACGCATCCCGTCGGGCGGTGCATGAGCGATGCACTTAACAAACATGTTTCCTCCGCAGGTGCAGGATGCTAAATTTTAATGATGTCTACAATTAAACATCTCCGGACACCGTCACACACCGCTCGCCCCGGCATCCGGTTTCCCGGGGATGTTACATTCTGCACACATACCGCTCGCCTGCCGGTGCCGGTTCGGGTGGAAAACTTTCGGTCCAAACCTCGAAACCACGCACCGCAAGTGCACTACAGCTAAGTGGGCACGCGGATGATGGGAGAAGCCGGTTGATGAGATTCCCAAAACTTGGCCATCGTTTTCATTATCTCGAGCAGGGTGTTTACATTGTCTAATTAACGGACGGCAGTGCTCCGGGGCGGACGGCATGAACGGAGTGTCGTTTCGGGCACTAAACACTTTGGTTCTCTGGTATGCCAGCCAAACTTTGTAATCCTTCCCCGGTGTCAAAATACGAGCGGCTTCGCGATAGCGCCGTTTGGTGCATTCTCTAAATGAAGCACTGTGCCCTGCAAAAATGTCTACCGATCCAGGCACATACCAAATTTTCCCGGTAATGGCAATAATGTTCGAACAGTTTCTAGTTTAGTAAACTCCATTGTTATACGGATATTTTTGAAAAAAAACCAAGTATAGACAACAGAAACTAATTTTCATTAAAACAGGATCACCATTTTGAGCGTAAGAAGAGCCTAATCGAGGGTTTAAATCCAATAAAAATGTCAATTCAGAGAGTAATCCAATATGTATTGGTGAAAGCAAGCACTGTGCCTCCATTGAATGGAAAATAATAAACGCTAAAGCTGTCACTTTACAAAAGCTCCGTCCCTATGATCCCAGCGTTCCCCTAACTCTCGGGAAAACGAGCGTCGATCGCGGGAGCCAATAGCAAAATACAATTCCACGCCCGGAAGGTAATTCCGTTTTCCGCATGGAAGAGCTTCGCGGAGCGTTAAATCGTCCAGGTACATACAACAAAAGCACCACCGGCTGTTTAAATTGGCTCCATGCAAAACCGTTACAATGGAAATTAAATTCAATAATCGCCACAATGCATTACATCCATGGAGATGCTGAAGCGTGCGGATCTGGATCAACGGGTACGCACTGCATCCAAAAATCCAACCGCTAGGCTTGCAGTCGACCCTCGGCTAAAGCGCAAAAGCGAATTTCCCCCCGGTTCGTCTGGATGGTAAATGGATGTTCTCCTAACTTTCGTTGCCAAAGGGCAAACAGACCACATTCTCTGCCTCTCAGGGCTGGATCAAATGCAAAAGGGTTAGAGTTGTTGGGCACGGATGATCAGAATTGTCGTTAAGTCTCGTCCATGTTTATGTATGTTCCGGTCATCCATACCGATTCTCCGAACGATGCTGCCCCGGGTGGTCGGTTGGCTTAAATAAAGCATACGTTCGGCTATCCTTCCCCGTCGGTAGACGAGTTTCTCGGAAGGACTTTCCAACGGAACTGGTTGCTGAGAAAAAAAATTCGCAAATACCTTTTCGGTTCCATTGAATAAAATTTCAATAAAACATCCCCGCAAAAGGATATTCCACAGACTGTATAGTCATTACAGGTTTACCTTCATAGTCATAACGCGATGCGGTTGTTTGCGCTTTAACTTCTCGGGTATGTAGTAGAATGCTGTTAGGAAGCTTTTACAAGTCATTCAGTATTAATAAGATCTGTTATCAGATAGTTCAGCTTGATTTGCTAAAGAACTTCGAAAATAATTTCATCGCAAGCAAATTGCGTTACAAAACTTGTGCAGAAACCGAAAGAAGCCCACTTTTTATGAAACATACATTTGCACCTTATTTCAATAAAAGGAATCATGAAATTTCCTCGCAACATTTTGCTGATAACATTAACATCATTTTGCCTTCCCCCAATTCAAGATGCATGTCAGATCTGAAGAGAACTTCTTGGTCGATATAATTTAACATTACGATACGTGACTAATAGCTTGTACGAATATTTTCTCCTTTGCATGCTGATCCTGCGTAACTCAAGAACATTGAACACCAACCGCAGAACCTGGTCACGGTGGTGAAACATTAATAACGATTTCTTTACCCCTGCTCGGGAACCTATCCCCTTGGTACAAAACTCAATCCAAGAGATTTTCTTTGAGTGAAAAAAGATGTGAACGCAAAAAATGAAGAAACGAAAACTTTTATAAGCCATCCACGTGGCTCAGTGTGGAATTGGTTCGTGATTGAGTTTTGCAATATGCGGCACCGTACGAATGCGCCCATGCGATTGAGCCTGCGGTCTTCCGGACAACCTTTTCAGTCCGGTTTCCGGTAGAAATATGTTCGACTATTTTACATTCGATAAGTACTCCACGCTACAATCCGCAAGTAGGAAGAAGAAAAAAATTCCTCTCGGCCATCCGTGCTTACCACCACCAACGCAAACGGATGAATGTTAGGGAAGCATCGAACGGAGAACGGGCCGACCACGTAATCCCCAACGAGTATCGGAGATATAATCTTCCGCTCGTTGTGCCGAACGTTGCAGCTGGGAGCAATAAGTTTCACGATGGATCCATGGTGCACCCAGCGTGGGCTGCTGTGGATGTCTACGATTGAACGAGATGGTGGAGGGCATTACGACCAGCGGGAAATGCGTTCTGCTGTGTCCCAGGACCGCGTAATGTTAGTTACAGTCTTGGTTATACTAGTCTCTAATCCGTCATACGAAGTGATTTAGCGGATCCAAACAACCACGCTTTTCTTCGCTTCACTTAGAGCAGTCCGTAGGAAGACATGTGACGGTTCTGTTTGAATCAGAGCCGGTATACACTGATACATTTTTACGGTAGCTTCAGCCGGCACAGCTCAGCTTATCTGAAGCTTATTAACATTCGAGCTGCAAACAAACTGTCCATAAAAACTCACTTTTCATGTTGGAGTGTAAAGATATGTAAATTGTTATCCAATCCAATAAAAAAACTGGCATTGGGATTTGAAACTATTGCAGCACGTGTGTACATTTCAACATCTTAATACCATGGATCCTTTAAAATCCGTTGTAAAGCAGGGACAATACTTACTCCAAGCGAAGGCCTGAACCCGAACCTATCATCCTATATCTGATGGGATACCCTGATCCCATCGATGATACGGGCCCAGAAGAAAAAAAACCCCAAACCAAACCATCAATTGATTGACTTACTTCCCTATTCAAAACCACCGGAAGTGAACCTTTGCTCGAGGAGAGTTATTGTCCGGAAAATTTTATTTACGCAAGCGGCTTTAGAGCGAAAGCCACGTTAGTAACTGAGATTGAAATTCTGCCCCACAAGGGACCCGTCTCTAGGGCCGGTCGGAACCTTTCGGTATTGGGCTTTCTAACGGTTTCGCCACACTTCGAAACATCACCTTGACAGTAAGCTTTAGTGATGTTGTTCCTTGGAAAGCTCCAGCGAATGGCTTGGGCGTTGAAAAATAGAAAAGTATATTGAGAATGGAAAATTCATTTACTTTAAGCGAGTGAAGTGTCGTTTCACGGTACTATACCATGCGCCGGAAATGAGAAGAAAAGAAACCATCCGGACAGATGAACTGATATTTGTTGTTGATCTACCCTCACCTTCGAAAAAGAAAAGTTCTGACCTTTTTACACGCGAAGAGTTCCGACCTGAAGAATAAAGTGAGTAGTGAGGAAAAAAAATTATCTTTTCTTTTACCTACCTCAACTTTCGACAGTTTACCGCAGCATTCATTGTAACGATCAAGCAAAACTTTGCTGGCGCGGGTAACTTTTAATCCGTGTTTCAATTCTTGCTGTTCTCAGTGTTGGCCACCCAACGCCCTCTCCATTGCATCTTTATGCCGTTCGCCAGGACGAAAAGATGGAAAAACTTTTATATACGCTTTAAACTCATCGGACACAAAGCCGGGTAATCGCGGGCATCCGTTTTATTGCTTTCTACATCCAAATTTTTCCGGTCATTCGCGGGCTTCGGTTAGTAAATCCACGCTTCGTGTTCCTGGACATTATCTGCTTTCTTTTAGACGATTATGGTCAGGCGATAAATTACACTTTATTAAACATTTTCTAACAAAGTTCTTCTTTTTTCTTTGCAACTCGATTTCAGGACCTACTTTGATTTGGCAAGAAGATTAATTTGATAAGCGAAATGACGCACATCGCTCGTACAGAAGTCGGACAATGAAACGCTTGCGATCCGGGAACGATCGTTGGAAACAAAGGATGGTACTACTAACGGCACCACTACCTCTATACTACGCCACGGCAGCGACGGCCGTTGTTCTAGCACTACCGTCAACCGTAGCCAGCGAGACAGGTGGAGCTGTTTTGACAGCACTGAATCACACGTTAGCGACAACGTCATCGACCCTTTTCGATACCGGAGTGTTGACAGACGTCGATGAAGGGAGCAACGGTGGCCATCATCATCTGTCCCGTGCGGTGAGCCCCGACCGGGTTGCCAGCATCACCAACATCGAACCATCGTCAAACGCAGCGATTCTGGCAGGATTCGAGTCGCCGGCAGCTTTCGTTGACAGCAGTAACGTCAGTGTGGAGGTTGTGACCGGTGCGACTGACGTGCCCACGGTGGACAATGATCGGTTTTCGCTGCTCGATCGCGACCCACTGGAGAGTGCGATTGGTGTAGCTAACCGATCCCTAATCAGCACCGTCTCTTCAGCGGTCGGGTTCGATCAGGGCATCGAGGATTTAGTGTGGCCTGTGGATAACCTCTTCTCGAGCACCGGAACGCCACCGGATCCGACCGCACGCCAGCTAGAAAGTCTCTCGCGCGCGATGGAGGAACACTTTCTCGTCGCCAACTGGCAGGACTGCGTCGTTGTGATACTGTTCTGCCTGCTGATCGTGGTGACCGTGATCGGTAACACGCTCGTCATCCTGTCGGTCATCACGACGCGCCGTCTGCGTACCGTCACCAACTGCTTCGTAATGAGCCTGGCCGTGGCCGACTGGCTCGTCGGTATCTTCGTGATGCCACCGGCCGTAGCCGTACATCTGATGGGTACGTATAATTGGATGGGTCACCACCGTTCCGATCAGAATGCCGGCGGCTGTTGCACCAGCAACGCTTATTATCCTCGTCATATCGATCATGGCAAAGTGTTTGTTTGCTTTCCAAGTAATTTATAACGCCCTGCCAGAGTGTAACGCATAAGGGGCCAATTCTTCAGCCGTCCGTAGAAAGCAACCGTAGGCAACAACACCTCCTCCGTCCATCTTCCATACACCTTCCTTCCTTGACGTGACTCGTAAACGCAAAAATAATGATTTTCCGTATGTTCACCTCCGGGGCCCGATTGCTTGGCAAATGAAGTTTTCGTAAACATTTGATTTGCCACGTGTAAATAAACAGGCAACGATCTGCCAAGTATCGTCGCACACGCAAACACTCCGACACACACACATACACACACATACACACTACACTGGCATCACATGCACCGGTCTACCCCTGGATCCCTGAGATCATTCGATGCAATCAAAATCCTCATCTCCGTCGGTAACGACCCAAAGCTGCCGACGAGGGCCGACGGCACACTTGGCCCAAGTTGTCAGGTTCATTTAAAAGTCGGGCACAACTTTTGCCCTTCGACCAGATGCCGGAGCGGAGTGCATCGTGTGCCAGCTTGGGGAAGAAGAGGGAGGAGTTTTCCGCGTGAAACGTATCCGGGAGCACCGACTCTTGGGCACCGAGGCCTTGCGATTGTCTTTGCGAAAGTCGTACCGTCCGGCCAGCCCGGTCGGTTCCTGGTGTACTTGTTTAGTGCAAGTTTAACGACACATTTTTCTGCTTCTGTAGCATTCAACTCGAGCGCAGGAAGTTTTTGATCGCTTCCGAAACAAAATTGGTACTCCACTTTGCCGTTTACTGTTGCCCTTGGTTCTGCCAACGGTTGATGTCAAAGTTTTATTTCCTTTGGCATACGACGGGTCATTCGGTCATGTGCGAACCACGCAGCGGTACGAAACGGGAAAACTCTAAAAGTCCTTGCCTGACAACTTACGATGTTTGGCTCCCTGATGCTTGACTTGCAATTCGGCTCCTTGTCCTAGCCCGCGCAGAGCAATGAATCAATCAAAGCTTTCTTTTTCACATGGGAAGTTGCACTTTTTTTTACAGGGTAACTCGAAAAATGTAATAGAGGAAATCTTTTGAAGAACAGTAGCTGAAGAAAAGGACAACTAGATCTGACACAATGCCAAACACGATAAAGTTTGGGCGACCGAAAAGTTTAGCAATTTTTAAATTGTTTTATCAACTTTAGAAACCATTCAATTTGCAGAAAAACATTGACACGCCTGTTTGAGATTGTCGTACCTAATAAAAATTCAAATTTAAGGCAACTAAAATAAACGAAATTTTATTGAGGCGACGCTGCTTGAGACATGCCTCTTGTGATATCTCCCATCCGCGCTCTGATCAAACAGCCGTGTCTGCAGACGTTGCGAGTAATGTCGTAAACATTTTATACGCATCTTGACGTGATTTTCTCTGTGCTTTGTTACACGTACGCGGTAGAATCGTCCCTTTTAGTGGACAATAAACGTTAACCACCATTTGCGGCAGCATAAATATGTAAGACATGTCTAAGGGCCTCTTAGCCTAACGGCTTATGAAGCTAAGCTAGAAATTGTACGGAATGAAACGAAGGATGTGTCACGTGAACCTATGCCGTGCCGAGAACTAAATTAAACAAGTTTGTTTTGCAATGCTTATGTATGCATTTATCGGAATTAATGTCATACAGTTGGAGACAACTTTTAAGCGCATGAAAGCTTAATGAACAAATTCGTTTAAATTACTCTCATCGCCGGCTGTTTTGCTGCTAATTACGAAACCACTGTGCCCTGACGGTACCCACTACACATCGGTCGGTGCTCGAAATTGCATTCATTGACCAAACAGCATCATTTAGTTACGGTCACCGGTTCCGGCGCAGAAAAGGGCTTTTAATCTTTTGAAACCACCCAGCCAAAGGGGGAAACGCCGACGGGACGACCGTAGCTTTTCCATGTAGTTCCCGGAGAAGCGAAAAAGTGAATGAAGGAAAAACACCGACCAACTGCAGCGGCATTGCCCGGGGGGCGCTGCCAGTGTATCTTGTTTTTAATCTGCCTCCGGTACGATGCAGTCACGTTTTGCTCGCTCAGTTTAATTTAGACCATTTTCCAAGCATTCCCTTTTTTTGTGCCACTTTTGAATGCCAGTAGTTGGCCTTTCTTTCGCTGTTTTTGTCCACGAGGTGCGCTTGAATTTCGCCATTGAACGCCTCGCATTATATTGATCTTTTTTCTCGATACACATCAATCTTCATTGCGAAAAAAAACGAACGGAAATCTAAATCCATTTCCCCCGGAGCTCACACAACGCTTGCGACAAGATTTCAATCAATCCTTCCTCTGCGAACGATGTTCAGTCGCGCCCTTCGGGTCATTACGGCATGATAGGTTATATTACTTTCCTAGACAAACATTTCTTCCAATGCATCGTGTCGTCGGTGCCAAACCGGTGCCACCGCTTTGTCACCCGGATGCAGCAAACCGTGCAAAGGGTTATGCGCCACGAACCGAAGTCGATAGAGAGACCTTCACCGAAACCGTACAAGTTTGTTGCCTTAACACTGAGCAACCCTGAAGGGCTCCATTTAAGCCAGCTAGTGTTTTGTTTTTCCTCCTCCTTCCCGCGACGCCCCATTTTTCTTCCCATTTTCACCACCATTCTCATACATTCTCTCTATTTTCACAGGCTCCTGGCAGCTCGGTTGGATTCTGTGTGATATATGGATCTCATTAGACGTACTACTCTGTACAGCATCAATTCTTAGCCTTTGTGCCATTAGTATAGATAGGTAGGTGGTTCCACTTGTTCCCATCATTTTTCATCCCCCTCCCCCCACTCACCAGGGAGGAATGTGTTTATCGCGTCTATTTTCCGCCGTTATGTCAATGCGTTTTTTGCTTCGTACAAATCATAAATCTAAATCGCACGCTTCCTTTTTCCTGGGAAACGGCCTTACGGGACACCTAACATTTTATGTGCCCTCTTCTTTTTAACAGCCTCGTTTTCGCATCCTTCTTCACATCCTTAAAGCCTTCCAGGAATCTGCAAAAAAAAACAGCCGATTGAGGTGTGCTTGTTAACAGTAAATGAAGCCGTCGCACGTTCGCTATACGGCCATGTGTGCCCTTTATTTCCAGCATGCTGATGAAACGCTTTTCAAAAACGGAACAAATCGTCCATCGCGCGCCGGCACTTTCGCCCCGACATTGCCGCGCTCCTGAGCGCCGTTTTTTCCCGAAATTCCTCAACCTTTTCCACCCCACGCGGGTGTCGTTTGACACACAGATGACGTACGGTGGAAAATTGTTTCCCATTTCCGTCAAGCCATCGCACAGAGGAGCGCCCGGTTTTGACATCATGTTTGATATGCAAACAACCGCCAACAAACGGCAAAACGCACCCTCGGCGTCTGGCGACCTGTTCCCGAGCTCGGTGTGTTGCCAAGGGGGAGCTATAAATTACGAATGCGCCGTCCGGAGCACCAGTTCCAGAACCGTGCTGAAACCCGCGTGGGCAGTTTATTCGTTTGTCGCGGAAAGCGTCGGCTACAGTGCCCCCGGCCAGTTGCACGTGAGGTAATCGCATTGCGAATTGGAAACTTGCTTCAACAAACTATCCACCGCCAGCCTTGCGACAATCGGTTTCCCTCTCGTTATCAGCACTAATGGGAGATACAGAAGACCGCCGTTGAAGGTGTACGAATAAAAATGGATCGTCGGTCGTCGCAACGGCAGACGGCTTCATATCATCAGGTATCTCGGCATGGAGGGAACTGTTGGCGAGGGTAGGAAAAAGCAATCCCCTTCGCAACAGCTATTCCCCACTGTATTTCCCCACCGGCTTCACAAACAAACAACAGCCGGGCTGCAGTTTAGTGATAAAGTCCGATTGGCAAATTGGTGAGACCATTATGATGTCGTTCGGTCGACTTCCGCAGGCGACCGGTCGCCAGCCAGTGGGCCATGTGGAGTTCCTTTGTCGGATCAAATTGCTTCATTCGACAGAGTACGCAACAGGAATACGAAAATTGGGTGGCTGAGTTCCGTCGATTGTCACCGAGATAAGATAATTTGTCATCGCTCGCAACATATCGCAGAACGGAAGCGAAACACCGGAACTGATCAATACTTTCTGGTTTAGGCGTTTGGTTGGTGTGTCGTCGTATTCGGCGACGGCCTGAGCTGTTTCAATGTTTGTTTGAAATGTTTTATTTATTTCGATTCATTTTCAATGACTTTCAATGAGGATATTATTTCTACCCGTTTTTTTCTATGAAAAGGATCACATAAGAACATTTTTTTCACAAGCCTTTTGCAAAGGAAGCATATTGTGCATGCAATGAAAATAATTTTTCCAGATAGAAATTGTTTTTCAGAAGCTGAAACCCTCATTTTCTCGTGGGCTCTAAATTAATTTATCTAATTTTTTTGACTTCACAAGTTATCTATAGAGTGAACTCAAAGGCAAACCGTGCTCGGTGGTGCATCGTGCCATGAAACAATTTGCTATGCCGTTTCAACCGAAGCGGTTTCAATTTCGGCTTGGGGTTAGCTCTATTTAGGCACAAAGCGAACGGAATTTCCTTACCATTATTTATCGCTTCCCTGCACCGATACGGGTCATTCCCCATTCATTGATATAATGTTAATTATTGCAAATAATTCCATTGGCGTTTTTCGCAAGCCCAAAATTGGTTCGTCCGTGCATTGTCAGAAGCGTTCGTAACGTGTGTGTCCGGCCTCTTGTGCATTCTATTCACCAATCTGGCACCACATCGATCCGTGAAAAAACAACCAGGAACCCCACGCATGTCCTGGTGCTACCGACTCTAAGTATGGAATAAATTACACGGATATTACAACCGGCATAACGCACCGACAATGGGCCTCACGATAGGCAAGGAGCGATATGTGTAAGCCATGAATAATTTCCGACAGCATACATACATTTGGCTGAACTGATACCAATCACTGATGGCTGCCGCGGTTGCTCCACTGTCAATGGAGGCGAGGGCTGACTACCCACAGCTTGGCGATGGTTCCAAAAGTACGTGCAGGCCACACGGTTGAATCCTTTGGTATAATTTAATGCTACCTCGCGCCTCAAATTACATCAGCTTCCAAACGAGCTGAAACTTTCCCGAGCGCGAGTATCGCCCCAAGGAAAGCTCGGTTCCGCGAGCGACGATGAGCTCGCTGCCACCGTCCCTGCAAGGCCTTCCTCGTGATAATAATAACGGGCGCATGGATAATGTGCGTCTTGCGAGATGCGATAAGATGCCGCAAATTGATTTACATTGCGCGCTGTTACGTCGTTTACATTCTCATCACATCAACGCCCTTCTTTAGGTAGTTGACGACGAGGAAAAAAGTGATAAAAAAAGGTGGTAGAAAAGAAGACAACCCACCGCAGCCATCGGCCCCAAACATTCCGCCCGTGAAGTGGATTGCACTTTCGGCAGTACGAAAGTGGGGTAAGAAAGTTTTCCCTCAGGGCGAAGACGCTATCCAAATTACATTAGATCTCAAGCCCGAGGCCAATCGAACGACTAACTTGATTAAAAGTACGCTCTGGGAAGGAATGGCCCGGCACGATGATGAGCACGATGATGGAACTATGAATTGATTTAGCGAAAACTTTTCCATCGTTCCCGGCTCCATTCACCTCTCGGGCGGGGTGGAAGAGGGAAGGGGGTTGTTTCCTTGAAGCATAACTGTCATCTGCAATTCTCTGGTCGCGTTAAGCTGCACTAATTCATTCTGCTCCTCGAAATGCAACCGAGGAAGTTTGTGCACATCGCTGGAGCCGGTTCTACAGTGGCGCTTTTAAAATGAGCTTTCCAAGAAAGAGATTTTGCACCAACAACGCGGTATGCGTTTGGAAGATAAATAAAAACCGGCAACGTGGGAGTACCGAGCCACGTGCCACTGTGCCGAAATGTACTTGAAGGCAGACGAATTGATTAACTTATTTTAAACACAACGCGAAAATACCGAGCGTGTGAACGTCGACATTCAAAATGCCCGCGGCTTTTGTATGTAAGTACGTGTTGCTTGCTGACGATGGAAATGCATGTAATTCATCAAACTTTTCCACCGACACACAGCGAGCTCATTATGGACGGAAAAAGTCGCGTGGGAATATACCACGCGCATTTCGCGTTAATCGTGTTTTCGAGAAGGCAGACACAATACGGCACGACGCGTTTTAATCGGCAGACGACAGGAACATTTTATACATATTGTGAACAGATTTGTCAATGACGCGTAATAAAAAGAAACTCGCCTTATCATAGATGCGGTGAATTTCTAATTAGAAATAATTGCAGATGACAAACAACTAGACAGAACTCAATGGTTCTGCCGCTTCGGGATGTAACGATGAGATCAGAGACAGGAAATAATCAACCGGCTTGAAAATGTCCTACGGCGCTAATGAGATCCCCTTCCGTTTTAATCCTTTCTATTTGCCGATGATATCTCCAGTTTGGCTTCGAATATTACCGAGACGAAAACTTCAAAGCGATTGCGTTCATTTCTGGCGACGAGTGAACCATAGCGTCAGCGAACTTAAAACACGCGTACTTTCGTGCTTATGGAGGGAAAAGGTTTTTCAGTGAAATTTGGAAGTCAATTTCGGTCAAAGAGGTGAAGCCGCAATTTTTCATCAGATTTTGTTTCTTAACTTCAGAGAATTGAACTTTGTCAGGCAAATATAGAAGTCAAGGTCAAAGAAAGGTGCATGTATTTTATTGGATTGAATTTTAATTATGCTTCTCCTAGGTGACAAACGCTAGGAAAATCCTTACCATCGTCGCGTGCTACCCATTAACAGCCAACAATTAAGAAGCAAGCAACGTGGATATAGAATGATTTAATAAACATTGTGTTTTACCAACAACAGCACTCCCTCGTCATCTTTGTCCTCACTCAATTCCTTACCGTTTGTCCTATTTGTAATGCTTACTTTCATGCAACGACCCACCCTGCTACCATGATCCTGTCAATTATCCTAATTGCCCACCGTCTCACAACGCCCGTGGAACCGACGGTTCCGTTTTGCCACCTTATCGCTGCAGATATCTAGCCGTAACGCAACCATTGAACTATTCCCGTCGACGGCGCTCGAAGCGGTTGGCCCTGCTGATGATCTTGGTCGTGTGGGTCCTGGCCCTAGCCATCACGTGTCCCCCGATTCTCGGATGGTAAGCCCCGCTCTTATCGGTTCCCGCCCGCCACTAAGCGCTATTTTCTCTACCCTTCCGGACAGGTACGAACCGGGTCGGCGTGAGCTGGACCAGTGCCGATACAACCAGAACGAGGGCTACGTCGTCTTCTCCGCCATGGGGTCCTTCTTCATCCCGATGACGGTGATGGTGTACGTTTACCTACGGATATCGTGCGTCGTCGCCTCTCGGCACGACAAGATGACGGAGATCGAAGTCCACAAGGTATGTAGCGGCCGAGGTTTAGAGTGGAGGCTAAAGCCTCTACCGCTAACCGGTCGTACCGCTGCTGAATACTAATGGAAACACTGTTTGTGAACGACAAACTGAGCCTTTACTCCCTCGAGGGGCACGTTTCCTGTGTCGTGGCCTAACTCCGGCACCAAAAACGTTCCTCGTTTGACAAACAGATGCGCCCGAGCGTTTGTCGCTCGCGATGGATGATCTACGAACGTGCATTTAAATTTATTCTGCTCGGTTATACGTGCTGAAAAGAAATTGTGATTTATGGAAGCAACGAAACCGGGGGATGTTTTGTGAAAATGAAGGATGTTTTGTCCCCAACAACGTTCAACGCAATTTCGTAACGTGAGGTCGAGTGTGAGGATTTTTTTTAGCTTAATCGAAACTCAATATTGCGATTTAGTTTTTTATGTACGTTTGAAGTAGACTCTTTTTTTTATGACATAATCAACACAGATTTTTTGATGCAGTGCCGTACTTAGGGATTTTTTACTAGTTAGATTTTTTATATAATTAGCAACTAATCTTCCTCTATTGTAGTTTTACGTGCAGTTCTTAAAAAACATTTTTAAGTAGAATTGCTATAAATGACTTCCATCGAATTAGGAATGTCTATGCTGCGTGATGGCCTCAATGCTTCTTGGTTATGTCCGACATATGGGTTGCTGAAAAGGATATCATAAAGCAACAGGCTTTTACAAAGATATCCAATTGATATTTTAGGCAAAGAAGTAGATGGTATAGCACACAAAGCACGAACTGTTTTGTCGCGACTTTATTTGATTTGCCAGTCATAATTGCGATGCGCAAACACGAACCGAGATAAGACCATGGAAATCTATATTGAATGATTTGTGGTTTTTATTTCGACATAGTCTACCCAATTTTCCCTTTCAACCATCCTTCTACCACCAGTTGAATAAATATCATAACGAAGGAAAGGCCTTTCTTTCGGATGCGCAGCAGAGACAATAATTACTTAACTAATGAGCTTGACCAAGCATCAAATAGATGCTACCGGCACTGATACGGGTCCGGGTCGGATACTTTAGCCCAAATCCTCGGCCGGTTCGCCTCAGTCATCCGGCACGCTCGGACTCGGGACTCGTGGTGTCATCGTGGCTAATTATGCGGCAAACTGCTGCCGAGTACATTAATTTCGTCCATTTGTTTTTGCCAATTCATGCTAATTAAGCGTGAACGTGGCGCTCGCAATCCTTTCATCCGCTCGCTAAACACACCCGGCTAACCTTCTGTGTTTGCTTATCCTTTCCTTTTACTTTGTTTGTTTTGTTTTGTCTCTCTTCATCGGAGCAGAAAAGTCACCGCATTCGGGAGCCCGAGGAGGATGGGTACCAGTCCGAGCAAGATCCGATTCCACTGAGCCCGAAGCGAAAGCGTTCCTCGTCGCAGCTGTCGACGGGTACGACCACCTACGTGGCCCAGGTTGGGCCCGGTTCGATGCTGGACGATAGCGGCCCGAAGGCGGTGGGGGCGGCCAAGCGGAACCATAAGAACGGTCACTACGAGCTGGTGGACATGAATTCAACGGTCGGTGGTGGCATCGTAGTCGGCGGTGGAAAAACCACAATCCTTTCAGGAGCACTCGAGGGCGCCGCCTACGAGGTGGGTGCGGACGAGGGTGAGGCTGTCGAGCCACCGGTATGTGCCGATCCCGGTCAGCCAGGTGCTGGAAGTGGTCCCGAGGCGTGCTACAGCAAGCTGCCCTCAGCGGACGACCGCTGGCCGTCAGGCAATAGCATTTTCAATCAACAAACCCACAAACCACAATCCCATTCCGGTGGTTCCAGCGCAACCAGCGCCGGCACCGGCGGGAACGTTTCCCAACAGGGACAGCAGCACTTCCACCATCACCACCATCACCATCACCATCACCATCACCACCATCACCCGGGCGGGGGCACGACGGGAGTGCCGGTGGCGGCCGTGGCTGCGACAACCGGTGGTGGTGGTGGCCTTCGACGGAACAACACCATCAACACGTCTACGGGCAGCTCGGTGCAGCTGGTCGGGGGGCGGGTGAACGCGGGCGGCGGTAACAACATCCGCGTGCACCAAAAGTCCCTGTCGTCCCGCATCTCGTCGATGAAGCGCGAGAACAAGACGACCCAAACGCTCAGCATCGTCGTCGGCGGGTTCATCGCCTGCTGGCTGCCGTTTTTCATCAACTACATCATCACACCGTTCCTGCCGAAGGGCTGGTCCGTGCCGGAGCTGGGCGAGTTCTTCACCTGGCTCGGCTGGATCAACTCAGCCATCAACCCGTTCATCTACGCGTTCTACAGTGTCGACTTCCGGGCGGCCTTCTGGCGGCTCACGCTGCGCCGCTTCTTCCGCAACAGCGAGAAGGCCCCGTTCGCCAACATTCACAACCTCTCGATGCGCCGATGAGCCATGGGTGAGGAACTCGGCCACCGGGGCGTACTAGCTTAAGAGTCACCACCTTTTAAGGGCCAATGCTTCGTTGCGCTCCGACATCGAAATCGACGATGATGTGCTTACCTTGCCGAACCTACGCTCGAATGAATTCGAATTTTCCCGAAATGAAATTCGGCTCGTTTGGGTGCGGAGCAGGCGACTTATATCGTGCATAAGGTGTGGCCGTTTTAGCACGAAAGACGTTCTAGAATCTAGAACGCAGATACACCTATTCCACCCAACGCTCTCCTACTCTGGCTGCGTTGGTCAAATGGGCAATGACCAAAACGGTTCAAGGAGACGCGTTCTGGTGGGAAAACTTTCAATTTGGTCGATTTTATCTATTTCTCGGTGTTATTTTGTTATTGTTTTATTTCTTTTTATCGCTGAAAATTTAAGATTGTTAAATGAATAGGAGAGGTTTTATCATTCGATTTAGGTATTTGTCGTTTTTGTTAGATTTTGTTGTTAAGGTTAATTTTTAAATTTCACTTCTCATTTATCACTTTCTTTAAATCCTTCATTAAACCCCATTTGGCGCTGCATAATGAAATATATCTGTTTTTTTTTTAATTAGTTTTACAAACATTTCGGCATGTTACTTGTATTAAAGAGTTAATTCATGTTATTACTTCCATTCGTCGATATCTTTCTGTTGTGCTGATTTTCAAGTCATGCACCAAAACGGTTCCTTTTAAAGATTGTCTGTTTTTTATTTGTTCGTTTTCTATTAAATTTTTACTTTTCATCAAAACCCTATAAATGACACGTGCTTTTCTGTAATATACCCAATCGCTCCGTGTGTTTCAGTTTCGTAGAAATTTTCTCTCCTGAAGTGGGAGCCTCAATCAAACAAAGTCCCAAGCCAGACGCTACATCATCCATGCTATCTTTTATTTTTGGAAATATGATAAACCCTTTTGCAAGGAAAAACGCTTACAAGCTTTGGCAAATATGCAAGGCTACGAAATTTGTTTTTACGAAAATTGCGCATACTATTTAGGTGTGGCATTTCAGAATATTTTTGTGTGTCACCGAGCTTACGCCATTCGTCGAACTTCGCATAAACGCAACATCCGGGCAATGTTATGGAAGGCGCAAAGAAAAGGCATAGAACCTGGCGGTTTACATTGTCGTTCGTAACTCGGAAAACACGGGGCATCCATGACACTTCACATGTCCTCAGTTGTCCGTTGCTTCAACGTGTTGGGTTGCGAGAAGGTTTTTCCTTCAGTGAGCCTCCTTCAACATATGCTTTCAACACGATAGAGGTTTGCACTTTGCATGCCGGTTTTCTTTAGCACAGCGTAAGGTTGGTTTTTTGCTTCTTTCCTTAAATCCTTTCCTATCCCATTGGGTTAGAAAATTACACGTTTCAGCCACAGAGAAGCTGAGTGGAAAAAAAAAATAAGTGGAGAAGGCAGCAAAGCATAATAGCGAGGTGTAACCGAGCATCTCGCTCGGACGAAAACGAAGTGTCATCATTCACATTTGCCACCATTTACAGGAAGGCTCCCTTTGTGTCCTTTTGTTATTGTCCCGCATTGTTCGACAGGTCACAAAAGAGCGAAAGTGTGGAGAAGCAATATGAACTGAACTATTTTTTTTTTACATTTCTTCTCAATAACAACACGTTCCGGTGATCGTATTCTTTTTTTCACACAGAATTAAAATACGTAAAATACTTTACTTTACACTCTTTTTTAGATGAATGTTGTTAGTGAGAGACGTAAGTTTTAAATAATGAAATAAAGTCTATTACAAAATAAATTATATCCAGCCATTTACAAAAGTCCTACAATCCCACCATTTAAAGGCATAGCAAGGCACTTTTTCACGAAACGTATGCCTCTTACAAAAGAAAAAGGGATAGATATGAGAGTCAATTGCTGGAATTGAGAGCCAAATATAAACAAAGGATGAAAAGTAACGAACAAGCATAATGCCACCATTTAAGGTATCGAATGTCCCCAAAGGACAATAACGATTCAGTTGATACTATAATACCCACCATTTATTTTTTATTTATCTGCCTTTTTCCCCAACCAACAATGCTGATAGCGGAAGAGAATTGGAACAGTGGCGAATACTTGGAAAATTTACAATCAGGAAACGAACACAAGTCACAGGGTAGATTAACTGTTCTTTGGAAATCACAAACTTTAAGGACCAGCGTATACTAAAATTTACTGTGTCACTTTTTACTCTACAAATTTTCATCCTTCCATTGAAATAATTAAATTAATTTATTTTACTTCCGGTACAATTATATGCTTCTTTTTCTCATTCACACGTAAAACGTGTCTTTTTTATTAGATGCATTTTACGTCAAGCAATGTGTTTCCTTTACCACAAAAAAATGTTTAGTTTTTCGTAGAGTATCGTTTGATTTTTCTTAGTATTACCATGGGAAACAATGTGGGGAAAAGCACATCATCATCGATTTCCAATTGGCGTAAGGCGAAGACCGAGCGGAACGACGATGTGTGAGATAGTCTAGTGTGACGTGAAGCAGTCACAAATTGGCTTGAAATAGACACATCGTACACACAGAAATACATACTTTACCACTAGCATCCTTGCGCACGTCAAAGTTCATCCTTAAGCGCTGCCAATGACGGCATGATTGACGACAGGCGGCATCGGTGGGGAGTCTTTGTGGCGAGCCGGCTCTTAAGGGAAAATTTGCCGCATTCCGCTGCTCACGAACGAGTGGCAACACACAGTGGAAAGTACACGCACATTGTTAGTACTAAGCGACAGCGCCAGCAGCAGCATCAGCGCACCACCCACTCCAGTGGAAGCAAAAGCCGACCGCAATGGAGCGAAAAATTAAATGAAACGAAAAACAAGAAAAACATAGCCGAGTATTGACAACTACTCACTACTAATAACAATAGGACCGCGTGCTGAGTGGAAACCCTGCAGCGATCATGCAGCTTCGTCGAAACGATCCCACTGAGACGGGAGGAATGGGGGGAAGAAAAAACGGTACGCTGGCAGATTACGAGGAAAAATCGTTTTCCGAAAGTAAACAGCTTTTGTTTTTGTTCGAGCTATAGAAGCTATCTAGGCGCAGTTGAATTGAATGAATAAAGAGGATTACTAAATAGACGGAAACGTTGCGACAGCTTAATCGGAACGCTTCGGGGCTGAAGTCTGAAGTGTTTGCAGCCCGTACACACCTAATAAGACTGGTTTGGCAGGGGAAAGGCCACGACATTAAATCCGAAATCCGCCATTAGCACCGAAGGGTTAGATTTGAGATGAGCATGATGAAATAAACATTAAAAAAGAAAACAAATTCCCAAGAACAACGCTCATCTCGTTCGACTTTTCTCAAGCATAGAAACACTGTCCAAAACGAGGGAAAAGGAAACGTTCGCCTGAGGCAGCGTAAAGACCCTCGACACAAGGCTAAGCGTGCTTATACGGCACGTCGTTTCACTGTCGATCTCTTTCGGTTTTTTATCGAACCGGAAATCTCTTTATATTCAATTTCATCCTTTTTCCCCCCTTCGCTCGAGGGAAAAGCTCCACGATTCTAATCCGAAAGATGAAAGAAGTAGATTGCCGAGGGTGAGTATGGTTCGACAGCGTAGATGTCTAGCGAGACCAATGTCAACAACTACTCACGTCAAACGACGGGCCGGGTTGGAAGGAAAGGCGGGAAGCACAATCGGAAAGCAGCAACAGGACGATGACAAGAATGGCAGCTGGCATGTATTAGGGTCGATTGGGAAAGTGGTGGTTAAGGGGTCGTTAATTTGACAACTGTTACCGCCTTCGTAGATTTGATTGTTACAGACGCCACAGAACGACCCCATTACCAGTGGTCTGCATTGATTTTTTGGGAAAATATATTCCGTTAAGTGAGGTGCTTCAATGTCATGCCCTATGAACTGATACACTAACATTCATCTTCTTTAATAAACTTTTTTTCACATTGTAAATGGCAATAATTCCAGGTAAGGCATACCATATCAAGAAGAAGCTTAGAACTAAGAAAAGTCTAAGAAACGATACACCACATCAAATTATCGAAAAAATAACTTTCCACTATTTGAAAAAGAAAACCAAATTACGCTGCAGCCGTTACGAAACATACTAACAGTTATTTCAAAACAACTAGAATTAGACCAGATCAATTATCGTAGGTAACAAACCAGCATAAAGCTCATCATAAGTCAAGCGTTACTTACGTTACGAATGAAAAGCTCTAACCATGTTGTTAGGGAAGCTCATCTTAGTGCTCGCTACCGAAGAAAACAAACGTCAAACACCAGGCGCCTCCACCGTACATTTTCTACTCCGGAAGCACAAAATGTGAGCTTTTAGCAATAATTTCAAGCTTGTTGCTGAAAGACTATAACTGCTTTTGGTCAGATATTCAGCGGACTGTAGAGGATAACACCGTACCATAAAACAAAACACTTTATGACGTTACGAAGCATTTTACACTGATTCAGTTTATTTTTATAATAAAATATGTACAACTGAGGAAAGGGTTTGCATTATTTGGCGATTACAAAACTTAATAATATGATTTTAAATTAACTATGAAATGTTCCAAACTATACAGAAGAAAACATCTTTTGCTGATTTGTAATACTGTTACTTCCAAACGTAAATGTTTGATACCAGTTCTGTTCCGAACTGCTGCTCTAAATAACTGTAAATCTCAATTAATACTTCTGTTCTTGCATGTGCTCAGTACATTTTTTTTCCATGACAAAAATACACTCTGTTATGTTTTGAACCCACTCCTGGGGTGCTTTTTAAACATTGGGTATAGTTTCAGTTTTCCACATCACATTCACTAGGGGTCCAGCTTTTTTTCATCTGTTATTGATATAGTCCATATGTTTTTTTCCATTACCTTCGATACCGCATTTCCTTTAAATCCATTACATTGAAAAATCCTGCGCGTTTTTAGTCCACAAAACGGTGACTCGATATGGGGTGACCAACCATGTTGGTTTTGTTTTGGGCTGGTTTTGATTTTATATTCATTTTTTTATCAATGACCTTTAATGTCCTAGCGGGCTTACTTTTGCGAATAATATCTGGTTCCACGCATACATCATACACCATGAACACACGCACATTTATCAGAAATACTGTGTTTCCATTAGGGGAACAACCGGGGATTGGTGGATCCATTCCCGATTCCATTTTTTGCCAAAATTCCCTCCGGTCATCAATAATGCATTGTCAGGGCCATCCACACAAACACGCACATACACATAGGTTTGTACATTCACCACCGAGTAATGTAAAGAGAGCCAGCGTGGCGTGGCGCCATCTAGAGGAATGTTTCGTTCTCAAGTTCGTTCGCCGGCTGGCCGGTCGTCCCGTTGGGGGCACTGAAGCTGCAGAGCGCTGCCGCCGGTTGCTGGGAGACGGTGCCATTGCTGCCGCCCAGCACCGAGCTGCTTCCGCACGTGACGGTGGTGGTGATGGTGTCCGTATTGTTGTTGTTGTTCGCCAGGGCGGCCATTCCAGCGGCTGACGTGATCGTCCCGTTGGCGCTGCTGTTGTAGTTCACGGAACCGCGGGCCGGCGCAACCTGGAAAGTGTTGGTTGGCATCGAGTAGGTCATTTTGTACTGCTGGGCGCGCTGCGTGCAGAGACCGTAGCTGTGGTTGGGCGCAGCGGTGACGGGAGGGGAACAGGTGTAAGCAGAACAGTGAATCGAGTGACAGTGAGAGCGGGGAATTAGCGTGCGGTTTGCCTGCGTTAGCGTGCTGTTAGCGTGTGATACTTACTTCGCCAGCAGAGAGAAAAAATCCTTCCGGTACTGCATGGTGAGGATCGCATATAGGTAAGGGTTGGCGCAGGAGTTGAGTGGGTAGAAGAACACCAGCAGGATCTTCGACTTGCTCACGCCGATCAATGGGTAGCCGGCGATGGCCGTCAGCCCGAAGAATGCGATCGGCGCCCAACAAGCGAAATTAGTGAACACCAGCAGCGCCATCTTCTTTGCAACCGTCATCTCACCACTGTGTGCCGTCCGTGCCGCCTGACGTGTCTCCTTGCCGAGTGAAAGGTAAATCTGGGCGTAGCAGATGACGATCACGACGAAGCCGCACCCGTTGACGACCAGCACCGTCAGCAGGTAGGCCACGTCCCAGCTGTCGCGCGTCTCCATCGGCAAGCAGATGGAGGTGGACGAATAGTTACTGATGCCGAACAGCGGCATGGAAGCCATCACGAAGGCGTACAACCATCCGATCACCATGATGTACGTGGCCGCTGACAGTTTGATGCGCCTGTTCAGATAGATCGCATGCGTGATCGCGAACCAGCGCTCCAGCGTGACGATCGTGAGCGTGAACACCGACAGGTGGCTGGCGAAGACGGTCAGAAAGCCGGCCACCTTGCACCCGACGCCATACTGCCAGTCAAACGCGTAGTTGAAGTACTCGCCCATCGAGTGCGCATCGATCGATGCGATCAGCAGCAGGTACAGGCCCATGCAGAGGTCCGCAAACGCCAGGTTGCAGATCAGGAACTTGGGCACGGTCAGGTCGCTGCGATTAGAGAACAGTACCACAACGACAGCCACGTTACCGAAGACGGCCAACAGTACCACCAGCCACACAGAACCACGCAACCAGTGCGAACCCATCACGTCCTCACACGGATTCAACGCGTCCGGCATCGGGTAGCACTTGACGTCAAATATCCTGTAGAAAAGGACAAAGAAAACCAGGTATAGTTTCGTCTTCTTCTATCGACTTACATAGCTTGAAGGTAGAGTAATGATTAGAGTTATGTAATTCCGATTCAGATTCATGAGTCTGAATGATTCTTTGCATTGCTTTAGAGATGTTGTTTAGACATTAATGTTAAAGGAACAGAAAACGAAAGACCATAAAATGGGTAGATTGACCCCCTTTTTTGGTCGCATGATCCACGCTAATAACAGAATCATGAAGATTCGTGAAAGATCCATGTAAGATTCATGAAGATTCATTAAGGTTTCGAAAGATTCATCAACGGTGAAGATTACAATCCCAATAGATTCATGAATCAATCTGAAATAATAATTTGATGAAAGATTCATATGAATGAATCTCACCTAAAGATTCATAAGGCACAACAATAGTAATGGATCTCTCTCGTCGATCGTGGGTTCAATTCCAGAATTCAGAGGGATATCACTATTACTCACATTGGTGTCAAGTTCCCGCACAGCGCCTCCATCGACGGAATGTGGGCTACCGTCTCGTGAAACACGCCAAATTCCAACGGGTTTTCGGTATACATTCCCCCACCACTCTCCACCGCAGTCCGTCCTCCTCCTCCTCCACCTCCTCCATCCTCTGGCAACGGAAGTCCGGTGATGGGCTGCAGGAAGCTATCGTCCACGATCTCTCCCATCCGCTTGTCCGACAGGTCGATGCCCTTCCGCAAAGGTTCACTATCCACCGGTGGTTTCTCTCCATCGCTTCCCGTCGCCATTCGAAACCAACTGCGAAAGTCAACCGAAGCACGACGCCGCTTACGACGAGACGATCCTACGTGCTGTTGTTCGGCGACATCCGCTCCGGTTGACGCTGCCGGCAGCGTCTCGGCACTTGAGGCCACCTCCAACTTGACCTGCGGCGTAGAGTATCCCTTCCGAATGCAGCTGTCCTGCGCCTCGTAGAACTTCTTAAGGTTTCGCTCGTGGGCGTCCGGGTCATGGCGGGCAGGAAACTTGAAGGCGCAACAGTGGAACGAGTGTGTCAGGTAGGCGGTCCGCAGGTTCTACGACGGGAACAGAAACACAAAACAAGCATCTTCATTAGTGAACTTTTCAGTCCATACCAATACTTGGAAAACGCTCGCGAAGTCAGTGCCACGCAAAAGGCGTTTGCTGCATCGTTAAGGGTTTTCAAAATAAGCTCCCAAGACATTTGTAGATGTTTACGGTACAGTGTACAAACTCGCAGAAACAATGTTCTCTTCAGCAGCAAAAAAAAAACTTTGTGCTTTGAAGTGTGCTTTCACCATTGTCTGTACAAGGCTTCAGTTTTCCTGTAGCAAATACAAGTTCAGCTATGCTAAAAGCATGTCAAAAATGGTTTTACCCGTGTTCATAACTTTTTCATCAAAGCTAAAGCAATGATATATAAAGAATAATCGTTACAAAGTTATGCTTGACATCAATTATAATCAACATGATTAAAATCATTCAACAGCTGCGCCTAGGGTTTCAACACTATTTACTATTTCCCTTTCAACCTGCCCACCTCACAAATAGTTCCCGTAAACTATAAACCAGCGCAAATAGCCTCTATTACCTTGAAATTGTAAACGGAAGGAATGGTTTTCAGCGAATGGGTATTCTGTATGCGTAGCACCTCCAGCTCCGACAGTCCTTTGGTTGGCAGCTCCTCGATAGCAGTCCCAGAGAGATCCCTGAGGAAACAAGAAACCGGAAAGGACCGACCGGTCGTCGTTAATAGTTGGACTTGCAGATAACCTGCCCCGCCTTAATCTCGATTGAGATGCCTTAATCTGACGCCACCGGGTGTGAATCACTTACAGCTCCCTGATGTTGCTTATTCCAACGAAGGCATTGTCGTGGATGTCTTTCAGCTTGTAGTTCAGTTTGATGCTCCTGATGGACGGAAAAAGGGGAACCGTGGATAACAAAATCTCTTTAAAACGGCAAACCTCTGCCCCAAAGACTGCACTTACAGTGTGGCAATTTCGGAACCGTGAAACGCCGAGTCGTGAATTTCCGTCAGGGCATTGTTGTCGAGAATTCTGGCGAAAGGAAACCATCAAAGCGGATTACCCCCGGTTGTAGTTTTTCGTCACGCCCTCCACGAACCCAATACTTACAACTCGTCAGTCTTCAGTTGAATCGAGCGCTCGTAGATTTGGCGAATTTGATTGCCATCCAAATCGCTATGAAATCCCACGCAAATAAATAACAAACCGTTTCGAGTCAAAATATAATGTGATCAATATTGGAGTTAGCAGTAAGCGACTGACTGACTGGCACTCGACAGGGTGGAGCAGCGGCATGGTGGCATCAAATGGTGCGAACAACAAGGCATGAAAAAGCGTGCTCTCGGAAATGCTCATAGTTTACGCACAATTGGCCGATTTAATGATCATGCAGACGGGGATGGTTTTGATAAGATGGACGCTACCGTGTTGCTTATGGTGGTGAAGGTGATGATGATGATGATGATGATGATGAAGATGGTGTATGTTGATGATATTGGGCAAACAACCTGGCAGCCCTATTATATATCGGGTAACCTGATCAACAGACACCCGACCTCGGTGCTCGCAAAAGCCGTACGAAATGGGCGTCGCTAATTAAGTGCTAACGTGGGTCCTCTTGGCGCATTCCGCGTACTTGGAACCACCCCGCGAGATGGTCGGGCGATGGGAGGGGGATCAGAAAAAGCAGTCGAAGCAGTGTATTGTAACGATATATGATGGCGTTGCCGTTTTTACTACTCACACCATGTGCATTATTATGTGGTCGGACAGAACGCGCAGATCGGGCACCGCGAGCAGCCCACTGTGGATGATTCTCCTGTCAGTCGTGAGTCCCGCCCAAGGTGACGTAGGTATTTGGTTTGCATAAATCAAAAATGGAAGAGAAAGAGTGAAACCAGAGTAATGAAAGGGTAAAACGAAAAAATCCATGTAGTGGAAGTTATTCCTTTAGAAGACGTACAGTTAATTTTCTTTTTAGAAGAAATTTAAAATCATTATTTTCACGATTATTTAACATTTTAAGTTTGAGGTTTGAGAACTATGAAGCTTTAGTTGTAGTACAAAAATCTATATCTTCTTCTTCTTGACGTAACAACCATCTTCGGTAATGCCTGCCTTTTAAAGACTTTCAAGACTGTTTCCTTTGTGTACGTTGATAGTCAGTTCTCTCGTACAGATTTAAAGAGGAATTACTTAACATTGGCAGTAATCGCTGAAGGGTTATTCAGGCAAATTGTGAATTTATTTTCAGTAACAATGAATAAATTTCTACTTTGGAATCTTATCTGCCGGTCATGTCTGCCCAATGAAAAGCTTACTAGACTTTTTACCTTCGTGTACGTGGATAGTCAATCCTCTCGTACTGGGAAGGGCCGTATTTAATTAAGATATTCTATTTTTATATTTTGAAAATATTCTAGAGTGAAAGGCAACTCCGGCAACAGCAAAAAGGCGAAAAGCCTGATCAACTCGCAGTGGAAAAGGACTTAACAAATATTCAACTAAATTATGTATTTTTGAGCAAGCGTGAATCGAAAAAGAACTGCACTTACAGAGTTTTCAGCTTCAACGAGATGCCCTCGAATACATCCGCTGGCAGAAACTCGAGCTTCGGTGCGTGTGCGATGTAAAGCGTCCGTAGGTGCCGTAGTTTGGAGAATGCGGACGGTTCAATCCGGTGGAACTCCTTCAGGTAGATCAGAAACAGATCCTCCAGTGTGTCCGCGTACACCGTCAGTGCGTTGGTGCGCAGTCGCTTGACGCCGACCTTCTCCAGCGTTAGGCGCTGCATCGGAATCAGCTTTTGCGGAACTCGAACGATCGATTGGCCCAAACAGCGGCACTGTACCTCGCCGACGGCCTCCTCGGACGAGTTCCAGCAGCGACACTGACCCCGTTTCAGCTCGACCACTGGCAGCGATCCTTCCGGGCTGTCCGAAATGAAGTTTTCGCTTCGGTGCTCCTGATCCTTTGCCCGCTGATCCACCACCGACCCGTTGTTGCCCTCCAGCACGACGCCATCCGGAACCGTCTCCATCCGTTCGGTGGAGCTCGGGGCTGATTCCGTCGGCAGGGCTGCCCTCGAACTCCAGCCGCTTTCGCCACCGAAGGCCACTAGCAGCAGGACACCACCGAGCAATGGCCGCAAACACCACGCTGAACGGAACGGCCGACTTCCTGTTCGGCGCGGGCTCACTGTCATTATTCGAGCGCAAGGAAATGTTTCGGACTGGCGATAAAATGGCAGACTCGGAGGTATAGCAAGACCAGTAGTTGGCCAATTTGTTACCGTTTGTTGGTTCACACAATTCGATAGCACTGCGCAGTAGTTGTAGTAATTGGGCCTACGACACCACCAGACACAAGCACACAGGCGAATACACAATCGCACGATACACGCAACGACAGGAATACTTTTCACGTGATTTCGTTTTCAAAGACACCGATTTGTCCGCCGGTTCGCCGGAAGTTGTACGCGTTCGTGCCGTGCGACCAGAAGCGGGTAGATTTGATTGTCATATTTCGGAGCGTCTGTCGCGTGACCCGGAAGGAACAGGACCCGGTACGGCCACGTTGTTCTGGGTAAATAGAAAATGAAGAAAAACAAACCTGTGAATTAAAAGAGTAAAAAGTCACAACCCTTTTTTTCGAAATCTATTTCATTTTTGTTTGCTGAATCCCGACAGTGATAATTTGTTTTCCACCTCTTTGTTTGTTCCTTTTCCATTATAATCCTCGTGCAGAACGCCCCTTTGCCAGGAATTTACTGGACAGCGAATGATATGAAAGAATTTTAGTAGATTTTTTTACTGTTGTCGGTAAATAACAAACCCTTCTTTCGTTTGTTGAGTTTGTCGTAAGATTTGTCAATCTCGATTCGCTTTAGGGAATGTAACAAGGGTAACATTTCCTGACTATCTGTTTTTTTTTTCAACGAATCCTTATTCAATCTGACATGTTTGGAGTTTCTCGGAATAGTTAATTCTCATCATGGGGGATTCTCTTGGTCATCTATTCATTGTTCCGTTCTTGTTCTTTTGATCTAAGCGAGCTTCCTGATGTTTCGGCTTAAAGCAAACATGTAATTTAGTATCTTCAAATAACTCCTCTACAAAAGTGGATCCTTTGTATTGCAACATTTTTTTTTAGAAGGCATTGTGTTTCCTTCACAATCCTGCTCAAAATGTTTTCTTACCATAACCCAATTAATTACCAGAAGAATGTAGAGATTTCCAGACGTAATCCGACGCCTGAATTCCAGCCCACTATTCCACGAATACCGTTTTCAGATCCCCCGCCGAGAGTGTCCGAGTATGTTTTGGCCAAAATCTTCATTAACACCACCTACACGGCAATGGCGTACACGTCGAGAAAAGTTGGTTGAATAATTTACGCCACTTTATCCACCTTTGCCGTTTGTTTCATGGAATAGAAGGAAAAGTCCAGTGGAACATAAGGGGAAAAAACAACTTTATGGATGCTGCTAACTGGTGTCAAGTTGCAGCGCCAAAGCGCCAGGATGAAAGATAAATCTCATTAACTTTCGCTGAGCTCCGAAGCGGGCGGAACAGAAACGATCAAATGGTGGATGGAAAAAAAATTAATCTTTCAGTTGGCGCGTTTCTCCGTACCTTCTACCGGGCAACAGTGAGCACAAAGACAAAGGAAGTAAACGCACTTGGGGAAAAGTTCCATCCGCCGATGTGTTGCTTTTTTTTTCGAGACCAATCCCGTGCCACGATCCATTGATCATTTTCTATTTCCGTTTTCATCACGCACTTTCCGAAAAGCGATAAGAAATGTGTTGGGCCGCTATTGTGTGCTTAAAATAGAGTAGCTCCTTGTGAAGCTGGTTGGCGAAAACTCCTTTCTGCTCATCCCCTGTTGTTTTGGACTTGTATTATGTCTTTTCGGACCAAAGCTTAGTCTGCTTTATCGTGGCACGTGTTTGGCGCACGTCTCTGTCTGGGTGATGGGTCGTAAACTTTATTGACCCAATATCGATACACGACGGCAAGTACTAGCGTTTCGAACACCTTCACTGCGTCATCGGAGTGAAACGGTTTGTTTATTTTTTTCTTCCGCGAAGACTTCTTATCGATAGCAATAAGAAATGTCTGGCGGTTAAATTCCAATTCTGTCTTCACGTAATTGTTAT
Source organism: Anopheles coustani (assembly GCF_943734705.1). Classification (NCBI taxonomy): domain Eukaryota; kingdom Metazoa; phylum Arthropoda; class Insecta; order Diptera; family Culicidae; genus Anopheles; species Anopheles coustani. The sequence goes on along the minus strand of NC_071288.1, from coordinate 8,736,346 downwards.
TACAGTCTAAAACAAGGTATTTATAATGTCTGCTGAGTCCGGTTTGGAGTTTTTTTTTTATGTGCGAAAATACCTTGACCGACCCCAAATTTAAGACGTCAGACAATAGTGAAAAGCAATTCGTCGTATCTGCGTCGTGCCTCGGACCTTTTTCCATTTACTCTGTTTTTGGTGGAAATTGCAATTTCCTCAACACTGCCCAAAAACGCCACAAAAGCTGATAGCATTTGAATTCATCCAGCAAAAAGCATGCGGCTGACTTCTCGTGTTTCCAGCTCACTGACTTGACGCAAATAAGTTTTCCTAGGTTGACTGTTCGCCCACCAGGGAGTGAATTTGTAATTGAAAATTCCACTTCCTACCTTCAAAAGGACGCGTGCGAGAGCTGCATGCTGCAAGAAAGCATACAACAGCAGCATCAAGGTAAAACCCGTATAAAGTGTAACCGATTACATTGCGTGTTAAGGTTGAGCCTAAGAATGAGTAAACTTTGGGAACGACTGTGTTTGGAACTCTCTTTGATCCCGACATTATTAACGGTAAATTTGACGAGAAATGTCACCAACAGCTCACTGAATTCGTAGTCATCGAAACAGATGCTTGACCTTGGAAAAAAATGGATACTGTTTTGAATGTAAGTCATTACTGTAACCTTTATTGTTTCGGTTTAAACTGCCTCGCTAATAGCTACACCAGGATTCAGTATTTGCCACCGGGGCCGATAAAAGGGATTTTCGTGGAACGAAATGGTGTTTGATAGGGTATCGAATCTATCAGCGTGCTAATGGGTTGTATGTGATTCGACAGGTGTTGCTAGATTTCGTTGTAACGAGGAATATTCATGAATAGGTTAGTTTTCCCGAGCTAAACGGCCGACCTATAAATGTTATTAGATTTTCTATCAAGTTTTATGAAACTTCAATCAAAAAAATGCTTGAAAAGGGAATAAAAACATAATAAAAAATGAAACCTAACTAGACATTTCATTACATCAGATTTTATTTTCGAAACAACATATCTAATATGATTTGCAAAACATCAATGATACCGATACAGGTTGGCAGGAGATTTTGGAGACACATTTCCATGCACTTGCTCTGGTAAAGGTGTCGGGTTGGTAAAACGAATGGTAAAATCATGTATTTTTCTACCTTATTTGAAGAATAGCAAACGCATGTCGTGTAAAAGCGTGTTGAGTATGCTATATGGATGGTGAGAAACATGAAACTAATCCAAAGCTGGGATCAACAGACGATCTCTGCTGCGAGAAGCATATTATCAAAACACATAAATAGCCACCGTTCCAACGTGGAGCCTATTCATTAGCAGCTTATAGCATGATACGATGCACGTCCTATACAATCACATGTTAAAGGATCCTAAATCCAACATTTGCTTGCCGCATCCGTACCAAACACAAGGGTTCCTTTGATTACAGGCAGAATTCCAGATCAAATATGTATAGAATCATAATTTGCTACTATGTGATTGCATTTATGAGTGGTCATTGTCAATCATGGATGCCATTCATTTGTTAGTTTACCAGCGTTAATATTCGTACACTATGATAAGGGAGAGTTAATTTCCTCTTCCAAAATGGGTTTATTTATAAATTCGATAAAATCCCAATAACCCTGTTACGTATACTGATAATGCATAGCATGTCTGTAAATAACAGAATGCGTATATTGCAGTAATTTAAAAATAAGCTTTTGCGTTTTCGTTTTGGGTTGTATCTTGGAAAATATTGTAAATAATCAAGGTGAGGCTTTGCTTGCATTTTATTTGTTATTCTGCTTCCAGCACAGTTTAATATTTCCTCTCATTTCATAGCATGTTTTTTTGTGCCAAGAGCCTGGTACAGTCATGATTTATCATTCCACATTTGAGATTTATGGTGAAATTATTAATTCAGCAGATTAAATCAAAAATATCCTTCATTTCGTTCGAATTGATCTTATCCTTTATTTATCCCCACCGGTACGTACTTGTAGCTACTCTTCACATCCAAACTGCGTCTCGACGGGCGCTTCCACCCGGTTCCGGATTTCCGTAGCAAGATTTTCCGTTTCGTTTGCCTTGCGTTTTTTTTTCGCGAACCGTTTCGCGTCCGACGCAAACGAAGGAAAAAAAGCCGTAGCCTTAAATTAGATCATGATCGCACACGGTACCGGACCAAACAAATACCGGACAAACGTCTGAGTTGTGTTTACTTTCGCCGTTTGGGAGGACACAAAGTCTATGCTTGCCCTTGGCCGCCTCCACAACCGCCCGCGACACCCCACCGCCGGCCCGTTCGGGGGTCAGCAGTTCGAACCGTGGCCACAACTACCCGAACAGCACTGGCGCGGACATATCGCGGCGAGGTTTTGCCGCACTGGAACATAGCGGCCTTACAGATATACACACATATACACACCTCACACACCTCTATACACTCGTCCGCAGATGTACACAGAATCTGTGCTGGTTTGTGAAAACTGGAGCTCCAGCAGTCGACGGAAGCGACGACGATGGGTGGATGTTTTCCATAAAAAAAAGTTATTGACGCTGTAAATTAACACCACGATGGTAATTTCAAGCACTCTTGCACACGGTCCACCACCCTGCCAGCCAGTTACCAACCGTGTCGCCCGACTGACCCGTGCGCACCTTTTGGGGGAAGCTCCAAGGGACTGACGGAGTTACTGGAATACACTGGGTTAACCGGGTAACCTTCTACAACCACTAAACCACCAAACGAAAGCCCAGCCCAGTCCAGTGAGCCACTGACTCCCCGCTGAGGGATGCGTTCGTTCTAATTCAATAAGCGAAAGCGATGCTGAAGCCTGCACAGCCTCCCGGCACCAAGGGTCTTGCACCCTTGCGAGGGCCGACCACTATCAATTAAGTCAACCAGCACCCATTGACAATGGCTCCAAGTGTGGCAATTAGCACCATGGTAGTAACGCGCGAACACGACCCGACGCGATGCGGGTCAGCAGTAACCGGCGACACCGAGGGAAACCACTCGACCACACGAAACGGATGGAACCCCCAAAAAAGTTCGACCGGAACAACGACCTTCCGAACCCGACGCCCGTCCGCAACTGACTGACTGACTGACTGGCTCCGGCCGTTGCTGGATGCGATGTTTGGCCGGAAGATAACACGTCGGATCGGACATTCGTGTTCATCGGCGGAGCGTTCATCCGCCGACGCCATGGTGATGCGCGAACCGAACGCTTTGGGTGGTTCACACTTCGGACGTTCATCCGACAAACCCGAGGGCTTCTTGCCTGCTGTTTCCGGTTTGCAGCCGGATGGCGATGTACACTTTATTAATTTATGTATTCCGTTCCATTCATGGCTTTCCACAGAAACAACCGTAAGTCATATTTTAATGTGTTTTTTGTTCCTTACAAAATTGTTCTACCGAGGTCCGAAATCCGATTAGCTGGCCACAAAATTGAATGGCGCAAATGGACAAATGTTCAATAGCAGCGACTTACCATGTTATCGGGAAAATTATTACACAAACACCAAACCTGTTCATACTGAAAGAACAGATCTTTGATCTTTTTGCGTCCAGCCAGCTCCCGCCCTTGGGACCGCAAGTACCGTACACACAATCCTGTTTACAAGAAGGAGGCTCAAATGAGGTGCAAAAAATAGGAGGAGGAGCTTTGAGATGGGAGAAAAATGGTGAAACGCTTCCCAACACATGGAAACTGCCCACTGTCGCAGCCGTTTCGCAGAACTTATTAGCAACTATCGTTGAGGTGTGCGCAAGCATTGGAAAAATAAAAATATTTTTACCATGAAATGGTTTTCCCACAGTTTTCCAAAAGTTAACGATGTTGTTTGCTCTCGAGACACCTTTTTATTTGTAGCCATGGTCTCACCTTTCTTGATACAACAGGATATGTGGAGCAAAAACCATGTAGCAATGCGTTCGGTCAGGAAAATGTGTAGCATAATGAAAGTTGTTTACTCCAACCCCGTTTTATTGAATTACAACAGTTTCACAATATGTTATTCAGTCCTGTGTCGGGCACGTTCGAGAAATCCTCTACAAAAAAAAATCCGGTCCACATGGTGTCAAATGAATGGAGGCACAACCGATTCTCCACCTAGATAGTCTAAAAATATTATTTCTCCACAAAGACGCTCCAAAAGTGGCTGAAACTGGTTCGCACTGGAAAACACTGCCAATCCTCCAGATGTATCAATTAGCGGAATTTCATCACTTACCCATTCCAGCTGGCTGGCTGTACGAAAAACACGCAACGTGGCTAAATCTGGAGGCAAATAATTATCACACAAAATGTTGAATGAGAGGAGAGAAAAAAAAAGTTGCTAAAGTAAGCCTCATGCTTTGTTGCTCTTCAACTTCCTTTCGCCCTAGGCATAGAGTCTTCTAATGCAAATGCGAGTTGAGTTGAGATTTTGATGCAAAGCTGGCATCCAAGTGGAAGGCTTATACTTACTTAACTCATGCCTTACTTGCCAGGTGTTTCATGCTGGTGCTTTATTAAAGCACTCCATTGTGTCTTAGAAAGGCGCAGGAGAAGCCATATTTGCTTTGTAATAATTGTCTATGAAAATTCAGCTTACTTCCGCTCATTTCTCGCCATTTCCGGGATCAACTTCCGTGCTTCGGGTGGTAAAAGTAAGAAAATAATGAAATGAACATACGTCAAATGGCCAACAATCATTCAAGGATTCATGGAAAACATGTCTATGGCCTAAATTTTATGGAAAACATGTCTATTGTTGATGGAAGATCCAGTTCATTTGAGTTAAGCTGCAGGATGCATTTGCAAATGGAAAGCTAAATCCAAACGAAACAAACAAACAACATATTACCACATAGCTGTGCCGCGATATGTGCACATGGTAAAGATGAACACCGATGGCCAACGAGGCGCAACAACCCCCGGATGTCTGGGGTTCATCCGCAGCTGACCACTTGTTGCTCTGGGCATGCCGGTAATTTTCCATCTGCAAAGTTTTCCAAACCCGTGTGGGAAGAGGGAACATCTCCCTGACATTCCCAGAATGTTGCAAAACGCATGCATGCAATTCCATTCTCCGATGCAATGGGTACTGGCTAGCTGGATCTATTTCTGGCTCCTTTCGGCACAATGGAATGACGCGGTGCCAGTCTCCTTTTTGAGGGGAGGGATTTTTAAAAGCAATCATCTTTTGTTTGCTACCAGGAATTCGGGGAATACGATAATTTTCCAGTCAAAGCAGTACAAAGAGGAATTGTCGCACACTACTAGCGACAAAGTTTACCCAAATCCACTCTAAACGGGCAAAATCTGAGCGACCAAATTAAATCCCATCAAGCGAACAGCGCGAGTGCAAATACACCGAAGAAAGAAAAATCCACCACCAGGCAAACAACATCTGCATCAAGCGGCAAGGAGAAATAAATCATTTTCCGCACCGCCAGAGAAACGTGCCCGGGTGCGGGCGCGCCAAAAATGGGTCTCCCGAATGTCGGGCCTCCCCGAGTAGCGGGCCAGGCGTTTGCTTTCGCGACGCTCGGTCGGTCCCGCCAAAAACCGTCCCACCGTTTCCCAACCGTTCCAACCAGCGTTTCCCGGCACAAACAAAACCCACGATGGCCAAATAAACGCGCACGAAAGCGCACACACACACGTTCCCACAAACCAGCTACTAATGGTTTACCGCAAGCAAACATCCAAATGCGCTCACCACCGCCTCCATCGCCGCCGCCATTCCGACTCTTGTGCCGGAAAAATGGATAAAATTTTCCACCCACCGATCTCTGCTTCGTAGCATTCAACGAATGGGAATTTTACGACCTCGCGAGCAGATTGGCATAAAATTAATGATCACGTGGTTATGAACATCCAATACGCCGATCAAATAAGTTCGAGTAGGAAAGAATGTTGTTGTTTGGTGGCGTGGACTGGATCAGTCGAGCGTCTGGATTTGTGGATTCTGTTAATATTGTAAAATGGCGTAGGATTAGTAGATTCGATGGCGAATTAATAAATAACATCCGGGTGTTGAGTTATAAATAACCTGCCCGCTACACGAGACGACCTTTGGATGCGATTTGTAACGAAACGAAGCTGTCTATATTTTCGACAATATAGCGAATGCACTCCGAATGCATTCTAGTGAACACGACACATGAAAGTGAAGGATAAAAACGAAATAAACTAGAAAACGGTAAAACTAATCTTTCCACCACTCGAGGTCCAGCCGGGGTACGTCCGGAGACGTACAGGATACTGGCCGGTTTCCTTCGTGCGGTAGAGCGAACGCATCCGGCACGACGTACATCTCATGGGCGTCTCCCGCATTAGCACAAATTAGTGCGGCCATCGTAGTCTGCTGGATGGCCTTCAGCTGGGGCAGCGTAAAATGGCCGGGGTTGGATGCCGGTCCGTGGCTGTAGAAGTACCGATCACCCTTCCTGAACCGGGAAAACTGCTCACTGATCAGTTCGGCAAACGTTTCACCCACCACGGCCCCCTCGATCGGCGTCTCCAGCACACCGCCAACGTACAGATCCACATCGTCCGGATGTGCGTACAGGGAACGCAACTTGCGGCCCACTTCCTCCCCAAAGTCATCGAAACTGGACACACCCGCCTTTCCGACCAACCGGCGGTAGTCGTTGTACGGCCGGATGGCATGATCGCGCCCTCGCTGGATGTTGATGGCGGACAGGTCGACGCCGTATGGTTTTCCCGCCTTCACGTCCAGGAAGCGTGTCACGCTGCTCGAGAACAGCTCGTCGACGGACTGCATCGGCTGGCGCTGCAGAGTTTGGAAAAGGTCGTCGTAAAACGTTCGCTCGCGGAAACGTGTCGGATCGAGGAACGTGTGCCACGTGTCAACCGGACCGTCCTTTAGCCTGTAAAGGATGTAACGAAACGAGAGGGAGTGGAAATTAATTTACTGTTCAAGTGAAACGAACCCATCATTTAGAAACAGGCGAAAATGTTGGAAAATTTCGAGCAAGTTCAAGAATTTGATTGACGTCCTTCAGAATGACGTGCGCAGTAACAGATTTAATATTTGTTTTGAAAGAAAACTAAACTTCAAAGAAGGTCAGAGTAAAATGGAGTACAAAATGGTCATCAAAACGGAAACAAAAAGGATGCTCAAAGTACCAAATTGGCTCAGTGTTTGTTGGAGCGTGAGAGTACCGTTGTTTTTGAATGAAATTCTCAAACAACTTATCAAACAGTTGGAAAAAGATGTAAAAACTTTTAAGTAACTCAAAATTGGTTTGATCCTAAAGAGGACCTTAGCATCAGAGGCATAAAAATTGGCAAAAACAAATAAATCGTATGGTATCAATATGACACCCGATTTCCTAAAATTTATAAGTACCGACAATTTTTTTACGTTTTTCCATATGTATCACGTAGGTTTTTGGATAATATCAAGTAGTCTTATATTGCAGCAACATGATTTGCGAGTAATATTAGTCAAATAGGCATTTAAATAATCTACTTGCTTTGCGATCCCATTTTCTCAAAAACACTATCAACAATACTTACTCAAACTTCGATGGAACCGTGGAGTGGCCAAACCGGAACGCCGCGACGGTGAACTCGCTCGTGACGGATGGGTCCACACGGTCACTGTAAGCGTCACTGTACTCGCCACGCGTCGGATGCAACCCGTACAAGGTGGCGTACCTTTGCCCAACCACCTTCGGCAGGTACTCGTTGTAAACGATATGCTGCAGCTGACCAACGACAATCCGGCGTGCCTCCTGGAAGAGCGTCCCATCGCTCCAGTGTGGGTTGAGTCGATGTAAGCCCCTGGCAACCCGGTTATGTTCCCGCAGCATCAGCGTATGGACGGCGACGAGCGAAATCAGTTGGTTTGAGCGGCCATCTCCGGTCCGGAAACACAGCTCGGCCCACTTTTCACAGGCGCCCTCGGCTTTTTCGAGCGGTGGCAGCTCGTTATGGTACCGGCGATGGTTCAGCGACTTTAGCCGGCCACCCTCGTGTGCCCGCAAACCGTGGGCCTGCTCGTTTGTAACACCGTAGATGGGCGATCCGTCAATGAAGTGACTTACTGCGGAAAGTTGCCTTCCGTGCGGCGCCGAGCAGTCGTCCATCGGTGCCACGGCCGAGCGCATAAAGTGCATACAGCGCACCCCATGCTGCCCGTAGAAGTCATCCCCGCTCGAGACCGGGATCGACATACAACCGGGTGAGGCTTCGGGATGCCGGCGTGACCCGTCGGGCGTGCAGCACTTGGAGCTTGAACCGATCAGGGAGTTGCGCGAGAAATCGTGTGCCAGGAACTGACCGAACTGCATCAGAAGTACATTGTAGTGCTCGTGCGGTTGATGCAGATCGGCAAACAGCGTTGAGGAGAGTTTGCGGGCCGTCGGAAGATAGCGGCCAGTCACAGAGACGGTCCGGGGAGACCAAATACCGTCGTCGTACGCTGGTGGAAGCACTCGCCCCATCGGATAACCGGCCGAACCCCAGAGGCTGCCCCCGGGAGCGATATTGTTGCAGCGACCATCGAATCGCCGATACCGGGAATGTGGTTTTTCACAGCGAGCCTTACCGAGAAGGCACCGTTTTTGTCGCCGGAAGCCAACTTTTCCCGTTCCATTTGTTCTAGAATATAACAAATTATTGTTAATCATTGACCTTTCAAATTCGTCGAGTGTGCCTAAACTTACATCCTGTGAAGGGCTTGCCTTTTGAGCACATCTTTCAACCCGGCCCAGACCCACTCTGCCGGAAGTACATCGCCCGGACCGTGGAATCCACCGTGAAAGCTCACCTCATCATCGACGCCATTTGCCTTTTCGCGAAACTTCTCCGTCTCCCATTGGCCAAACAATTCAGCTTGCAGTAAAACTTCATCGTTCTGAAAGTGCTCTTCATCTGCCTCAGCAAAAGGGTCCCACGGTTCTCGTTCGGTGTGTTTTCGCGGTGGACAACAAATACCTTCAAACTGACCGTCTGCCTCTTCCAGCGTGCATCGGCGCCAGTAATAGTTTTCCCAGCGACGCTCCGGGGGCGGCCGAAGGTAGGATGGGCGTGAAAGATACCTCACGATCGCCATCCGGTCCACTTCCGGGCACAGCAATAAACGCATGCACTTACTCCCAGCTGCACAGCCCGCGGATGCTGCGGAAGCGAATAAGTTACCTACATTAATTTTAATCAGTGATGGTGCATTTCATCAGAACTAAGCCTGTAGCGCTATTCGATGGTAAAGCATATGTTTATTTTTCTCTTCCTACATGTAAACTTTTTGTTTTAATTTTCATCAACTAATGAAGCTATTCTTGTTTGCAAAGGCAATTAAAATAAATTGCATTATTTTGTATACCGTATCGATCAAACATCGCCTCCCTTGCTTCATCAACATGTACATTCATTTAAAGTTGCATTAATTTAATTTGTTTAGCATTTGTATCCAGTAATAAAACGTTTTTACCCCTGACTCGGGCAAGCGGATGGAGTTTGTACTCCCATACAAGTTGTCTCTCGCACGCTTTGTTTCTATTTTCGTTACACGGCGTTTTTTTTCGAGTGCACCTGCTTCTAAAACACGTTCTTATGTATTAGTAAATATCTATCCATTTGCATGATGTAAAAAACCAGTGTGACAAATTTTTGAGCCATTTTCTCAACTTGACAAGAATGTGTGGGGGTTAAATTCCACGTAAAAAATAATACATAATACGTAGCTGGAGTACCAAAACGGCAGATGGAATTAAATCTTGATTACTACACAACACAAGCACAAAAACTTGTTCATACAGATGTGTCACTTCAGCTTGTGCCAAATGCCTTAAAAACCACGTGCCGTTCCAATGATTGACACCATGCGATAATGAAAAGAACTGTTTCAATATATGGCAGATATATTCACGCTGGAACTATTATGGATTGATTTAACCAACTGAACCCCCCTATTTCCAGCAGCAGCTGGTGAATCTGCCAAGCGTGTACAAAAATACCGTGTCTGTAGATCTTCATCTGCCATCCACTTACCGTTCGCTCCTTCACGGGACGATTGTTCTGTCGGCAGCAACGAGCCATCGATTATTGGCACCAGCACCAAAAGGCTGAGCAGTTTCAAAACCACCAACAAGGCTGGAGGGCCATAGGAAGCTGGTGTAAATGGTGTTTCGGTGCGTTGCTCGTTTGACGAGAGTCGAAACATTATTCAATTAGGGCACGCGTTCGGAAACGTATCCTTGGGCTCACCATCAACGCTCACGGCGATGGGCAACGAAACAACGGGAACGGGATGGCGGCCGATAAAGTCACTGATCTGGGAACAGATTGCCAGGGCCACATGAGAGGTTGCCGAGAGACTGACGGCCACACAGTGAAGCCTGGAAATGGATAACGGAAGGTGATTGAATTTTATTCAACCCTTAGAGCTCAACATTTGAACAATAAATTGTTCAACAAATAATCAATTGGTATACGTTGATCATACAGAAATGCTTTTTAGTGAACGGTTTTGGCGAATTATTTTGATTGCATCGTGTACTTGGTTCACGGATTTATTCGCTTATTATTCCAAATCAGATATACTGTTGTACTATTAATTGTTAGACATTCAAGAGTTAAACGTTTATTTCTGTTTCGAGCGCTTCCAAAAACGCTGCGTTTCATCGTTTCCTGCAAAAGTGACAGCCAATTCCATAAAAAACGCACCACTTTGTTCCTACTTCCGGGGGATCATTTCTTTTCAAGCTGTCTGTGGGGTCTCGATCATCTCCACGCACGCACGTCCCGCACCGACCCGGCACAATGCAGGTCAAAAGTGTGATTTTGTGTTTAGTTTTAGTGATATTAAATGTTTGCAGAACCGTGCATGGATTGGCAAAGGTAGAGAGTTCGCTAAGCTCATTTTGTGATTCGCCAGCAGAGCAGTGCCTTCTGCGAGTTCAATGTACCTCCGAACCACGTGCCCGCCGGCATCTTGTGCCGTGTCTCACGGCGGACGGGCTCGAGGGTCTCTGCTGTAATCCTTCCCTGCAAGTGTCTCAGCGAAAGAAGCGCTCGTTGCCGTACGAATTTCCAACAGAACTGTACGAAAATGCCATCGAGGAAGGCCACCGGGTGTACTCCCGTAAGTTGGAGCAGATTGACCGAAACCGGGAGCACATGGTAGCAGGTACGGACGGTGCCGACTCGTTGTTTCGCCGATTCCATTCGTTCCCGTCGGTGGGTAAGGCCGTTACTGCGGAGCAAGAGGCTGGCGCATACGAAGACGTATTTGTGGCACGATCGTTTGCCGATGCACTTAATCTGACGGATGCGGAAAGGGTCGAGTTTGGATTCGAGGCACCGAAACGACTTGTCAAACGGTGTGTCCCTCCAAAGCCGTGCAATCCGCACGCCCGGTACCGAACGATAGATGGCTCGTGCAACAATCCCTTGGAATCGCGTAGCAGTTTGGGTAAGGCCGGCTATCCGTTTGAGAGGTTGCTCCCACCAGCGTACGAGGATGGCGTTTGGGCACCGAGACTGCACTCGTCCGTCTCCGGGCGTCCTTTGGCAAGTGCAAGGGCCGTCTCGGTGGCGGTTTTGCCCGATAACGACCGTCCGGATCACCGGTTTAACCTACTGCTGATGCAGTTCGGTCAGTTCATGGCACACGATTTTACCCGCAGTGCGAGTATAAGGATGGGCAAGGACGAAATCCAGTGCTGTAATGCGGACCACTCCGGTCCGTTGCACGGAGAGAGCGCACACTTTGCCTGCCTACCGATCGACGTCAGCCCGAATGATCCGTTCTTCTCTAAGTTTGGCATCCGCTGTCTTAACTTTGTCCGCTTGGCTCTCGCCCGTGACGGAAAGTGCAAGTTGGGCTATGGAAAGCAGGTGAACCGTGTCACGCACTTCATCGACGGTTCCACAGTGTACGGCTCGGACGATGAAACGGCCGCTTCGGTCCGTACCTTTTCTGGGGGGCGACTCAGGAACAGTTTCCCGTCCGGCGTGGAACTTCTTCCGTTCTTGGAAGATCGATCTGCTTGCGAGCCATGGGCAAAGGCTTGCTTCAAGTCAGGCGATGACCGCACAAACCAGCTTGTTTCGCTGACCTTGGTACACACGATGTTCCTGCGGGAACACAACCGCGTAGCCGCCCGTTTGGAAGCACTGAATAGACACTGGGATGACGAAACGCTGTACCAGGAGACGCGCCGTATCGTTGTTGCGGAGCTGCAGAAGATCTTCTACAACGAGTACCTCCCAGCCGTACTGGGACTCTCGAAGGCGCGCCAGTATGGGCTCCTCGATGACCTGCAGGGTCACACCAACTTCTATAGCCCCGACGTGAGACCTATCGTTTTCAACGAGCTTACGGGTGCTGCGTATCGCTTTGGACATTCAACGGTGGATGGCACCTTTTTGTGAGTATCTATCAAAATTCGTATTGACTAAACAGAAAGCTAACGCACTTGTCTTATCGATTTCCAATACAGAATTCAACATCGTCATCGGCGTTCGGAGCTAGTTCCTTTGCATAATGTATTCCTTGATCCGTCTCGACTTTTAGAGCCATCGTTTTACGATGATATGCTCTTCTCCATCGTGGACCAACCACAGCAGCAGGTGGACGATTCCATAACGTTCGAGTTGACTAGGATGCTCTTCGCCGGTCGGCTTCCGTTCGGAACCGATCTAGCCGCTCTAAACATCCAACGAGGACGTGATCATGCCCTTCGCCCGTACAACGACTACCGCGAATGGGCTGGCCTGTCACGGGTAACTAGTTTCGAGCAGTTTGGACCTTTTGGAGCCAAGCTGGCCAGCGTCTACGATTCGCCGGACGACGTGGATCTTTGGGTCGGCGGAATCCTCGAACCTCTAGCGTCCGATGCCCTGTTCGGAGAAACATTCGCCTCTATCATAGGGGAGCAGTTCGCTCGGCTCAAGTTTGGCGATCGCTACTATTACACCAACGGTCCGAAGCACAATCCTGGATTTTTCTCGAGCGAACAGCTAGCCGAGCTGGCCAATCTATCTTTTGCTTCCGTCGTCTGCGCCAATCTGGATCGTCCGCAAGGATATTCGGTTCCACTAAATGTATTTCAACAGCCGAGTGAACACAACCCACCGGTACCGTGCAGCTCATTGCCACCGTTCGATTTAACTGCCTGGAGTGATCGTTAAACATCGTACTACAACTAAAATGTAGTACAATGCTGTATTTATTGTTGGTTTTTGTTTTAAATATGTTTGTAAAAATGTAGCCAAAACTACGTGTAGTGTTGAATAAATATGTGTGAAACTTCACACATTTTTATAACGTATAAAAGCAAATAGAAATAGAAACTGTCTCAATTATTTATTTCGCTGGAAAGTCCGCTTGAAATAATCATCAACACGTTGTACTCAATTTCGATCCGAGTTCAATATCCGAAACTGGTTTCACATGGGGTCTGAATTTTCAACAGTTCCTGATTTGGGAACTATCCCAATTGCTCCGAAGAGGGATCGAGTCCGTAGACCAACTGCCAACACTAAAGAGAAAAGCGACATCGACGAGAGTTGTCGTTTTGTGTACGGTCCGTGTTTTTGATAGAATTTATAAGTGCAAACGGTTGTTTCCTCCGGTGAAATAGATTCTAACATAAATATTATGCTTGTGGCTTGCTTTGTGACCATTTCTAAATCGAAATTCGCTCAAATTATCGAAAAAACAGTGGAAACAACATTCGCGAAAATCGAATCACCCGTGGCAACCAGAGCATCCAAAACGGCGTAGCTTCTTTCGTACTGCGTTGCGAGTATGTGTGAGTGTTGGCATTCCATGAGGTAACCGATCCGGTACGATCGCGATCATGCGAAGGCAGAAGCATAAGTGAGTGAGCGAGAGCGAAAGTCTCGCATAACTTCGGTGGTGTTGGTGCAGCGGTAAATTCCGTTTATGCGTTTCTCCCAAAGCATACATTCAGTGCAGCATAAAAGGTGTGCCACGACGGTAGGCAGATTTTTGTTTACGAGTGGATCGGCAATGTTTTTTTCGTTCCATAACAATGTAACAAGCAGTGCATAGGGTATTCGACTGTTGCTGAAGAAGAAAACAACTGGAAAGTGTGAAGATCCAATGGGGGAAGTGACAACAAGTTGAAAATAAATGCAATTTGCTGACCTGTGCGTAGCACCGAGAAAAGAAAGAAATTGTGTTTTCACATCACCCAGCATATTTGCAGGAGTGTGAGTTTGTGGCTGTGTGTGCCTGCATGGCATAGTTTTATTGCATTGCGACAGAGATAAGTGAAGAAGCGGATTTGCGGTTGTGAAAAAAGTTAAAAAAAATAGATGATAAAGTGTATCCTAAGTATTTGTTGATGCGCAGTAAAAGATTCGAGGCTGTTTTTAAACATACTTAACTACACCAGCATGCGATCCACACCTGCGCAAGGATTAGCCTTACGAGATCGGTGCAACCTGATCATTTCGACGGATTATGTTTGTGGATACTGATTTTATCAGACAGAAGGATCCTTGATTTGCTTCTTCCATTGTTATTGGCATTCCATCACGAATTCCCTCTAAACATCATCGCCACAAATACCAGCATCTATAATATCAAACAGGTAAGAATCCGTAACGTCTTCGACTAGAGTTGTGCGTAATGAGCCCGGGACTCAATCCGGGATTGGATCACAGAGAATGATTCACTTTGCCAAAGCAAGGATAAGAATTTCATGGCATTTGTTGTAAAATCCTTTTTATAGTTTAGTTAAGTTTATGTGATGACCGTCTAAAGGGGCAAAAGGAAATTGATGGTTTCCTCGGAACTCATCAATCGATCGTCCTACGCATCAGTGAATTCTGTACCGTTTTTACTCGTAAGTGACCGACTTTAACCTTCGTTTTCGAGAGCCTTTTTAAATAGAACCCTGATGACGTGCCTTCTCGTGTTTTTGGGCCAATGCCTGGACCTGTTTTGGGTCGCGCGAAAGGAATTCGAATGATAATCAAAGAGTAGGTTCGGTGTTTTCGTCTGCTATTTCGCTACGGTGAAGGTTTAATTTTCGTGTAGCTTAAACAAACAGGTTTTTTGTTTTGGGCACAACGTTGGCAAAGCGCACGCATCGGCACGATTCCGGCATGAAAGGTTTCTTTTACGTTTTTGTTGTTGTGCTCCTTTCAAGGGCAAGGATAGACTTTTCAGATGGAATAAACGAGATGCCATTTGTTTCCGTGGCGGGTAAAAGGGCTTCGGCGTGAATGATTTTATCAATGATATTTTTTCCCGTTTGCGCCGAAACCCCTTTTCCACGAGTAAAAAAGCATTCATCGCCGTGTTTCTCGTGATTTAAATGGTCGTTAATGTATGCGTTCCGGGGGCACTGGGAGTCGCAACCTTGAACGATGCTACTTCGTATCTAAATTGATTATAGTAACGCTCCTAATGCTGGGCATTAAGCTTGTTAGCTGTCTGATTATCACCTTGCTGGTTCCTTAAAGGCACAGCCCGTCTAGGTCTAGTGGTTGCTGCACCGAGCGACCTGTGTGCGGCGGTCGGACGGTTCTGTGGTTTTCATTCACCCCATCTATTCCGCCTCCACAATCCGCGAGAAACACTTCAGGTAACCCAACGCAGAACTTCGCTGTATGCCCATCGCGGAAGGCGTAGTTAGGCGTTTCGCGGAGAAGATGTTGGCAGAAGAAGTAGTGAGTACAACAACCTTTTCGCCGTTTCTCGTTAACTGACTACGGCCGACTGACTGGTCCGCTGACGTCGCGCGGAATGATCGCACACTTGCAGCAGTCGACCGGAACGGAACCCCAGGGGTGGAAAAAAAGCCGCAACAGGAAAAGCTCCCCCCTCGGTGGAAGGGAAGGAACGCAGTCGCGCTTGTGGCGTCCCTTTTCAAGAAGAGGGTAAAGAAAATATTGCGGTTTTTTTATTCGTTTCTCTGCTCCATCCACCCTCTTTGGTTCTACCACTTTGCCAACACATGTTCGCGAGATCAAGATCGTTCAGGTGAAAAGTGGAATGAGGGGTTGGCGCAGGTGAGACGGCCAACGGCGCTGCGCAATTCGCTCGCGGTTCCCCAAGGGGTGGTTCGTGTTGGATGGCTTTTTAAAAACGGGCTCCACCCTGGAGAGTCGCTCTTGGAATTGCTCTCGCGCTCCGTCTTGTTTTTTGCAACGATCCCTCCCGTGGAAGGGGGTTGGCTCGCGGAAACGGTATGCGGTGACGGGAGGGGTTCTGCTGACCGCGCGGTGGATTTAATACCGTGTGGAATGTGTGGGTTCGTCGCCAAGCAACCTCCGTGTGTGCCCGTCCGCGACAGTGTGTTCGTGGAAGGCCGAGACGCGATCCTCTCGCAGGTTTTCTATGCTGTTTCCCCAGGCTGCTGCTGCTGCTTCGATGGACGCGACCGCCACTTGTTTGGTTGTCACGGAGTTGCCGTGGTTCCCGAGGCTAACACACGCACACCACCACCATGGTGGCGTCCATGCCCGCGTGTGCGCTGCGCCGCTGCTGCAGTCGCGGTTCGAGACGCGAGCGAGTGTCAGTATTTTTTCGACCGTCTAGCGTGCCGCTGTGTGTCGCGTTCAGCGCCTTCCGGCAGTGAACCTCGTCGTGCGTATGTGGCGTCATGTGGCTGGAGTGAAGGGAGAGGAGTGCGTGAGGTTTGCAAAAAGAAAAAATACACATCCAAAAGGGAACAAAGACCCACACCCGTCGGGGGAACCGGAGAGAAAGAGTGAGATAAACGGCGCATTCTGCCGAGAAGCGAGGTCATCCAGCAGAAGCAGCAGCAGACGCAGCAGCAGCAACCATTCTTGCTGACGAAGGATCGGACGAGGTACACACAAGGGCGATCTGCTTGAAGAGCAGAGGAGAGGGTATTACCGTTTGATTCGCGCGTACCTGTCCTGTGGCCCTTTTGTAAGAAGGGTCCTTCTGCCAGTACAGCAGAGAAGGGGAACGGTGTGTGTTTCTTGCGTGCGTAAGGTTCCGTGCATCTCTTGTAAGACGGTACCGATTTTTTTATTGTTATTGTTCGTCTTGCCGAATCGAGAAGGGTCGAGGAAACTTTTTGGAAGGTCTCCGAAAAGAATGGAAGGTTTATTTATTACGTCTATATATTGCTGCACCGCGGTTCCCAGATGGTGGTAAAATAGTCGAGACCCTGGATCGGGATCGTAAAAGGAAGAAGCAACAAAAAAATCGCCTCTTGCAAAGAAAAAGGTGCCATCCAAGTATTCGCGATCCGACGCGCGTACGAACGTGTGGAGATCATCCGCGTTTTGCAAAGGTGTGTGTCTTTCGCTCTCCGTGTGAGGTGATCTTCTCCGTCTTGTTCTTGGATGTTTTTAGTGCTTATTTCTTGAAATTGATCAGCCCCTGGTGCGTTGGGTTGGATATATTATCCTTGGAGACGGTCCGGAGAGATTTGCCAAAAACTGGCGAAAAAAGAAACACACACACACACACCCAACCAAGTGGTGGTCTTTTTGGTCCCCGCGGGGTCCGTTTTGTGTGCGAATCGGTTTGGTGTGTGCCCCGGCCCTCGCGAAAATGGTCGAAATGAAATGCGCGAGTGAAAAGAAGAGGCCGTAAACACCGCTATAAAGTGTGTGCTGATGATGAAAGGAAAATCATTGTGAAAACTATGTGCAAAAGAAACGAATCGCATCGTGTAACGAATGGGAAGAAGAAATAAAAGCAGTGAGTAAGCGCACGGTGAGAAAGAAGGTCCCCGCGCCGCGATACACTCGGAGCCATAAACCGGTCCCCACGAACAGTTTTCGGATGCTGATGACCGCGTGCTGTGTGACGTAGCGGCTATTGTAGTCGAGAGGAGAAAAGGAAAGAGCGCATATAAAAAAAGCGCAAAACTGTGGAATCGCGATAGCGAATCTCAACTACGACGACGACACGTTTTGGTAATTACATTTGCAGCAGGCCATGAACGAAACTGACAGTTGGGCGGCGTACTTCATCCCGGATAAATCATCATCAAACGAAACCACGCGCCGGTTTTATCCGTGTTTTTAGGGCTTCCAAATCCAACCCAACATGGCAGCCATGGCATCATTTCGAAACATGTGTGTGGGGAACTGCTGTTCACCGTTCAGCCAAACCCCATGGGGCTCCACGTTGGAATCCACATTGCATTGCAGAATACTCCCCATTGGAGGAGAAACATCGGCCACGAGACGCACGCGGAGATGAGTCACGCAGATTCCGATCGAGTTAAAAGATGACGAGTGTCCAATTTGCTTCATCACGACGGTGTTGACAGTCATTCTCAGTTCGTTCTCGATCCCTAAGGGGCGTTTTGTGTCCGTGTGTTCGCCGTGTATTCATGCTTGGGGGGAGGGCGGCTAATTTAAGTACCCAATGACACACGCAGTCCGTGGTCAAATACGGGAAAAATGTGACCAGACACCCCAGCAAGCAAGCAGGCAAGCAACAAGCTGTCAGGCAACACACCACACACCACGAACCTTGGTCGAGCGCATGTGCGAATGCATTAATTGGATTATGGGGGTTGGATAACGTATGAGGTGTCCAGCGGCTTGGAGCCATCTGAACCGCCATGGTAGGGTTGGTCTCGCATATAAAACAAGGCTCCGTGGGGCAGCCCATGGCATTGGACAGTCCGGTTCGTCCTCAAGGCGAACTGAATTTGAATATTTGTTTTCGTAAGTTACAACGCATCGGAAAGCTGTTTGGAGTCAATATGTGGCCTTTGATCATGCGCTTGGAATAGACAAACATTTAGTTTTAAGACATTTTTTGAAGAAATATCAAGAATGCCAAAGTTTATGTATTGGCCATCAACTATTTGCTTCCTCATAAAACATGCTCATTGAGTGAGTTTCAAAATATCGTGAGATAATTTTGTTTGCACTCTTTTCGTTAATTTTTGTTCCTAAAATCAATCAAAATTATGTTTTAATTTGTTTGAAGTGGATTTAATTCAAATTGATTAAATGACTTGCTCGAGGAAATATGTGGAGGGGATGCACCACTTTTAAGTTAGCATCAAGCTTAATTATTAGGGTTCATTATTCCTCAGCGTACCATAAAATGGCATAAAACATATTTCTCGATGGATCCTTTTTTTTTTAATATTTACTCGTTGTGAGTAAACAGAGCCTTATCGCATAAGTAAAAAAAAACGGTGTACCCTACATAGATAACTAATGTGCAGCGAGCTCTGTTTTATCTTCACGCCTACCTGAAAATTATGGCCCTGAGGGCTGATGCAGCACCAACCACCGGTAATCCAAACCGGATTGCACGCGCGGTATGTCGCTCACCGGAAGTTATTTCCGTTACCGGCAACGTCCCGCAGTTGGCGGTCACAAAGGGGCAATCGCAATGGAGGGAACGTTGCAAACGCACCTTACCCAAAGCATGGTGCATGGAGCAGGTCTGGCGCCACGTAAAGAGAATCGAGGGGAGAGGACTTCCGTTCGGCTTCGCCGGGGAAAACAGGTACAGATGAAAGTGCACCCGTGCGTTGTCCCGATGGCGGCAAATATCGGTGAAGACGAAGTATTGCCATTTTTCTCCCCCCCCCCCCCCCCCTCTTCTCGTTGCACCAGAAACACAAAACCGTTGTGACAATTTCCGGTACGAACGCTTCTCCTCACTTCGGTCTCGAATGCACCTCATAATGCGAAGTCATGCGATAAAGATTGATTGCTGCTGAAGGCAACTTTTTCTTCTCGTTCCCCTTGAAGCGCTTTAAATTGCTATCTCAACTATGCATCACTAAAAAATGCAGCGTCAAGAGGGGGAGGAACATGGAAAGCCATTAACAAACTTCGACACCAAAAATATACAAACGCGCAACGCTTCGACGCCTCGAGCTGGAGGTGATAATCGCTATTTCGTATCTGACACTGACATCTTGCTCAATCGAATCTTGCCGTTGGCTATCACTCACAGTCACTGTCAAAATAAAGTTTTGTTTTTATCATAAACTGGTTGAGAAATAGTTGGCAGGTCTCGTTTACAGCAATAAATGTTTGATTTAAGAGGGGAAAGAAATTTGAAAGGGCTTCCGCAAACGTTTGGTCAAAGAAAAGTCGAACACATGAGTTAATGTTAGCAAGAAAATGTGTACGACACTGTAGTCAGAAACCGGGCTCCCCAACGAGTTTCAACATTAACCCAACAAAAATTAATGCGTGCGTCTTCTGATCTCTGCGACCTGATGAGGCTCGCTTATGTAACGGTCGAGCAGCGATCGCTTTCATTTACGTTACGATCCTCTTCTTCGCGTCATCTTTTTTATGCTGGTGTGAGCCGATCTCGTGAGAAGATGTATGTCGAAGCACCGTTTCTGTATTTTTTGTTTGTTTGAATATCGTCGTTTATTTTATTTCCTTTTTGGCGCGTAACCTTGACGGGAAATGGTAAAGAGCATAATATGGAGCATGCATTCGATGGTTGATGAAACGGGCCATGAATTGGATGAGGCAAGTTTTCCGCGAAGGGCCTGCCATCGAGCGTAATGAGTGATGAGGTTGTCTTCCCTGTGACAAGTGCTCGCAAGGGCAGGTGCCGTTTTCATTACACCATGCATGGGAAGGGAAGTGAAAGTTCGGAAGTCCGTTAGGTTTAAATTTCTCCGAGACGGTCATTGCGAGAATAGGTTTGGAAGGTTTGGTAATGTTTGTTCAAATAACGATATCCACACGCGATATGCATGTGCTTTGTTGGCCTCGGTCTCTAGTTGCTGTTGCTGTTGCTTGTATTACGAAATACTGAAGAAGTCTTCTCGTGTGACGTATTTGTGTTGTTCGAGCGGGACGGACGGACTCCTCCTGCACTTCCCAAACTAACGGCTCATCAACGATAATTATGGATCGTCTGCGTTTAGTAATACATTATATCGAAATGTCTTTCCCCGCCGGCTTGCCCACCCCAGATGGCTTTGCACGCCACAGTCACACATTTCGATGGAAGCTACCATTTTTGTCGTTTAATTTTCTACGCACCATTGCCTCCGGAAAGCCATGTCAGCTTTCTACAAACGGTTCCAACATCGTCTTCAAGTGGGAAAATAAAATAAAAAAAAAAAACCACTGGACTCCTCCCGGGAACGGGACGAGGAAAGGCGATCCGATGCCGCCGATTCCGGTAGCCGGTTTACCCTTTTTCGTGTGCGCGTTTCGGAATGTCTCGAACGGTAATTGTTGATTGTGGAGATGTGTATTTTTCCGTGCGTCTTCACCCGCGGAGTGGAGCTTTTTCTCGATAAGTTAACCTTTTTTTTTTGTTCGAAAATAAAAATACTTCGAAAAGGTGGTTTAGAAAGACGCTTCGTCATGAGATTTTAGATGATGGATGCAAAAACAACCCAGGCACGTTTGTCTGACATATCGATTTTCCATCTCAATTTTCATTTCTCCTCGCCTGAGGTTGACATATTTCTTTCCCTTAAAGGCTACCCGGTGTGCAATCATTCCGAGGGAAATGTGACGGCGCTGGGCAGAAATTGATTTCCCGTGCCCCGAAAGGTTCAGCCGAAGGCACGAGCTGATTGATTTTTGGCGCTGGCATCCAAATGAGGAAATACTTTTGTCTCCCCGGCATCTTTCGCCGATCAATGCTGTGGCGTATCATATTTTGCCTGTGCCCGGTATGATTTTTTTCTTCTATGAAACCGATCCGTGGTCCCCGAACGAAATTGGAGAGTGTCGTAATATTCATCTTCGGTTTCACTTTCCCTTTTTCTGTTCCCCCCGTTCGCAAACGTTTCTTCTACTGACCGACACTTTCGGCTGGGAAATCGATTACACGAACTCGAAAACCGCTGTTTCGTATGACATTATTCAAAGGCCGGAAGGATGTCATCGTAAAACGGCGGTACACTCACAGTTCGCCGTCGAAAGCCGTTTTTGTTTTGCGAATGAGCATTCCTTTCGAAGATATAATTTGGTACACTTCCTGTTCGCTTTCGTGTTTGGAGGTGGAACTTTGCGCCGTCGTTGCATTCCCCACCGTATCAGCTTTCGTTTTCCACTGGATGAAGTTGAACCTTATATCAATATTTTGTCTTTTAATTTGTTTTTCGTTGACGCTTTGTTGGTCGAATATTTTAATCTCTCGTCTCGTCGACAACGTATCAACAGTTTGAACATTTCCGACGCCATGTTCTTGTCTTCATCCATTTGGACAAGCACACGTTTAACGCTTTACATTTTCATGCTCCTCTTGCAATGCTCAATGTTTGTTTACACAGTTCCGCCTCGGATGCGGGTGTGGCCACTGCCCCTTTCCTTCCCCCCTTTCGGTCCCTGGCTGATAAAACTGAAATTTACTTTTTTTTTCCTGCCGCGGCTTCTCCATTCACGATACTCCGCACGGTGGTGGGTTTACATCGACTTGAAAAAAAAAACCACACAAATACTCACGTGTTGCTGGAACGATAAAAAAGTAACGCGTCTCGGGGTAAAGAAAACGACGTATTTTAGGATGGTCTTGTTTGCCGCCGCCCGAACGCTCTCCGAACGCAGATGTTAAATTTGCTTAAAGAATTGAAAACGATTTCTTTTAAGGCACGGCCTATGCACGTAAGCGACATTATGGCCGATGCTCCTCACCAGTTTGCCGGTTCTATGGCTTCTCTCTGGGTTGGGCCTGTGGGTTGGTGATGGTTGCGAGTATTTTTCAACACTTTTCCAACGGCCGTTTTTTGCTTCAACAGTGTTCCTTACTAAGTGACCGGTTTGGGTGAAAATATTATTTACAAACAATTCGAACACAGTAATTGCTGGCCGTTTTCGCGGAGAGGGAGAGCTGGCAATCTCCAGTTCATTTTATTTGTAAATACGTCCCCCAAACGGACGGAGAATACCAACGCGCGCGAAACTCATCGACGCGATATGGAAGCATAATAAATTCTGTATCGCAAGATGCATTTTATTGCACTCACCGCATTGTTCTCTCGGTCTCGGTGTTGGTGGTGGAACCATAACGTATTCCGGTCACAAGACACAACGCGCTTGTTCTCCGTTTTCTTTATATGACGTGGTGCATCGAGTAAGCGAGTTTTAAATGCGATCGTCGTATCGTATCGGTTCCAATAATGGGTTGTGAATGACATTTGTTGTTCAATATTTAAATAACACCTCCACACTGGTACTGCTGCAGTGATAGCTGTGTTATTTTGCTCCACGGATTTGCATTCCACGTTGGGGGAAAGAAAGTCGTACTAGAGATATTGGTATAGCAGCGAATCTCCGTGTGCTGGTGTCGATATCGATTTCCAAGAAATAATGGTTGGATGAAAAAAAAAAAGGAACACATATACACTCCATCCATCACCGCTACAAACACTTCTCCAAGCATCCCATTCACCGATCCGACCGAGGAATGTTTTCTGACGGTGCATTTAAAAAATCCAGCTGGACGGGCAGAACCGGTTTTTCTTCTCTCCCCATGCTCTGGAGTATTGTTGTTGTTTTGCATAGCGATGGCAAATAGCTGGCATTGAAATGGCCGATCGGTGGATGCGCGGTTTTTTTTCTCCCCCTTTTTTTTTTCTTTGTAGCTCTGCTGCATATGCATTCCTTCATTTATATTGCCACCGATGACGCCGTCGATGGCGGACAAGATTGATGGAAAAAGGCGCGTTAGTTTCAGGGCAAAGTGTTCAGGGTTAGGGCTCGCTAAATCGTTGCAGTCGATTTGCGCCGAGGATGGAAGAAAGGTGGCAGAAAACTGGTCGAACCAGTTTGCCAAACCAAGATGATCAGATGATGGTCAAAAGTGGTGCCAATCCCCTCCCAGCGTTTCCCGTTGATTAGTTTCTTTTATTTTCGTCACTGCTAATTGTGAGAAAACGCGGAAGTAATACGCCATTGTCTGCTTGCTACACATGTCCACTTTAGCTAACGTTGCATTTCCCTGCTGCATTCGTCGTCGAGCCAAATTTCTCACGTCCGAGCGAGGAAAGTCTCGGACCTAACGGAGGGCGCATGTTGTTTGACCAAAAGCAGTGGGAAAATCGTTCGACCGAAGTGCGTTAAGAAAACCTGCCTACCGACGCCCGTTCGTTCGTAGCGTCCACTCCAAACAAAAGGGAAGTTTACCAAACATTTGCCTAAACGACGGCAAACGTCGGGCAAACGTTTGGGCGCATCCCAAAAACTGCAGCACACAACCACCAATATGCAGCCTGTGGGGGGCAGGGAAAAGGGGATGGAAGCGAACGAGCTTACGCGTGCGCTCGAATGCACACCGTAATGGGTTTGTGATTTATGCATCAACCCGTTTTCCAGCCAGCGATGCGCCGTGGCTTAGAGGAGGATGCCGTCAGTTAAGGGAGAGAGAGAGTCCATTAATCGCAAGACAAATCAAGACCAAACAGAGCGCATAGCAGAAGGCCTGGGTTGGGCTCCAAGATTCGGGCGATGGGGCGAACTCATTCACAAAACACCAAACGCACACACCGGCCCAAGGTTTTCCGCCCGTTGCACACACCCGAGGTAAACTGCAGTTGTTTTGGGCCGGAAAGGAGGCGTCCATCGGAGTGTGCAACGACGTTCCCATTCGGAGGTTCGGAGGTTTGTTGCGCATTGTAATGTTCGCGGTTTGGTTTGTTTTGTTTCAGCCATCGCGCCTAGATGCCAGCATTTATTGTCATTTTTATTCTCCAATCGATCCGTTATTCCGACATCATGCTTCAATGAATCGCAGGTCGGAAAAGTGGCTCCATCCATTAGCCATCTTCATCAGAAAGCGTTCCGAGTGCAGTTCCAGATGGTTTTCCATAGGAGATTTGATTTGGAAAAGAGAAATAAAATCTCATTATCGATCGAATGCAAAGTGAATCGGAATTGAATCTTCAACCTCAATGGCGCGCTTTGTTGTAAAGGCACATTCCAATTGGAAGAGGGAGTGTCACTCCGGGGAAACCAACATAGAAATTATTTATAGATATGCCTAGCGGCATTGTCACGGTTCGAATGCTAATAACGCAGCGCATCTTCAAAATGCATTCGACCGATAAACCGGAAGTGTATCTTTTCATCGGAACCACTTCGATCTTCTACCGACGCGAATGTAAGCTTGCTTACCTGGGTTCTCTGGCGTTGTCTCTGGGCCTTATTTAACACCACGTTCCGTTGTTCAGGTCTAGACAAAAGGAAGGTAGTGGCATCGTCTGACACTCATACATGTCACTTGTCTGGCGAGACAGTTAGGTTATGGCGGGACCAGCCGGCTTCCGAGGACAGGTAGTGTCATCATAAAGGTCTCGCCGTTGTGGATGGTTTCACGAACTGTGACCTTTAGCAAAGGGAAGAATATTTAACACGGTTCCATGTGGTCCCCGAAAACGAATTACATTTTACGTTGTAACACAGTCCGTCGTCGAGACGCTGAAAAAACCATGGCGACGTGGTGGATTGTGGTGCCGTAAATTCCGATAATGATTTTTCTCATTATTCGCATGGCAGACGGTACGCTTAGAAAACATTTTTGCTATGCATGTTTAGTTTAAAATTTGTTTGTTCCCAGAATACAGACTCTCTTTGCTTTTGTAGTGTATTTTCTATTTGAAGGTGTAAGCACTTGTAAGAATAATTAAAATTTAAATATTGTTGAATTCAAAGAAATATTTTATCATCAAATAAGTAAAGCTGCGGATAGACGGATGCAATATTTCACTGCAATGAAATAAAATTTGACATTTCTACCAAAAATGACAGTGAAAGCAATATTTCGATGCTTAACATTCCCGTTTGGATCTTTGCAATGTTGCAATGAAATACGCATAGAAATATTGCAATGACTGTCATTTTTGGTAGAAACGTCAAATTTTATTTCATTGCATTGAAATATTGCATCCGTCTATCCGCAGCTTAAGTAATAAAAAGCAAAAGCAACTTCGTCTCGATCACAAAGGCAAAGAGATCTTAATAATCATTATTCTCTACTCTATCATAAAATCACCATGCGGCAACAGAATCACTACCATATGGAGAATCTATTGGAAACTACAGCTGCCCTGTTGTTTCACATCGATTCATTACCATTCCATGTGACCTGGAGTTCGTGAACGTAGCTTCCAATCACAGCATATCATTACGCTGAGTGGTATTCATGAGAATCGTGGATTAAGTTGTACTGGAAATTAGTTTTCCATTCGTTCACGCTGCGGCCAGGATGCGCTTCTGATGCGGTGGAACTTTTTCATGCCCGCCCGCATATTTATATTTCCACCGCATATATGGCAGAAGTTCCCCGGGAATTGTAGTCCTTGCGCTACCCGTTGCAAAATGAATTACCTTTCGAACGGCGATAGGAGTGGAATTGGATCAACTTGTGGGTGTTCGGGTCCGCGCCGTGCATGGGAACCGCTGCAACGACGGTATCCCGCCCCGGTATCGCCATAATCATTTTGATCTCTTTGCCCCCCCCGCGCATCAGAACTTCGCGACACAACGAATGAATCATGCTGATGTGTAAATATGATTTTCCCTCCCTACCTCCCGTTCCACCTAAGCGCTCTAGCGGGCTCTAGAGGTCGCAATCCGCGATCGTTATGGCGATGGAGATGGATATAAGCCGCCTGTCGTCCGCTGTCGGCCACGGAGTAGCTACCCTTGTGTCGTTCGTTTCCCCCGGGGGTTGCTCCGGGCTCGGCTCCGGGATGGCCTTTTAATGGCCGCAGGTCGAGGTCAATTATGTTCCTCGGCGCGGACTAAGCCCTGATTGCACTGATTGCATTTGAGTGGACAAAAGTGGCGGAACAAGTCAATCGCTGGTGCGGCCGATGCTTCGGGGCAAATTTCCACTTCGCCACGCACACTATCGTATTGCAATGGGTGCAATTTTCTTTCGCAACCAAGGTAGAGGGAGGAAGTTGGGCTGTACTTGTGAACCTGTTATCAAAACAAATTTACCCACTGTTGTAGTTTGTATACCATTTCAATTTCAAAACATGAGTTTACTATTTATCAGAATTAGAATTGTGTTCTATGAATCTCATTCGCTAGAAGACATAGTTTTCCACTTTCATAGAAGCATTGGTTAATTAATTATACTGGTTTGATGCACAACCACTCGAATACTCTATGGAGATATTCATTCATGGAAATGTTGGCCATGTTTTTCACGCCCACTCGTTACTGCACTGGATCAAACACTCTAGAATAAGGTACACTTTTCCATCTTATGCTTGCATCCCTGCAATATGAGTTCTGGGAAAATCGTTGATTGATTCCTACGTTGTTTGCGGGCTTACAGTTCGATTGGTGACCAATTCTAGAGTCAATGTTTGCGAAGCGTAGGAGTTTTCGATGTGCGTCGCCTGGGGGAACTTTGTGTATCACATTCATAACTACGTTGTTTCAGGTTGAGAGTTTTGATTGAACAAATATTATGAATTCATGAACCCATGGGGTTTTCAACCGAAGCTACGGTTTCGGTGAAATCGGTATTGTGCAACAAGAAGATGAATTGAATTTGTTTCCATACCAAACTTAATTAGCAATGTCGTGTTGTGCTTTGTTAGTTTGCGATTAGCATGACGATGGGTAGATACGATCTACGAATAGCTTATTAACTTAACTAGTTTGAACTTATTTTTATTGTGTTCAAATTCGAACGGCAAGTCATGGCCTTATCCTTAATAACATGCTTCCGAGAACCAAATGTAGCAAACGATGAAAAGAAAAACCCTTCATAAAATCGGAAAATACCTCTGAGAAACGGCTCGCTTCAATGACCACAGGTGCTGCCCAACGCCGAGCCCTAGGGGTGGGAGACCACGTTTCCCGAAGGGTTCTCCGGGTTTCGTTCTCCCTCGGTCAACGTCCAGCATCGTCGCCAGCGTCGCCACCAAACTCACTCACTGTCATTACACATTTTTTTTCCAGTCCCCTGGCGGAAGTGCGGCGATAGTACGAGCGAGTCAGGAAGTGACCGGGTTTCGGAAAACCCTTCCCTTCGCTCGGAAGTTAGTTGTTCCCCGAGCTATTCGCGCTCGGATGTTGGTAGCTGGTGCTGGGAAGTGCAGTGGAGCTGAAAATTCTCACACTTACAGTTCTTAGGGGTTTTTTTTAGGGTTTACCACGAGCGACCTTTTTCCTTTTTTTGTTGTTGTGGGTTTGCGGTTCGCCGAGAACGGGAGGGAAAAAGGTGTATGCTTTCGCGGTCTTTGGCGTACATTGTGTGGATAGGACCCAATGTGAGTATGCTTTGGATCACTCTTATCGTACCTGAGTCGGGGTTGGGAATATAACCTGTTTTATTTTTCCCAACAACAGTCAACCGACCTCGAGTAGTTTTGTGTTTATGTTGTCTAATTTTTCTTTACGATAATTGATCCAACTGTCAAATCAGCTTCTTCGGGTTTTTTTTATACAATTTTCTACGATTAATATACTCTGTTACCTAAGTTTAAGGGACACCAGTACCGACATTAATTTCACTGTCGATATGATTATTCCTTTAATAAACAATCGGGGACTAGCACTGGTGCCTAATTTTTTTTCTATGTAAATGAAATGTGCTTTATTGATTGTTTTGACTGACATAAATTGGGATGCTCATCGGTATGCCAGGAAGATTTGTACGGTCCCTCCCTTCGATAAACTGGCTCTCGAACTGGAAGTGATATTGTGTACCGAAATGTTAGCATTACTTGTTATGCCAACAGTGAGCTTTCTTCCTTCTCGTGCCGACATTCTTGTGGATCCGTTGTGTCTTTCCTTGCGTACGTGCAGCTATGCAAATGGTAGGAGCTGTTATCGATCAAATTCTTTGTCCCTTCTTTGTCCGTTCCCTTGGATTCGGAGGGTGAAAAGTGGTTGCGGTTGAGCATTATCTATTTCCACCCCCCCTCTCTGGTGCTTTATGTTCACGGACTGAACGGACCCCCCTCCGTGCGCAGGTGAGTTGATGCGTTGGGAGTAACGCTCCGTCGAAAGATAATAAATTAAGGGAGTCTTCCGAGGTGGTAGCTGTCGCCGGGCGAGCAAACAAACTGTAGGGGGGAAGAATAAAGACGCCGCATATCGATCTAATAAACAAAATCACTATGCTTACGTTACCGCGGCAGTGATTGCCTCGGCTTTGAGCGCGGAGGCTTTCCTCTGATGAGTTTCCGATTGTTCTTGGTACGAAGAAACAGATTTCATTTGCACATACATCGATATGGTACTGAAGTCAAATGTTCATTTTTCTTATATTTTGGATCGTGGGCTTTTCCTCGAAAGGATCGTAGGTTTTTTTTTCCCCTACGTCGAGGAACGAACGGAGCTCCTGGAAAAGAACGCCGCCGGTGTCAAATGTCTGCAGAATTGTTTACTCGGGGTTCGCAATTAATTGGATTAATTAGCTAATGGAATTCGGGCACATTTTTTCGTTCGTCTTACTGTGTCATCTAATCTTTGCTCATCCTCCCTCCAGTTGTCCAGTTTAGTCAAGTGGTTCGCAAGCAAGTCATTACGCTCCGGCTGGCATTTCTTCTACTTCTTCGTGGCAGATGATCATCGAAGAAGTTCCACCGTGGAAGATCATTAATTGGATTGTACGTTCCTCGATGGGAGCCCATTTAAATTCAACGAACACAAACGTACCCACCGCAGGGTTTTACAGGCCTCGTGTTCTTACATTCTTGCACGTGCTCACCACCTCGCAGATGTCCCCATTTTCGGCACGCCCGGGCCCTTCTCCCTCGCGGCGTCGGAGCACGCGGCGTTCGTAACAATATTTTCCTGTCAATTGTTTTTAATTCGTGCAAAACATACCAGACGCGCGCGCACCTTCGCGCTCCTCCGTAAGGGGGCGATATGGTTAGAATCATTAAGCATTCGCCCCGTTTCACCGTTTGCCATTGTCTATCCGACGTCGAGGTTTGGTTGGATCGTTTGGGAACGCTAAGCTATAAGTGCCATAAGGTTACATTTTACAGCCAGAGCTCGAAAGGATTGCTGGTGTTGGTGACGGTAAGCTTGAATGGAGACGCAGGGGGAGCGGTTTTTTAACGGTTAACCTGCTGCGAGTAATGATGTGTACCTGTTTCTTGACAAGTGTGTAACGCCACACCTGGGAGTCATCTGTCCGAAGTGCCTGGATGGTCGAGTATGCTCGCCGTGTGAAATGGCTCAGATGATTCGCTACTTCGGACTGCTTGCACTGAGAAAAGCCACTGAAGAGGAGAGGAACAAGCTGGAAATGTGGAGGCTTTAAATGGTTGCAGGGCGAGCTGTATCACCTTTTTGGCTCCGAAGCGGTTGGAGAAGTCAAGGCGTATCAGATGAGCCATAAATCTGAGTCTTATTACACCGTAGCGCAATGATGCAATAGTTTAGTCGCTTTTTACGGGAAGCTGTTAGTTTCAGCTAGTGTTGGGAATTCTAACTCTCTTTAAGGATTGAGTGAATATTCATAATGATTTTTTAAATCTTTTTTTTTGTCTAGCATTTCGAGACGTTAAAATGGTTTAACAAATAGGTCCTATACAGAGATTCGATTTCCAAAAGAGTGAACGTTTAGGTTAAAAAGTTAGTGGTTGCGCCAGAGATTTAAATTCCAAGGAAGAATTCGAACACCTCAACGTTTCAATGGGTTTCAAAATTTCTATAGAGACTTTTTTCCTTGTTAAGGATTTGATTTCCTGTTAAGGATGATTTAAAACTTTCAATCTATTTGTAAGATTATATTCATTCGCTCATCGTTACTTATACGCCCACCTCTAGTTCCGAAGGGCGTTTATGTTCAGCTGAGTAACCATCTCAGCTTTAGCGTTTGGTTCATGGCTGCATATTACTTTGTGTCCCTTGCTAAAACGTGTTTATATTTCCCTTCCTCTCGACGGAAATCACTTAAACCAGATAAGATAATTACTTCCCCACATTGCACCCACACACGTACGACAAAACGATGGTCCACATGGTTATTAAAATTCAACTACAGTAAAATCCACTCGAGGCTACCGTTTACCTTTCCCCGTCGACTAATACGCAATTCAATATTGACATTGCGCTGCTTACACGTCATTTAAGGGCTGTATTTTCTAACGCACAAACTTGTCTCGCCCGGAGAGACAAACGGTAGGCCGGTTCCGTCGTGGGAAGTTTGCCAGAACTTTTTTGCATGCCGGAACCCCTGTTCCGCATGAGCGAATGTCGTGTGAGTCAAGCTAATAAAACGGAAGAAAAAAAAAGAAATAGCTACGGATGGATCAACTCATATACCACCATTGGATTCTCTCATCTGGGAATTCATTTCAACGTTACCACGGGCGATCGCCACAACGGTCTTTTCACGTCGCTTTTACTTAACTTTATTTTTACCGGCACGTCTAAACGAATCACTGTCAGCGTACACGGAGGAATTGCTTCCCCATTCTTGGAAAACTGGGCCTCCTTGTAGACCCGAAGGAATTTTCCCTATGCTCGCTATCTTGGTACGGGGCAATTTTCCGAGAACACAAAGACCATGCGAGATGGGTGAGGGCCGTGGAAGAAAAGGAATCAGAACACCAAACATAATTGCACTCTCTGAACCGCCAGTTTTTCTCGCCATTAGCCGGGCGCGTCGTAATCCCGAAAGGGGCAGACTTAGAGAAGCTTTTTGCACCGGGAGAAATGAATGTCTGGCTGGAGGAACGTCCCCATTTTCAACTCCGGCTCTCGTAAGCTTTTCCGACCCTAATCTTCACGGCAATTTCCCCCATCATACGGGTGGGTGATGGCTTTCTTTACTCGGTATTTTTCAACGAGATTGTTTTGCTTTGCCCGAACTCTTTCCTCCCGAGCGGTTCGTTCTTTTTTGTTCAGTTTCGTCGGTTTAATTTCCGTCACAAATTTTCAGACGCTAGAGCAAACACAGGTCGTGGTGTTGAAGATCGGCCCATAAGTAAATATCAATAACTCCCACCATAAGTTGCACACAGCAGGCTGCGATCTTCTCTGTCTGTCGTTGCCTGTGAAAAATAAGTAAGAAATCCCGTGCAACAACCGTACCCTCCGAGTGGCACGCTTCGCCTTTGCCTCGATTCTAATTGATCTTAATAAAAGCAATTACCTTCGGCTGAACGTTCATAAGCTCAGGCTCGCCGGCCACGAGCTGCACCTCACTTGTGTGCACAATGTGCATGGATAGAATTTTACTCCGTTTTAACCTTTTTTTCCCTTATACCGTTTGTTTTCGTTGCAGAAAGCACAACCGGCACCGCGCGTAGGAAGGACAGCAGGGAAGCGCGAGACATTCCACCGTTCGTTCGTACGGAAAGAACGTTGCCGGCTGAACCGACGGTTGCGTGCTGACGGCAAAGGAAGTTTTCACCGCCAGAAAGAAGGATCCAATTATCTCATCTACCACCTTCCAGTTCCGCCCCGTCCCGGTCGAACGCAACGTAACCAATAAAAACTCACACAAACATTCCGCCGACATCGGTTCAAGGGAGCTGCTCGAAAGGGCTAGTAGGAAAAGGTATCGAATTGTAGTACACTCGCCGGCTCGCATTACCACCGTCTCGAGTTACCATCCGCCGGCGTAAAGACGCGCACAAGTCAAGCAAGACCAGATAGACGGCAACGTCTAACAGCAGCGCGAGACCGTCTATCGCGTGCCCGATTCGTCGTCGGGTTGTGGTGGCCGCTCCGGCGGCAACATTGCCACCACCAACCCTACTGAAACGTGGTCTGGTCGACTAGGTGACCGGCCACCCCATTTCCGGTACGCAAGCCCCCGTAAGCGGAACGATCGATGACGACGACGATGTCGCTGAACGAGAAACGCATGTTTGATCGCGAAACACTCCGATCCGTCATCCAGCAATGGAACACGGTTCGGTTGGATATTTTTGCGCTCTCCGAGCCCAATGAGGTAGGTATTTAAGGCTGTGATATGCTCTGCATTTGGTATATTCGTAAATAAGGATAGGTGCGGAATTCTTTAGGGGAGATTCGGTAGGCAAAGGAATCATTCAAGTCATCAGGTCGACGGATTTTGAGTTGAAAATATTGAAAATGTTGAAAAGAACGAAGCTTATAATAGATGTTAACTTTAATAGTAGATTTAAATGCTCTCGGACAGTTTTTTCAACTCGAATCCCTGAGTCGAATCCCAAAAAAGTGAATGTCGTCTCAGAGATTTGAATCCTAACGGTTATTAAAAGAGTCGAATCATGTTGTACGTTTTAAATCAAAAGAGTAACGAAAAGATTAGAATCTTTGTTATGATTGTTCCGTTTGATTCAGATTATTAAAACGACGTCCCATTGCTAATAGAAATAACAAAAAAGATGGATCTGAGAAGGTTCTGCTAGTAGTTTCACTTCAATTAATAGTCTACGGATGATTCATTGCGCAGAGCGTTGTCTCCGTAACATTTCGGGCAGGTCAGCGATACCGATGTCAACTGGAATTAGTCATACTACAGAGCTGTTGATAAGTTGCGCATGGCTGGCAAAATAAGGGGCCGAATTCGTGCTTGCTGCTCATAGAATACGGTTCAGATCGAACGAAAAACAAACATAACACGATTCCCGGAAAATTATCTTAAGCGATAACATTTCCTTTCGACCGGTTCGAAAATATCTTTCCAACGGTACCACTCACTTCCGCTGTTTATCTATCGTTCTTCCGCAGAATCTGGAGTTCCACGGTGTGATGCGATTTTACTTTCAGGACGAGGGCCAAAAGGTAGCAACAAAATGTATTCGTGTCGCTTCCGACGCCACCGTTTCCGACGTTATCGGTGAGTTTCCCAGTGGTTTCCTTTTCCCCGATGCGAGGCGGGCCGGAAGGTGAAACGGAAATGGAAATGGAACCTGGCATCCCATTACTGATACTTGTTTGTGTGTCTCTTTTTTTCGCTTTGCAGAAACGTTGATAGAAAAATTCCGGCCCGATATGCGAATGCTGTCCCTTCCGAACTACGCGCTGTACGTGGTCCATGCGAACGGCGAGGAGCGGAAGCTGAACCCGGACGAGAAACCACTGCTCGTGCAGCTCAACTGGCACAACGACGACCGTGAGGGACGGTTTCTGTTGAAAAATTGCGCCCAAAAGACAAATGTGAGTCGCTCGGACCCTTGGACCCGAGGAATGATGGATAGGAAGTTGTTTCATTTTTTTAATGCAATTTTTCTTTTCTGAAAAATTTCAGACCCTCGACAGCATCACCGACCAGCCCAGCTTTAAGCGGAAACTCTCAAAGCGGGAAAAGAAAGAGCAGAAGAAAAAGGAAAAGCTGAACAAACTGCAGTCGGGAGGCGGCGCGGGCGGACCGGATTCGGAAAACCACGTCGCGGAGAAGCTGTATACCGAGCTGCCGGAAACGTCCTTCACACGATCCATCTCTAATCCGGAAGCGGTGATGCGGCGACGCCGGCAGCAGAAGCTGGAGAAGAAACTGCAGCAGTTCCGGTCGAGGGACGGCGGACCGGACACCGGCGGGACGCTGAAGATTTACGGCGAGAGTCTGTGCCGCGACGTGCCGTACAAAACGCTGCTCCTCTCGATACGGGACTGCGCCCAGGCCGTCGTCCGGGAGATGCTTTCCAAGTACGGCATGGATAAAGTGGATCCGCTCCACTACTGTCTTGTGCAGGTAAACGTCGCGTTGAAACGAACCCCAGCGTAGCTTTGGGGAGTACATGTCGTTATTCATAAGGGACACAAAATACGATGGTCAAGCCCTTACAATCTCTCTTATCTCGTAGGTTAACAGCGATGGCTCGGAGTACATTCTTGACGACGACGAGTGTCCACTCTCGATTCTGATGAATCATCCAACATCGAGGGGTAAGTGTGGGAACACTTTAACTTTGCAGAATGATATTTCCTACGGGGGAAATCGGATCTGTTTATAAGCGGGGATAATCCAACCTTGTTGAAACGTTTCCATTCCGTGGAAATGGGGATCAAATCACACTTTCACTCCTTTTGTCGGTTGTGGACGGAAATTGAAGGACATATGGAAACGTTTCCATTTTCTCTGAAAATCATCAAGCATCGTTTTGGAAATCACTTACGAAAGGTTTATTTCAAGTTGATGGAATATTCTTGCGGAACAATAGACGAAAACGTTTTTTTTTCAATAGTGTTTCAACTGAAATGTAAAATCGTTTTACAAATCAAAACAACTGATCATTCAACTCCGTTGGTGATGCAACGGTTAGGTGGCAACATTGATCGCAAGGTCAACGGTTGACCTATTTCTCACGATACTGCTTTTGAAAATGTACCGCTTCAGCACACGAACATCGAACCTGCATTATAGCATTCAATGTTTAAAGTGTTACACCTATCATGGTAATAATGGAATAAGCTTGCATTTGTCATGTGAAGGTGTCGAACATATTTGTTTGTCGCATCGGTACATTCAATGCGAAGGTTCTGCCAATGTTGTAACCCAGAATTTAGGTCCACCCACAGTCACGTGCTGGCCAACAATGACACGAAATATACTCGATCGGCCGATTGGACAATGCGGGTAGACTTTTGTTGATACTAATTCAAGCGGAACCAAATGTTCTGATGAATGAACCCATCGGATTCAAGCTACCAGTTGGGTTGGGGTTGTGTTGAATCGGCTTTTGTGGAGCTTAAATGTATAGATGCGTGCAATAAACGATTATTCCACAATTTAGCTAAAGGACAGCATAAATAATTGTGATTGGGAAGTACCGACACTAATCAACAAATAAGATTCGGCTGACCATTTGGAAAATCTAAAAAAGAATTATTCGAATTATTCGAAATTCTACCATACCATTAAACCACTTTACAAAATCGCAATTGTAGTATCACACTAGAATTCTGGAATCTTTAAAGTGAAAATTTCTTCTGAGCAGTCAATACTCGTCGAGTAAATTTGAAAGCTTTCGAGACGTTAAGAAGCGCCATCTCGGCGGAGAAAGCTGGCATTAGAAAGCTCCGAACAATTCACCCGCGCTAAAACGGGTGTCGGTGTAAAATAAATAAGTTAAAACCTATTTCTATTCTTGCTTTTTTGAACTGCAGGAAATAATGTATTACATTTGCATAAATTTTCTGCTCTTTTTTCCTTGCGATTGTCCTCCTGAATAACCGATTAATTTATACAAAACTAGATCTTTCTTGGAGGAAACTTGTTTCAAATAGTTTTCACTTTGACCGTGTTAGTGTTTGTGTTGTGAAAGTTGTGTTATCGCTAATGATCGTCTGGTTTTCTTCACTGCATTTGCTTGTGCCATTCTGCCATTGAAGGTCCAATACGCGATGTTATGAAATCAAGGTGAACACCTGCCTTTTGAGGTACAACTTTCGCACGTGCATGCACCTGCTTATCTTACTCTGGCAACGTAATCATGGCGAGCATATGACTCGTTTCTTTGTTTAGCTTATCTATTGATAGCGAATAATAAGACGATTGAGGTTTGGAGTGGCATATGGAAAGTAACAGTTTTATTAAACTCGTTTATTTGGCTCGACCGTGCTTTTCGCCTGGGTTTAAAGTGTATTTATATTGGCGAACTTTTAATACTACATTAGAAAAAAAAATCACTTGCCTTTCTAGTTTTGAGAATGAAAAGTAATGAAGCAGAAGTTTAAGCACTCGGACAAAACCTATTGTTATCTAGGTACTTAGGTTTCGAGAATAACCTTGTAAGTTTAAATAGCTCCAGCGTCTTAGAAACACATAAACTTCATGGCACTATTTATATCCATTTAAAGATAAGATTGTTCAAGTTTCTTCTTTTGTGTCCACGTTTCTGCCATGTTTCGTTTGTAAGTGCTGATTTATAGCGCAATTTTCCATTTCCGGTCCCGCCGTCCGTAATGTGAAAATATTACACTTTTGTTTGACCAAAAAAAAAACAACCGGTCCCAAAAATTCCTATGATTGATGCGATACGACTTGACACGTGAAATGTTTATCAACGGAGTGACCGCGAGGGAGGGTATCACAAGGGCTTACCGCAGACACCCAATCGAGTGAGAGAGTGGGCTTTAGGCGCTGTGTGCTTATTTAGTAGTAGCGCGTTATCTAGCCACAATCGTCCTCCTTCACTGGCCTGCACCTTTCCAGTTCCGTCTCTGTACTATTTTGTTTTGGTTTTTGGTGTCCTAAATTATTGACCACGTTTGACCGTCCAACGAGAGAGTTTCCCCGATCGCTTTCAATCATAATACACCGGAAAGCCACGACAAAAAAAGTGGCCAAATCATACGTTCAACCCGACAGAGCATGCCGTTGCGAAGCGAACGTAAAGCACGAAACGAAGAGAACGAGCTCTCCTTCGGGAGAGCGTCCTCCACCGGAAGCGCATTCCTTCGGTCGGACGGAAAACCCGGAATCATTCCACACACAGCCGGCGTTGAACGTTCTCCGTGCTCCGATTGCACAGCCACCACCCACTAGCCCCCTCCGGGG
Source organism: Anopheles coustani (assembly GCF_943734705.1). NCBI lineage: Eukaryota > Metazoa > Arthropoda > Insecta > Diptera > Culicidae > Anopheles > Anopheles coustani. The sequence goes on along the minus strand of NC_071288.1, from coordinate 8,698,990 downwards.
AAAACGTTCCCGGACTCCCGACCGAGAACGCGTTCTCCCGTGAGAGCGTGTCCGAACCGAAGATGCGACACGGCGTGTGTACATGCAGTCTCTGTTTGACGCTTGCCTGCCTGTCTTCTGGCACGGTAGCGCACCGATACGTTGCGGCTGCGGCCACCAGTCGTGCCCGTAGTCGTGTCGCAAGCAGTACGCACGGGGCGGCGTTTGCTCGGCGACGGTTTCAACACCAGTGACGCCCGCCAGTAACCAACATGCTCCTGAACCGTGCGGACCGTCGTAGGCCGCTGTGAACGTGCGTTTCGTAGAGTAAACATTCCTGTCCCGTCCCTTCGGAACCTTAATTTTGCCGCGTACGAGTACGAGTTTGTGGCGGAGACGAAAAGGAAAGGGAATATTTACTACGGGAATTCCTTTGTGGGATCCAGGAATGCGCTTCCTGGACGGGGCATGAGAAATAGGCAGTGTTTGTTTGTGTGTGTGTACAGTACAAAAAGAAGGAAACCAATCCAACGTGCCCTTCCGAAACGGAGATGATTCAATGTTGTAACGGAAAAAACACAAACCGGAACAAAAGTAAACCGCATTCGGTGTTATCTTCTTCTACCCGCCCATTATGAGTGTTTCGTGGGCCTTTGTACGTGTGCCTGCTGCACTGTTGGTGTTGGTGAATTCAACTAAAAAAAAACCCAAGCGTCGTCCCTCCTGCCAAATGCCCTACGGCGCGCGAAGTCTTGCGTTTTAAAAATAGGCAGTTTGTATCCGGAAGCCCGCCGCCCGGTGCATCTTCGAGTGTGCTGAGAATAAACGGCAATTAAAATGGTCCATCGGGACGTGACGTTGTTCCCGGCTCGGTTTGCCGTTGTGGAACATTCCCGTGTGGAACTCGATCGGATGACTGGAACAATCAACGGAGAGCATGCTCTTGCTGCATCCAATATTAAATTCGATTAAACGCGTTCGTTTGTGCGGTGGCTTTGTGATGGTAAATCGGGACCACAGCAAGTGTGGGTTTTATTTGTGTGTGTATTTTTTTTTCTCTCCTCAACCCTCGGGTGCGATATATTTCGTGAACGGTGCACTTGAAAAACCCATCATCGGGCAACAGTTGGACGTCGGGTTCGATACGAAATCAATATAAATTGTCGAGCAAAAATAACAAAAATCGCACACACACACACAGAACGTAGACTTCAAACGAGTTTCCAACGAACCCGCTTGTTGACGTGGAATACAATTTCCGAAAACGAATGTTGAATTGCGGTTGCCACGGGCGATTAGTAGCTTTTCACGTGCACAAAGGCTTACGCTGCTTTCCCCGTGCGTAATTTTCGCCTCGTCAAACGTTTAATATTTTCCTCCCCGAGTGGGCCGCCCCCGAGAGCTCATTTGGAAACGCACCATATCGGAAATTAAATATTCACACGTGAGTGTTACCGGCCAAACAGCACCAGCAACAATAACAACACCCCGACGAGGGTAGCAACAACCGGATCGTGATCGGGAAACGGAACCAACCGGGAGTTAGGCGGTGATAATATTCACCCGGACGAGGGGGTGTGCGCGGCAAGCGGCCGGAAGCGGCCGTCCGGTTGTGCCGGGCTACACTGGGGTGTTTGTTTGTGTGGCGTAGGCGAAAGTTTTCTCGACCTTCGCACGCGCCAATGAGTGGAAAAGTTTGTTTGTGGGTGTGTGCGCGCGGGTGTGATTAAGCCCGAGGTCTGTGCCTTGCCGTCGTCGTCGAGGAGAGAGAGAGAGAGGGTGAAAGTTGTTAGTCCAAGTTTGGCGGGAACACACATAAAGTCAAGTGTAATAAGGAAAAGAAAATTGCGCGACTTCCCAAACGGACCGTGCGTTCGCCTGGGTTTAGCGATTTTCCGAAGGGCGCGCGTATCATTGGCGGAGCTGCTCACATGCCGCACGGGTTTCCCAGCGGCGGCGACCATCGAAAGGACGTACATCCCACCACGAGACCGACGGCCGGAGGTCGTAGCACGAAGGGGGCAGCACCATGATGGACTGGGGCATACGACGTAAGTGTGATTTATCTCGGCCCTTCCGAATTTACCACATTCAGCGTTCCGAATCCTGCAATCGCTCATTTGCTGCTTTGCTGTTGAAAATGAAAAGAAAAAAAAAACACATACACACATACAGAGAAATGTAGATAGCTGGAGAACAATGGAAATGGAAAAAAGGTGATTTACGTCGACGCTTCTCCAAGCGTGATTGTCTCCGAAGCGTATCTTCCTGTTCTTTGTGGATCTCATTTCGTGTTTCATTCCATTCTTGGAGTCATTCAACAAACTCTAATGTCCTTGTCATTGCTTTTTTTTTCTCTCACTCTCATTCGTCGCCACGGGCTCACGGAGAAAGCAGCGAACGTGATGTAATAAACAAACAAAGCTCGAGCCCGACCCGTACCCCTAACACACTTCCTTCCCCTTCCCGTCTCTTAAGTGCCTCACGTCCCAAACGGCGACGCGACGCCGTCGGTCTATGTTGACGCTGTTTCCCAGCGGAGGTCAAAGAGCGAATAGCTCAAACAGACACACACACACGCACGGGAGAAAAGCCTTAATAAACCAGCATCCAACCGTGCAGTGGCAGCAGGGCGACCACCACCCGGGACCTCGTCACGGTCGCTTTGGATGTGGGGATGATGGCGGGACAAAACGAGAGAGAAAGCATGTAAGGGGGGCGTTTGATACACTGTTCACTTCCGTCTAGTCATCTGCCCCGGTGGGACGATGGGACAAATGGTGAGGTCGGTGGCGCGGTGGCGGCTTTTAGCGCGGCACAGGCGTGAAGTGGAGTCGAGTGCGGCGGCATGTTGGCGTTTTACATTTTCCGTTTAATGATTTCGGAGACACATTTGTCCTCCGAACGCAACAACAACCACCACGACGGAGACGAGGACGACGACGTTAGGAAGATGCGTCAGGGCCGCCTGCAGTTCACCCCCGGGGGGGTTTTATTACGCCATTTCTCTCCTCCACCACCACCACCTTCTTCGCTCATGTTGCCTCGTGGCGTCGAGAAGAAAATGGAAGGCAACACGGTGTTTTCTTTGTGCATTGGTGTTGCTCTTTACCACTTTTTTTTTAACTCATTACAAGTGTGGAGGAAAACAGAAGGTCCGTTACGCCCGTACTTCCCAGATTTGCCATCCTTTCGGACGGTTCGAGCAAACAAAACATCATGCTCACCGCTGGGAAATACATTAAAGCACTGCTAGCCATCCCCCCGCAACACTTGATCGTTGTTTTCGGGGGTTGCTTAGAGCGAAAAAGAAAGAAAAAATAATACACCCTCTAAACTTACCCGATTCTTTGACCTTCTCCACATGAGCGATGGAGGCGCCCGGTGCTTTATACGGAGCTTTCGGTAGAATCCTTGAAAATTCGGAACTCGGCGCATTTACGTTACCCTCAAACCCCTGTACGCGCCCCTCCCCCCGCCGCCACCGACCTTAACGATGGGGGCCCCGATTTTCCATTCCGGTGTTTGGCTTCCAAATTAAATTTTCATCACTACCCCCCCTCACCGGTACCTGGCAGAATGGCAGGCGGGTAGGCAGTTACGTGCGCCCCGGATGCTTTCCACTCTCGGGTTGTTTCGGTGTATGTTTTTTTTTATTTTCGTCATTTTTGTTTTTTGTATGTGCTAATTTATCGCCTACATTTTCGCTTTCCCTTCACCCCCCACACAAACCCCTCCTCACGTATGCTGCGCGTATGGTCTTGGTTTGTTGTGCTGCTGACAAAGTGAATTACCCTTTTCAGAAAGCAGCAGCAGCAGCAGCAGCACGACGACGATGATGATGGGCCACTCAACGTTTGATGTTTCCGGGCCGGAGTTTTCCGCCGAAGATAATTGATTGATTTATTGATGGAAAACCTTACGCGAGGGGAGGGTGTGGGGGGGTGGAAATTTCGGTCGTCATCTTGCGCTGAAGCACCATCGGCCCTATAATCTGTCCTTCAAGCGAGCGCCCGGAGAAGCACTTGGTCGTTTGACTCTCTTTTGTTTCACTTTTTTTTTTTGGTTTTGGGTGCTACATAAAATTTCGTGTTCAAGTAATTAGCTTTAATGACTTGGGCGGGCATCGTGCAGGAATGTGATGATGAATAAATATAATTACGTTGTAAGCATCAAAAACAAAAGAAGAAAAAGTTGCCTGAAAACAAACGATGAAGAACAGCGTTGTTCGGCATGGAACGAAAGTATTTCTTAATGAACGCATCGCGTTTTCTTCAAAGTCAACCATCCGGAGGGGCAGTGTTTCCTGGGTATTTAATATTTTATCCTCCCACCGCGCCCTGCCACCGTCTCAATGTCATTAATCAAGAGTGGGGGAGCGCTTATTATCGCCTTTGCGCAAAGTTTCCCAAATTGGCAAATAATCCCACTTGGACGCTCGGTAGAAGTTTAGCCCCGGTAATGGAAACATAAGCAAACATTAAACAGTCGTTAAACGGGCAAGATTTGGCCGATTCTTTGTGTTAGTTTCGTTCGAAAGTGGTAAGCACGACCACCGGACAACCTTCATCCAATCGGGGCCGTGTGTGAGCCATTAATCGACCTTCGTGACGAGGGGGAGGACGAGAAAAGGACAGCGTGTGGAGGTCACTGGATGCGAACCGCCTTTTTGTAGCATAGTTTGGTGTCCGAAACTTTTCCTCCCAGCCAGTGTTGTGTGGGAAAGGTGCAAACAATTTCATTATACGCCACAACCCTTGGGCCAGCATTTGCGGGAGCTTGAGGTGGCGCCGACTGCTGCATCGTGTGGCCTCACGGCAGCATCCCCAAGGCGTATGTTGACGCACGACACAAGTCAGCCTCGTTCATTATTCATTACAACGAGTCACCGGGCGGCTCCATCTCCTTCAGGTGTTGTGCTTCTTTTTGCGTTTCTTTTGGGAGTGTAGATTATTTGCATCGGGTGAAATGAGCAGCCACCTTTGGCGAACTTTCCCGGGTGCTTGTGCTTTCGGATATTCTGGCCAGCAGGGGAAAAAACCGGCCCCATCAGCATATTTTGCGGGTTGGTTCTGCTCGCTCGTGGCTGCAAAACACTTTACCACGCCACAGAGATTAGTTGCAGAAGTTGTTCCGCGCTGCAAAATTGGTCTCGCCCACACCGTTTTTCGCCGTCCCGCACTGAAGACGGCGGCGGGGGACACAAGACATCATCATCCCGTTTGTGGGATTGACTGTCAGACGTTTTTTTTTTTCATTTCTTTATTTCGTCTGACTCCGAAACCGATTCGTATGCATGGCAAACGAGGTGGAAATAAAATATACATACTCGAATGTATATTCATACCGAGGACCAACCTAACCCCCCTCCTCATCCCCCTCCCAAATCCCCATTGCCAAGCCACGTCACCATATCATGCACACGCTTGCCATCCGAGTTTTCCGGCCGCTCGGTTCCGTGTGCCCTCCTCTGTCACGCGCACATATTTGTGTGTGTATGTGTGTGTGTTTGTATGCTCTCCTTCAACTTCGGCTCAAGTTTTTGCTCCGTCGGTCCCTCCGGGGGCCGAGCAGTACGCTTTTGTTGACGACATGACGACTTCCTTATCGGTTTCGGGACTGGACTGGCCCCCGGGAAAGGGAAGAAAAGGGAAGGAAGGAAAAGGTCCTCCCGGCCTTCGAGAATGTTACCTGGATCGTTATCGATTTACGTACGTACCGGTACGGACATTCGGTACGGTACGCCGGGGAAGCATTCCTTTTGCTGCGGTCCGAAATCGTTAGAGGAAAAGCGGGCAAATATTCCACATGTTTTTGTGTTCCCCCAATTGAGCCTGACAGCATTGATGATTGCATATGATTTGTCGTCGTGCGATTGTTTTACGGTTGGTTACAGCCACATGGTGGTTCCTCTCTTTCGTCGGTTCGATTTGGCAAATAGTCTGTAAGGAATGCTACTCGTGTTAGAGACAAAGAAAGATTTATGGAGAACAAAGTAACAAGAACTAACTTTGACTGTTTTCGTAACCTGAATTTATTAAATAAAACAAATGGATCAGTTTTAATGCACTCGATTTAAATATTGGCCAGCATCAAACCTTATCCGGAAAATCAATACCAAACAAAACCATTCCGTTTACCGTTCCTTTCTGCTTCTCTTACAATGTAATCGATGGCCAACGTCTACTCCTGGACTGTTTACTAGTTTGCGCACATTTCCAATCGAATGCTTATCATACGCCTTTGGGGATCAGTCGCGACATTCGGAAAAGCGCCACCGAGCAGGGTAGGGCACGGGATTACGTCGAGAAATGTAGGTTATCAACCAATCGATAATACTACCGGGGCGTGTATTGTGTCCGGCTCCGGGTCGGGCTTATTTCAAGCTCGCAATCAATCAGCCAACGTAAACCGGACCGCGGCTCTTCTGGGTTTTCTCTGCTTCTTCTCCGTTTCGCACCGGTGTCCGAAAGGAAAATTGAAAAATGTTTCGTCCCTTCTCAATCAAAAGTAGTAGTTTCGCTTTTGTTCCTCCGCCGCGTTTTGGTGCTTAAGATGATTGCCTTTTTTGAGTAATTGCGGGATTTAATGCTTTCATTCCCTCAGTTTCTCGGTGGAAACGTACATCGACGGAGGAAGTCTTTGTTACAAGAACTAGACGGTGATCAAAAGCGTTGTTGCCATGCCGAGGGCAAACCTCACACAAGATCAATACACATGCCAGCACATATTCCTTGCGCACCGAACTTCCGGAGGATAATTTTCCTCGAGAATTTCGGCAACATACGTTTTCCCGCAGCGCAAAAGCAGCGAAGAAACTCGACGACGACGACTTCCCAGGCTCCCCACTACTCCCAGTGCGGACCTCCTAACCCTCCCCACCCTCCCCAACTGTTCCGATTGTGCTGCTCGTTTCGCAAAACCGCCCTCAACCGATGCCGGCGAGAGTAAGTTCCTCGAAACGTCAGCAGCAGCAGCTTTTGGTTTCGGTTCGGTTTGGGTTTGATGTGCAAACAGGCCACGCGAACACCACGGTGACGTATCGGTGTACTGGCTTCTCGGAAAAGTTCTTTTGTAAAAGCATTGCAAAACATGCAAAAGCCTGGAACAACAAGGCGGCGTCGGCGGTGGCGTAATAATGACCCTGCCCTATTACAGCACACATCCATTTCGTCCATACACGGGCGATGGAGGGGGCGGGGGGGGGGGGGGGTTGGGTTCGTCCCGTTGGGTCGTAATGGGCCCCAAATGAGTTACCAAAAATTACTTATCCGAATTTAATTCCCTGAATTCCTTAATCATTCTTACATCGGCGTCGGTTCAAAGGAGCTTTCTCTTTCTCTGTCACTCCCTCTCTCTTTTTCTCTCTCTCTGTCCGATTTTGCGTTTGTTACCCCTCTTTATCACTTCGACCTGTGTCCTCTCTACACACCTCTCCCGCAGCCGTCCTTGCGCTTCCTCCACCCCGCACAGTTCGGTCGGAGACTCCGGGCGGTTTTTGATCGGGTGACAAGACAACGACTCGACAAAAGGACGAGTTTGCGGTAGCGTCGAGTTGAGGTTCTTGAGTTCTTGGGTGACACTGGTGGTATCAAATGTGTGTGTGTCTCAGGAGAGAGTGAGGGTGCCCGGCAGCAGCATGGGGATCGGTGCTTTGTCGTAGTCGAGTGAAACGTTCTTTTGTTGTCGATTACTATTCTCGTCTTCGGTGTCGGTGTAGTTGTTGATGGAAAGGCCCTCCCACCCTCCCAGCTAGCCAACGGAGCTCTGTGTGTGTGTGTGTGTGGGTGTGAGAGTGGAATGGTACTCCAATACTTCCTTCCCCTGTGTTTTTACAACCATCCTCGCACGAGATAAGAGGAGCTAGCGAGGGTGGATGGGAGGTGGGGGAATAAAAGCGCACGGTTGGCTTTTCGAAGTAGTTGCCACCCCTGGACCGCTGGATACTGGAGCACACTCGTAGGAACTTTCCCTCCCTCCCTCTCTAGGGGTGTTCGGAATTAAAAGGGGTAGCATGCTGGAGGAGCACAGGGTGGAGGGTGGGGCACATGGGGTTAGTACATATGTTCCTATTCGGGCAGTCATTTTCTCCAAACAAACACACCACCCCCGGCGGCGGCGATGGCCCCGAACGGGGTTTCAACCCGACCCGGGACGATAAACTCAGCGGCGCCCAGGACGAGCGAACAAGAGAGAGTGAGCCCCGGAGGGCGAGCCGCGCGGTCGAGTTTTCGGTTCGGGCCAGTCACGATCGGGCCGCCAAAACATCAACGGTGGCGGTCTGGGGCAGTCCGTTTTTTCCCGGCCGGTGCAGTCGGTGTCAGGTTTCCCGTGCGGATGGTGCTGCTCCTGCCTGTTTGTTGTTTCCGTTCCGGGGTGTAACGGCTTTGGCACGACCGTTCCGGGGTTTCGATCGGTCGATTAAGGGATGCGTTAAACACCCCGGGTGTGTGTGTGTCTGGGTGTCGCAACACCGAGTGTCGCCAGTGACCGCAGGATTTACTCCGAGACCGAGCGGGTGTCGCCGAGTCAGTGCTCAGGTTCGTTCGCAAGCGGTCGTCCTTCAAATCGATCACTCAATTAAGGCAGGCCGCGTTTGTCTCACTACCTCTACTCGCTGTCAAAATCAAAATTTGCCGGGGCGACAATAATCTGCGTGTGCGACAAAAACACCGAAGCTCGCTCGGGGCCGGTCGAACGAGCGTTTTATCGATCGCGTCCAGCGCTTAATGGCGTCGGTTTCGGAAACCGGTCAAACAGTGACGGAACCTGACGTTTGCTGTGCTGTGCTGTGCCTCTCTGTCACACCGAGCCGGGGCCATTCTTCCACAGTGGTGACTGGAGTTGACGGATTCGGGCCCGGGGGGGTGTTGCTGCGGTGGTGGTGTCTGGCACAACAATGAACGGGATGAAAGGGCGAACTCGGGAATTCGAATGATAATGGAACACCCACCCCCTTTTAGAACACCCCAAGTGCCCACGAGAAGGCAGCAGGTGGGGGAGGGGGAGGGAGCCCTGGCCGAGAGAGAAAGGGTGCGTGTCACTGCCAGTGTGTGTCAGGAAATCTAATTCCACCGATAACGCAATGAAACAGGGCGTACTCTATACAGCACCATGGTGTGCATCTCGTCTGTGTGTGTCGTCATATGACTCCATCTGCCCCTTTTTTTCGTGGCCATGCGTTTCCGCCAGCCCCGGGAAACGAGGCCACCGGGTCCTGTTGGATTAACGGGGTGGGTGGGGGAGGGGCAGTTGGTGGGCGTTATAATGGTTTCATGCTTCATTCGCCACGCCAATCATTTGCTGGCTCGGTGGTTTATTAATGACCAACCGGGGCGAGTATGTGAAAAAGTGTGTTGCTGTTTGTTTGCCCCCCTCTGCCTTTTCCGCAGGATTTGCATTCGATTCGCACGCGTTGACGTAAGCCCTTATTTGCATAATACTTTATCACGTGCAAACCACATAATGGTACCGGTTGTTTTTTTTTTTCGTTCCTTCCGGTTCGAACTTGAATTGACACACGACTGGAAATGCGGTTCCGTATGGCGCGGATTGGCGTGTGCACCTTCGGCTGCGGAAATCATTTCGCCTTCTTTAGTATCTTTCTATGTTCAACTACTTTGTTCACGGTTTTTCAAATGATAACTGTAGCAGTATTTTTTCTAACTGTAGCACATCATATTCCAACAGTGCCAGTTGATATTATAACGCAATCATGTTTATTATAACTTTGTCAGTTGAAATCAGAATCGTAGCAGTTGACATTATAAAGGTGGTATGTAACGTAAGTAGAAAGTATAAACGTATATCGCACGAATGAGACTCCAAGGTAGTTCAACATATCAGGTGGGTTCATCTCGCATGAATCGCTTTAATTTCATTAGATAACGAAAGGAATTTTTAAACAAGTTTTTTTTTACTTATTTTTGAAACGATTTTTGTTTGAATGAAATCGAATAGTTTCATTCGTTATTAACCCACCTGTTATGTAGATCAACCTTGGGCTATCATTCTTTCGATATACGTTTATACGTCGCTAGTTGCGTACTTCGCTCAAGCTGCTCCTGCCAGGAGGATTATAATATCAACTGCTACGATTCTGATTTCAATTGAAAAGTTATAATATAAATGATCGCGTTATAAAATCAACTGATGCTATTGGAAGATCATGTGCTGCAGTTGGAATAAATATTGCTACTGTTATGATGTCATCTGAAAATTCCTATTTTTAAATCGATGTATAAAAATTACCTCTTAATTTCATCATACGAATCATTAAGAAAAGCTGATGTCTTAAATGCAAACGATAATTAATTATTCAAGTTCAAAATAAGATAGAATGTAATTATGTATTTTAAGTATGGTAATTCAAAAAAGAATTTTGCACAGAAAAGAAAAGAGAAAAAATTGAAAAATTAGTTTATATTGAAGCAAGATTAATGGGCAAATGGCAGCTTAAAATGCGCCCCAAAAATCAATGTGCGCTCATTTATCCGTTATTCACGGTAAACTGCAGATGGCTACTTGGAATAATACCCCTCGCGAGTGCGACCTTTTCAGCATTCATTTATCATTCTGCATGTTCTGCGAAAACGGATCACGACGGTTTGAAACGATAATTCGCGGAATATTTATCTTTTCCATTGGACTGCGGAACGGTTACCGGGTTCTGCCATGGTTTGCATATTTAAACCATTTGGTTGAAAGTGCCACTCGGCGTGACGCGGAGCCACTGAGCTTACAACCACCGGCGCTTATCGGTGACATTCCGTTGATTTCCGTTCGCCCGCTGATAAATTATTGCCACTTTCGAACGTACGTTTTGTGTCGGGGAGGGGTTTTATTAAATTTTCCTCTCCAACGTCGTCGGACGTGCCACTTTACAACATTGATTTTATTTCACCTGCTGTAAGCTGCACAGCATTCCGACGTGTCTGCTTGCTTTCACCGTGTCTGTCAACACCGGCAGCGTCGGTTCAGAGTATTTCCGATATAAATTCTCGCTTTGACACCGTCTGTCACATTCCAGGCTTCATCTTTCCCTCGTGCCTTCTCTCGAGGGGGGTATAGTTCGTCCAGGAGTTAGCTTTACTTTATCGACGAACTACAAATGTCACGCGGGTTCAAGGTTTGTTCCTCCACGCCGCTCTTCTCGCTGACTTTCTAGTTCATCCTCCCCAATGTTCCACCATCTTTAATACGATCCATATCGTGCTGGTGCTTGTTGTAAATTAATGAAAAAGTTTAAAGTGGACTGTTTTGTCCCCATCCTCTCCCCTGGCGTCCTTCGCTTCCCCTCTCCATCTTCGAGTGGCCGGCCGAGTAATAAGGGGTCTTATCCGAACGATCGCGCGGCCCCACTCCGCCTTTGTTGTTGGGTGGGGTGTGATTTTGTGAAAATCAGAATCTACTCGACTCGGATCTGCCAGAGCTCTTCCGGTCCGGCGCTGCTTGCGGTTTGAAATGGGGAAGGAAAATGAAGCGCACTCGTAAGACTAAGTAAAAACAACAGCGGTTGAAAAATCGCTTCCAGTCAGCATAAGTGAACTTGATTAATTGATGAAGATAAGCACACGCGCAGCAAAAAGAGCAGCAACGGCCGTATATCTCTCGGCGAAGAAAATGCCTTGGGATGCCGTGGTTTCTTTCTGTGTGTGTGCGCGTTTGTTTGCAAAAGAAGTAAGTTAAACACGGTAAGAAGCGAAGGCAATGGAATGAAAAAGGGAGGGAATAAGAAATGAGTGAAGGAAGGGAAAGAATGGCTTCGCGGAGAACGCTTTTTTTCCGCATCCCCGCGTGACGTCACGATCCGTGAATTTTTGCACCTATATTTAAGTTTCCTTCGCTACTCCAGCTCTCCAAGCAGTTTTGCACATCTGCATCGTCCGTGCTCGTGAAAGGCGAAAAATGACGTCAGTGTTCTTCTTCGTGCTGATGGGGGAAAAAACAAAAATAAAATACACCGCACACTGACGCTCGTTGAGAGAAGATCCACCGGGTCGGCCTCATCGCCCCCTCCGTGCCTTGCCACTCCTCACCTTCATTATGGTAAATCGCAAACGAAATCTCGTAATGCGGACGGTAAACAACGGTTTTTAAACAAACCGCCCGGCTGCGGGAACGTGCGGAAAAGCAATAACGAGACGTGCATTCGGCGCGCCCCGAAGCCGAAGACGTGTTCGATTCATCTTATTCAAACGATGGAGACGCCTGGTGGCGCACATGCGGCGCTGCACCAATCATCATCATCCAAACAAACAGTTCGCGTTCTGCGTGCCATTTTTGGCGAGGGGAGGGAAATGATCTACCGTTGAAATGTGAATTGCTTCGGTGGAGTAATAAAAACAAAAATCCCAATCCTTACCGCACCCCATAATAATGATGGCTGCCTCCCGATTATGACTCTCACCAATTTCTCGGACGTGAGGGTGGAAAAACCAGCGTGTAATTTGACGCTCGCCATGAAATATCGTCACAAAAACAACCAAAAAAAAACAAGGCCCGGCACCAAACCCTGAAGAACGTGGCTACGGCTGGCCATCCATCGTTACCAGCTCAATTATGATGTGCTTTTGGGTGTGTGTGTGTGTGTGTGTGTGTGTGTGTGCCTGCTGGCCATCTCGTTTGGCCTAACCTTTCGATGTGGTGCTTCGCTTGGGCGATAGATAATGATTCTGTTTTTATGTCGGCAAAGGCGGGGTTGGTTGGTTATACGTTAAAACAACGTCAGTGCCCCATGACCTTCATTCAGTCAACATGGCTCGAGCTTTTTTCTTCTTCTCTTGCTTCCTTTTTTCTACGCTAGAACTCCTGAATCATCCCCCAAATCGCTATCGAAGCGTGCCTTCGTCTGGCATTCGCCATCGCAAACGATCGCGTAGCGCTTTTTCGCTCCGGGGGTCAACGGGTCAACTCTTGCCTATTGGCCGAGAAAAGGGTAAAGGAAAGTAGAAGGGGAGAGGGGGGATAGAAGAAAAAATCCTCCCCTCCTCGTCGCCCTCCACCCCCACGAACGTCCTAGAGGCAACATGTGGTGTGTCGTAATGCGGTTCTTGTATGTTTTGCTACTTTTGCTTTCCCAACGGCCCAACGGCATCAACCCATCGTAACATTAAGGAGCCATGATCTTTCCGCAGGACGCACACCCACACACCCACACACTCCCCTTTTCGCCCGGTTTTTTTTCTCCCCCCCCCCCCCCCCCCCCCCCGCCCGCCAAAGACCCTGTACCGTACCGAAAAAGCTTTTAATAAATGTTATAGGATTTATCGGAGACACTGACACGAGACACTCCATGGGGGGATAAGCGTTTGCAAGCGTGTGTGTCCGTTTCCTTGCCTCCCTTCCCTATTACTTACTGTTACTACCCACCAGCCTGTCACACGTGTCGCCAAAGGATCTACCGTCGTCGCCCCTTCCGAACGGGACTGGCAGGATTCCGGTTGTTCCTTATCCCAGGGATTACTACCACTAGGTAGGCGCCTGGTGTGCGTTCTCCGGCAGCGGGTGAGGAAAAAACAAAGCAGGCAGCGTTCGGTCGGCTTCTGTTGTTGTTTGCTTTCACAGAATATATACACACAGAATACGGCACCGTTGGGGTTCTCCGGTTCCGGTACGGAATGCCACCGAGTGGGAGATTGCTGTCTAAAGCACACGGCTTTTCTTTTTGCCCTTTCCCAAATCCCGGTCGGTTCTTTTTTCTATGTTATCGAGATTGAAAGTGGTGCTATTTGTCGGCTTTTCCGAGGATAAGAGTTTATTCTAGCGACACGTATCATTTAACCGAGCGGGCGTTTTAGGATCTCCTTGATGTTTATCCTGTAACCGGGCGGCGCTAGAGCTTGGGGTGGGATCGGTATTATTCTACCGTTTCCCGGGAGTTTTATGTTTTGGAAAGGAAAGCAAATGTAAACCACAAATCGATCGTAGATCGTCCAGTCGTTTCCGCTGTGTTTTTGAAGGAAAGGAATGTATGATTTGAATGTGTATTTATTATTTTTAAACTCCTTTGTAGCGTCAGTCACGTTTAGCTGTTTCAAAACGATCCATCGACGTTGAGATAAATTGGTTTGCAAGTGGATCCACTTAACATTCTACGACATTCGAACGCTCGGCTTTATAAATAGCAGCAATCTTAATCGTGAAATAATATGCTGACCCCATTTTCGAACCATACGCGTCATCTCACCGCAATGGAGCAGATACAAGACACAATATTTTTGAAAATGAAATCGGTTAATTATTGCGCACAGTTACCCCATCTGGTAACATTGGAGCAGCGGGCTCCAACCATCCCGTTGCATTATCTTCGACCGAGGGCGAGATCGTTCAGTGACGCCCTTGAAGATCGGGCAGCACACTTGAGCCGCTGTGGAAATGGATTTCAATTTCCACCAAGCTGTTACGCCCCGCTCTCGTTTGCATATGAGTGTGTGTGTGTGTGTGGGGTTTTGTGTGTGCTTGGGGCAACCACAGACCGTTGGTCGTTGCTTGCTTCAGCAAAACGCCGATACAGATGGGACGACCGATGCAAAGGTGGTTCGGTCAGCATCCGAACGGTCGAGTGTCGAGGCATTTAATTATGTACATGTGTAGTAATTAGCATAGGCAAACGAGAACCATTCTGCATGCGAGAACCGGCTCTCGGCGTGTTGATGCTATGCGAACCTTCTGTGTTTCGTCGTTTGTGGGCAAACAGTTTCACGGCTAGAACACCTTCCGGCAACCGGGCAATGGGCCAACCGTGACACAGAGCGTCGGGTGCGATTACGCACGTAAATTGTGTATTCCGCGTAGAATTCAAATTACCAACACTTCCTGAGAAGGAAACGGCAAACGGAGAGAGGAGAGGGGACGGGTATGAATGTTTCCATAAGGGGTTAGGTGTTCTCGAAAATGTAATTTACGTTGAAAAGCCGATCGCCACCGGGGTTGCGCTCGTGCTCGTGGGTCGGCGGAGATCGGACGTAAAATAATAAACCATCAAGGAAGATAATTAAACAGCTCCGGGAAATTCCGGTCCATCCTCGCCGTCGGGCCGGGGAGGAAAGGCCGAAGAAAAGGACCGGCAACAAAACATTAAGCAAGCAAATGAGGTCCATTCTAGCGTTTTCCGCATCGCGCGCGCTCTCGGTTCGCTTTTTCGCTAAATTGATTTTCATTCTTCCTCCTTTCTCCCGCAGGTTCGATAATGTTTCACGTGCGTCGCCGACCGGCGGATTCGCAGCCGCGCAGACGGAAAAAGAAACCGCTCGGCGTGGCGAACGGTGGCAACAATATCGGGGGCGACCGCGAGGGCCCGATGCTGATCGAGATCACGCACAGCGGCGACGGTGGACGGCGGGTGAAGCTCGGCAGCGAACCGATCGAGGTCGGGTCGGCCAACACCAACGCCCTGCAGCTGTTCGGCCCGTCCATCCAGGCGCGCCACTGTCTCATTTCGATGCACGACGGCGTGTGCACCGTGACGCCGCTGCACGCCGACGGCACGACGTTCGTGAACGGCCACCACATCCAGCAGCCGACGATACTGCATGTAAGTGACTTTATTTTAATTATGCTGCTTTTCTTGTACATTTTTCAGCTTTTATTGTGATGTGGTTTTGATGAAGTTGAGAGGAAAAATGATTTGTTTTTCTCATAGAAATTTTGGTAAAAGGAAATATTTAGTTCGTTTCCAAATAGTCAGCTTATTTGTAATATTCATAAATTCTCCGTCATGTTAGGATGTTACTTGACGTCTCATTTTCAAGTATTGGTGCAAACTTCATGATTGTTATGACATACAAGAATTGTTCACCCCTTGTAACGTTTTCCTCAACGTGTTGAAGATCTTGAACATACAATCATTAGCACTTTTCATAACCAATTGAAGCTGGACAAAAATAAATTTCAATAGATGCCCGACCAAGGTATGACGATAATCAGGGCGATCGGATAAATCCTAAAGTCCGTGCTGGGAGCGAAATTATTGAACCGCTTTTTAGGGAAAACACTCTTCCTTTAATTTTCCTCCAAATAGAAAATCTGTCTAAGATGT
This sequence comes from Anopheles coustani, assembly GCF_943734705.1. Lineage (NCBI taxonomy): Eukaryota > Metazoa > Arthropoda > Insecta > Diptera > Culicidae > Anopheles > Anopheles coustani. The sequence goes on along the minus strand of NC_071288.1, from coordinate 8,682,972 downwards.
GTATTTTGAACATTCCTTCAATTTTATTTATCTTTTAATGATACCATGATTCCTACATGCAATGTGCCACATTGTATGATTTGATCAGAAATGGTAAAATGTTAAGGCTGCCAAAACCTAAAAAGGTTTAAAACTAATACACAAGGATTTTCAGATGATTTCATAACAGTAGCAGCATTTATTCCAACTGCAGCACATGATATTCCAACAGTACCAGTTGATTTTATAACGCAATAATGTTTGTTATAACTGTGTCAGTTGAAATCAGAATCGTAGCAGTTGATATTATAAAGTTGGTGTGGCAAGTCGAGCGATGTACGCAACTAGCAAATGTAAACGTATATCGCACGAATGATACTCGAAGGTAGTCCAACATATGAGGTGGGTTCATCTCGGATGAATCACTTTATTTTTATTATAAAACGACTGCATGCCATTTGTTTACTTATTTTTGTGAGCAGTTTCGTTCCAATGAAATCGAAGAGCTTCATTCTTTATGAACCCACCTGCTATGTAGATCAATTTTGGGCTGTCATTCGTGCGGTATACGTTCACATTCGCTAGTTTGCGTACTTCGCTCAAGCTGCTGTGCCAGGAGGATTATAATATCAACTGCTACGATTCTGATTTCAACTGACACAGTTATAATAAACTGCTATCTTTTCCCATTTTTTTGTTGGCCATTTTTATCAAAATATGAGCAAAACATGTTTTCGATATTTTTGTTTTTAATTTAATTAAATTTAAATTTAATTTAAATTTAATTTTTGTGGTATTACCCGCTGCCTCGCCTGTTGAAAAATCCCCGTTTCCATATCCTTGGTATTGGTTCATTACTTCACTGTACCGCAAAATCATCTTTAAAATCAAATCCCTCACGCACACCATCTCCGTCCCGTGCCCGTATGCATAATTAAACGGGGGCAAAATTGCGGAATTGCCAGAACAAAAAACTCATCTCCCCAGCAGGGCATTCGGGAGTCGCAAACCTGTATCCCCAATGACTTAAATTAACCGATTAAGATGCTGGCTTAGTCGGCCAGCGAGTAGCTCAAACCTCACTATATCCCCTACCATGATGCTTGAACCGAAACCCCGAAAGAACGATCGAGTGCGCGTCCGCTAAGCGGTACGTGAATTTTTTATCAACTTCAAAAAGCCCCCAAAAGCAGCCGACCCGATTATGATTCGTTCGCCTCATTTTAGCCGTTGAACGGCGGCTGAATGAAGCTCATCTCGCCCTCCCTGGGGGAGTTCGCAGCAGGGGATGCTCAGGTAACGCTCAGGGTCGACAATATTACACAGCCAATGAATCGAATACCGAAACGGCGGAGGGGGCCTTTTAGTACACATCACCGATTTAATTTACATTAAACATCATCAAGGAGGAATCCCATTCTACTCACACACACACACACAGCTTTAATCCCACGCTGGTGAAGCGGCACTGGTGCTGTGACTAGAATAAATCATTGATGAACCGACGGGGTGGTCTCGAGGAATGGAGGCGCCCAGTCTCGAGACGAACAACAAGGCGTCGAAGAAGGATGGAAGATGAAACAGTTTCCACAGCTAATCTCCCAGCCATTATGCTACGGTGCGCATCCCTTCTTCCCGTTCCCGCAAGCGACCAAACGGAGGAAGCGATCGGTTTCAAGTATCTTCCCTCCCCCTTCCCATCCCGCGTCTATCTCCGTCCCACCCTGGGATCGGAAAAACCGTGTGATCGGATGAGGGATTATCCATCCATCGTCTGGCAGCTATAGCACGGTTCTTGCGTGGCGTTCGAGTGTGTAAGCAAAAGGAGTAATCGCAAACGGTCTTAATACCGTCTCGCGAAACAACACCCCATACCATCGTGGTCGTCTTCTCAACGCCGGGAAAAACAACTACCTACGCCGGCACGCCGAATCGTTCGGGGATTATCTCCGGTACCCTTTTCCTTCCGTCCGTGGCGAGCTTCACTGATTGAATATTTCGATGCCGGCCCTCTCACCGGTCGGGGAAAAAGCATCTGCCTGATGGCGTGCAAACGATGGCGCCCGATCGAAACGTAAACGTATTCGTGGATGGCCGGGAAAAGCGGGGTCCCGTTCTAAGTTTCCTCCCCCGTTTCCGAGCGTTAAATAATTTATATCGATGATTACGGCCCGGCGAAGCGTGAATCGGGCCGCCAATAATGGTGCTGGGAGAGTGTGTTTGTGTGTGTGTGTGTGTGTGTGTGTCTGTCCCTTCCACAAATGCTTCTCCCGCAGAGCCTTAAATCTTCATCTTCGGTGTTATGGAATTAAAACATTCGTTAATATCCGATGCGGTCGACATCCGACATGGATAGAAGGTTTGCGCTTTGGTTTCCGTTTCAAAAATATGAATTCGGTTACGGTTATGTGAGATTTTCCGCACCGACCTCCCCCCCCCAATCGGGTTCCCGAGATTGGGTTATATTTTATCTGCATTTCCTAATGCAGCGTCGACCGGGTGTCCGCTGGTTACACAAAAAGCAAACTTTAGAAAATGGGGGAAAATTGGTTTTATGATAATATTTACTTGTCACTTTGCATCGTTCGCCCCGGCGGAATCTGGTAGATGGCATCGTTGGATGTGGACGGTTCCCCGACGGGTGGGAAACCACCGTTCCGAAGGACTGCTATTGGGAGAAAACATTGACCCAAATTCGTGTGCATATTTCTCCCGGCGTGAAGCAGCAGCTGTTATGACTAGCTTTCGTGGTGTTGCAGCAGCCAAACCCAACGGAGCACCATTTGTTACGTGGTGGGATTTCGTCGTTCTATAAATAGAACCAACCACGGTTACAGATTGGCCGTCGGGAGCAGAACGGGAAGCATGGATGCTGCCCTGGTGCACTATGCACTTTTCGTGTCACAATCGGTTGTTTTTCATCGACACTGGCACAAATTGGTGAGAATGGTTTCGATTGAATGCCCTCAAAAAGCCAGCGCTTCGTTGGGTGAGTCGGGGAGTGAAAAGTTCACCCATATTCGTGCTTAGCTGAACTTAGAATAGAAAAGGCGGCGTTTGAAAATAGATCTGCTACCTGCACCACCGTTAAAATGAGGACACGTGCCAGGAAGGTTTTCCTCCGTTCTCAGAATGACTTTTTTCCTCAACTTTATAAACAGCAACTTGCCGATGTCTCAGCTTAAATATGGGTGTTGATTTACCTGAAACTCTTCCATCTTACAAATACACTGGACTAAGTTTTAAGACATTTGCACACTCGATCCTGACTTATTATTATCACTTAAAAATATTTATCTTTCGAGTCTGATTGAAAATTTAAACCGCAAATTGTGAACAGGGAACTTTATCCCTACTGTTAAGAATTTAAAATTGATTTATTTGCTTGGCTGCTCTCGGTATAAGATAAGGTTAGTTTTTAAAGCGAAATGTTTACGATGCTTTTCTTCACAATCAATCTCAAACTAAATCTTCAGCATCATCTTCAGACCTCACTCCAAATGTTTGCAAAGTTAGCAAACAACATATGAGTTTAAGAGTACTCCAAACGTCCTTAGAGAAGCATCGCCAAAAGATGCCATGGGTTCTCCAACCAATTCAGCGCTCTGAAGACGACAGATTCAGATTTTTTTTCCCGCCCAAGATCAAGCAGCTTAGACCCTCCCTAATGTTTTTGTTTGTTTACATTATCCTTTTTCGGACAAGTTTTTTCCCATTTTTTTCTTCTTCTTCCTTGGAAAAACCTTTCCCAAACCTTTTCCGAATTCCGTCACGTGTATCAAAAGCATTCGGGTTAATGGGCCACGAAACAATACAACACAAGGCGAAAAGGGAAAATGGTGGCAAATTGTGTTGCCATAGAAAAAAGCCTCTTCTCAGTGGTGGAAGAAAAACAGCACCGACCAAAAATCCCTACGTTGATGATGATGTCAACCACTTTGCTGGCTCATAAATCTGTCAACCACAATCAAGTCGAACCGCAAAGCTAATAGAGAGAGCGAGTGGGAGCGAGCGGTTTGGGAATAAATGGAAGTTGTATCTAGCGAGCTTTTTCTTGTCCTCGCCCCGAAGATGGTTGAGTTTAAAATTGCGGTTGTTTTAAATTAGAAATGATTTGTCTCCCCCGACTTTCCAGAGTTGGGGCTTCCCTTTTTTTTTTTTTTTGGTATGCTCCAAGGAATGCGTCCACCGTCCAGCGGGACAAATAACGATCTGAAATGGTTTTTAAGTGTCTTCTAAGCACACGTCTTTTGTCGCTCGGTCTTGGCCATTCGCAGCCCTGGAAGGTTGCTGCGGTGGTTCCCAAGCGGATGCGGAAGAATCAAAGAAAAGGTTAAACGTCACGTCGTCGTTGACGTCGACAGCGTCTCGTAGTTTCGCCTTCCGTCCGTTGACCGTGGCATGTGGAAATCGAATGGTGCTCAGCAGAGTGAAATAAACCAATTTTAGACTTCCACTCAAGATCGTCCTTTTTTCCGCTCGCCGTCCTTTCGATTAGTGACCCAAACCGGAAGCACGGAAGACAACTCGACACAAATCGTTTTTCATCGTTCCTGGTTTTTTTTTTTTTTTTGCACAGTGTTCAGGTTAGACAAGAGCCTCCAACCGAATGGGTTAGCTAGTCCCGTCCGAGTTACAGCAAGCAAACCCCCCTTGAGAAGTAAAGAATGGATTACAGTCTTCGCGTTCCCTTTTGTCGCGTGCGCCGTTTTTTTCTTCCCTCCATTCTTTTTTGTTCGATTGATCCTCCTACATCCGGCTGCTTGGAAAGGATAAGATAGAACAAGAACAAGAGAGCCCGTGCTCCGGCCACTGATGATGATTAATAGTTTGCAATTTACTGCTGCAGCTTTTCCGGTTGCCTTGCGTCTGCTGGAAAAATGGAAAGCGGACCGCTCGGTTCGCTCTCTTTCTGAAAGGAACCGGCCCACCACCTGCCGGAAGGAAAGGGTAGAAATGGAGCAGAACGGAAAGAGATTAAATTAAGCTGCTAGCATTTTTCCTCCAGAGTTGTGTGTGGATTCAACTGCGGAAGGGGGGGTAAGGTACGCCGAGTGGCAGCCAGGATTGGATGACGAACGTCGCAGCTGCGTTCTTAATTAAAAATATACCACCTGGGAACGGGCTAGGGTTTGCCCTTGGCGCGCGCGCGAGTTTTCCTTCGCCGCGAGCTTTATAATGATGCAAATTGAGTGAATTAACGTAGTGCTTGGGAAAACTTAAAAATTAATTAACCGACGGCGGAACCAGTGCCGCCAGCGGGAAAAAGGGAAAATGTGCGAAACAACAAAAGTTCAAGAACGAAAAAAAAGGGGACATTTCTTGCGACCTCCAAACCGAGGGCAATTGTTTTTATTTATTCTACATTCGATTCCCGCCCGTTCAATTGATTATTGCTCGGGCCGTTTTCGCGCATTATTTTGATTGAATTTTGATTGCCCAGCTGCGCTTTTCGCATAATATTGCCCGATTGATTTTCATTGCTCCATTTTAAGGGCTCTGCGTGATTGGGGGGGGAAGTTCTGTTTTGCTTTTCTTTCAACCCTCCCCAATGGCTATGGCTGCCCATCTTTTTACAACTATATTTAAGCTTTCGGGCAAATTGAGAAGTTATTATGGCGCAATCCTTAGGGCTCAAAATTAAAACGATGCACCGCCATGAAGCGATGCGAAAGCGAACGCGAAGGCCGGAGTCGTAAAAATAAAGTACTTTCAATTTGGGCCACGTTTACCTTACGGAAACTTGCTCCGTCGTCGTCGTCGTCGTTGACTTCGAGCTCGTGCCAGCAAGATTCGTTGTCAGCCGCCTTCACCGAAAACGGAGACCTTCCTTCCTTCCTTCCTTCCGGTCTCGGTTGGCGCACTTTTGTGGTTTGTTCTCGCGCAGCACTCTCTTAGCTAAAGTATTGAATTTTACGACAAAAATCCCTGCCGACGCGCGGGTGTCGACACGGGCTGTGTGTGTGTGTATGGAACGGTTGTTTCCACCGACTCGTCCTTGCGCCCTTTTCGGCTCGCCGTCTTCCCACTTTCTCCCACTTGGTGTGTATTTAAATGCCTTCCTCTCTTTTTCCATTTTGCAGAACGGCTCGGTGGTCATGTTCGGGCGGGTTGCGTCCTACCGGTTCGTCGACTCACCCTCGGATGGACGCTACAATCTGGCGCTGTCGCAATCTCAGCTGGATTCGGCTTGTTTGTACGAAAGGTAAGTTTCTGGGATGGTGGTGGTCGTAAAGTTGCGGCCACGAATCCGACGGTTAGCAAATTAGTTGACATTCGATGGTAAGGTGTTAGGTAAGGGGAGGAAAATGCTACGAACGTGCCTTTGGTGGTTAATGCAGTGAACCTAGGCTTACGAAGCTAACTAATTTCACTTTTCCTTGCTGTGTAGTTCTGTGTGTATGTGTGTTTAAATACACGCTATCAGTTAATTTTGTTTGTTCAATCCAGTGCGGTTTCTGTACGCTTATCTTTAGTGTTTTAATTAAATAAATTTTGCCGCTCGCAACGACACAATCAAGTCGCAATATAATATTTTTAGTTATTTAATCTGTTAATTTTATCGACCTCCTGTTGCTTTGCATTTTTGTATGTCTCATTTCATCCTTGCGCCTCCGGTTCCACTGTCATAGTGAAAGTAAATAACATCAGCTTCATTTTCTTTGTTGTTCAGTTAATTTCATCATTTTTGTTTTTTCATCATACTTGTTTTACTAATGAACATTGTTTTGTTTTTTTTTATTTATTTCTTTTCGTTCTATGTGTTTTTGTGTTTTGTTCTGTTGTACGCTAATGTAACACCATCCCGTGGCCGCCGTTACTTGGTGTTAACGCTTTTGTGTTGTTTTCGCCAACCCTCGCTTGCAACACACACACACCCGTCGCTCTTCTCAAAATGTGCACAAAATCACCCGCACCACCCACGAACCTGCATCATTTATTGTCGTTGCATCTTTCGAAATTCATTGACATCATTTTGCCAATGTCTGGGGAAAACGACGCCCACCACATTTTGCATCGAAACCGGGTTGAAAAATCTCGCAATTCGTGTTGCACCTTTGAATTGCCCAACGGCGCCATTGAACAACAGCCGATCACCGACCTCCCCGACGTCCTGGAACGAGGAAGAAAGTCGCCCCATCAGCCCGATCAGCTCCGTGCAAACGGTTCCACCCACCGTCGGAGGAAGTGCAGTTGGCAGTTTCCTCGACAATGCTCCCCCGACCGGTGCGGAAGTTGGTCAATCGGCGCAGCAACAGCAGCAGCAGCAGCACCATCAGCAACATTTATTCGCGGCCGGCGTTTCCCAGCAACAACAACAGCAACAGCATCAGCCACATTCGCACATGCACCGTCATCATCATCCGAGCGGACTGCTCGTGACGGCGCTGGATGGTCCCGACGCGGTCGATGAGGCGGGAGGAGGTGGCTCCAAGATGCACCCAACCGGGACGACGGAGCATGGCGAGGGAGATCTAGGTGCCGGACCCGGAGGACCGAACGGGGGTGGAGCTGGCAATGGCGGTGAAACAGAAACGAAATCCATTTCCAGCTACAAGTCAATCGGATCAACCACGGACAGGTACTGTTAGGGTCGCGACCGACCCGTACTCCGCATTCAACACCGGTTCTATCTCTCCCAAATCTGCTCGACCAAATTCACGCACCACCCAAATCTGAGCCGTCGTCGTCGTCGTCGTCGTCGTCGAGCTAACTCACGAGCCAGTCCGTCCTGCCAGCTATCGGAAGGTTTAGTTTCGGCCGCAAAAAAGCGTCTCGCTGGTCTGGCGTGGGCGTTCCCGTGTGCGCGTTACCGTCGTTGAAAGGCTTTCTGTGTTTTGGGGCGATTAATTTGCATGCTTTATGCGATAGCGTAGGATGCTTTCCTTCGCCTAGAACAATGTTAACGGTACGGTGTAACTTTACTCTCGTGTGTTTTTTTTTTTTCGCCCCCGTTTTGTTCCGCAGGACAAGCACATTCCCGAAGCTGCAACCGTCGCACGCGGCCACATCGATCGCTGGTGAACCGGGCGGCCAGGAACCTATCCTTCCGGCGGTGCTGGAGTTTCCGGAGCAAAACCAGGAGCCATTCCTTCAGTCCGTCATCAGCGAGCTGGATGTGAACTCGCCCAACTTTAAGCTCGCGCCCGTCTACACGCTCTACCTGTGCGCCCGGTACCGCGCGTCGACGCACTACCGCCCCGATCTGCAGCCAACCGAGCGGGCCCACAAGCTGACCGTGTTCCTGCATCACGTGGCCAATCTGATCCAAAACGTCGTGCAGGAGCAGTACACGGACGCGAAGATACTCTCCTTCTGGATGGCGAACAGTTCCGAGTTTCTGCACTTCCTCAAATCGGACCGCCACATATCGGCGTTCAGCGTGCAGGCCCAGGAGGTGCTGGCTGAGAGCGTGCAGACCGCGTTCCGCAATCTCGTTTCGATTTTTCACGTCGAGCTGTCGCAAACGCTGAACCAGTTCCTGTCGGAGAACATCGATCACGACTCGGCCGCCGGCCTGGTGCTGTCGGTGCTCGGCTCGGCCATGGCCCTGCTGCGCCGGTGTCGCGTCAACGCGGCCCTCACCATCCAGCTGTTCTCCCAGCTGTTTCACTACATCAACGTGGTGTGCTTCAACAAGGTAAGCAACGAGCAAATTCGACGCCGTAATTTATGAATGCTACAAGTTTATGTGTTTCATTCTCCCTGTTTCCTGCAGTTTGTAACGACCTCGCATATGTGCACCAGCGCGTGGGGGAAGGCGCTTAGCGAACGGTTGTCGCTGTTGGAGCTGTGGGCGGAAAAGCAAGGTCTCGAGCTGGCGGCCGACTGTCACCTGGCGAAGATTAACCAGTGCGCCCAGTTCCTGCAAGCGCCCAAAACGTCCGTCCCGGATGTGCAGCAGTTGGCGTGTTCCTGTTTCCGGCTGAACTCGCTCCAAATGGCGGCACTCCTATCGCAAGAGACGATCCCACGGAACCTAATCGATACGGCCGTGCGGATGGCCGAATCGGTCGCGGACGAGCTGAGCCGCGCCGATGGGCGCGAGATACGGCTGGAGGAGTCACCGGAATTGCCACTCGCGTTGCTCCTTCCCGACGACGGTTTCAGCTGCGATGTGGTTCGCGGCATTCCGGCCGGATTGGTGGACTTTTTGAACCCCTTCCAGATGGCCGGATGGTGCCGGCTAGCCTCCCAGCCGACCAGCATCGGCCTGTGGACGGTGTACATGCATCAGTTCAATCAGGGTCGCTCGCCGAGCGTAATGTCGAGCAAGCTTCCGCAGCCGGAAGTGCAAATCATCAAACTGCACAAGAACGCCAACGGGATGGGGCTGTCGATCGTGGCGGCGAAAGGGGCCGGTCAGGAACGGCTCGGTATCTACATCAAGTCGGTTGTTGGTGGCGGTGCGGCAGACATCGACGGACGACTGCAGGCGGGTGATCAGCTGCTCGAAGTGGACGGGCAGAGTCTGATCGGTATCACACAGGAGCGGGCGGCGGACCACCTCGTGCGCACCGGTCCGATCGTTACGCTGAAAGTCGCGAAGCAAGGTGCCATCTATCACGGTTTAGCCACCCTTCTCCAGCAGCCAAGTCCCGTGATCCAGCGCGGTAAGTTTGCTTTCCCCAACGCTTTCCTTCTCTGCCGTGGACTAACACATTATACGCCATCATCCTAGGAAATGCATAGTATTTTACGGATTGTAATGCATCGCTTACTCTGATTCAAACTTGGTCATAACCCTTAATTTCTGTCAATGTAAAAATTTGTGTAAAATAAATATAAAACCTCAAAATTGGTTTGATCTAAATTATATTCAACTATTCAAAATAAATTTTCGAATATTCTATTTTGTTTGACAAGCGTTACAATCCATAATCTACGGTTGTTTCTTTAAACTTAAGTTTGAACATATAATATCATGTTTCATTGATTAACTCCTGCTAGAATAAATGTTATTTAAAACACATTTCGAAGGTTCTGGTGTATGGTGTGTATGTAAGCTAAAGTAGATTTAAAAACGGCTACTAACAAATGATGACCGGCTAAGCGTAGCTAAATGGTATCGCTCTATTATCGCTCGTTGTTTTCTCTTCAACTTCCTACCATTTATCTTGCGGCTCTGGATTTATCGCTGGTCATCTTAACATCTCTGGCTAACATCAACTAACTCCGGATGGTAACATAATAACATGACGTTGTTTGTGCTTGTTTCGTTTCTGTTGTTTGGTGCCTCGTTTTGTCCACATTTTTGTTAACTCTTGCGTTACGCTCGTTCATCGTATTGGGGGTGGGGGATGCAGAAATGGAAAACGAGTTTAATTGCAATGTGTACGATAATGATGGGAATCATCGGTATCATTTTGGGCGGTCGAATGAGAGCTTGAACTTCTACGGTTCCGGCGGTGGCAGCCGTCAATCGCGACGGGGATCGCTCCGCCAGCCGCTCTCCACGTCGATGATAAACCAAACGTACTCGAACCCATTCCTTACGCAGCACGATGCGTCGTACCGGCGGATGTCGAACCCGGACATTTGCCACCAGCGGCGGTACAGCTTGTCGCTCTCGAACGAGGACATCCTTTCGAACGATCAGTTGCAGCAGATTCACTTCGATCCTCGCTACCGGGATTGCCGATCGAGCACGAGCCTGAACAGCATCCACTACAACCATCAGCAGCAGCAGTATCGCCACCGAAGCAACAGTCTGAACAGTATCGGTCGAATCAGTATCGCGAAGCCTCCTCCGGTGTTGCGCTACGACACACCGCCATCGATCTACGTCGAGGACTATGACACGCGCAGCAATAGCCACAGCAGCAGGGAGATGATCAAGATTGAGGAGGCAGCCGAACCGGAAACGCCCGTCGCGGAACGACGGTCGTCAACGGCGTGCGTGTTCGAGATACGCGTCCAAGCACCGTCGACCGAATCCAATCTCTCGTTCGTGGCGGACGTCAACCTGGACGACATCCCGTTCATCGACGAAGACGATGGCGACGAAGAAGATGCTCCGGGCTCGCGGAGTCGTGGCACCGGCGTGGACAACCAGCAGCCGGATCCACCACCACCACCGCCACCCCCGGTGGCAGTACCCAGCGGGACCAGCCTGCCCAGCATCATGGTCAACGCGGCCAGCCGTCGCGGCAGCAATGCGTCGTGTCGTAAAACGGTTAGTTTCGACATCATTAACGATCATCATCCGTACGATGATAGCGATGATAGTGAAGGAGCAGAACAGACTGGCAAAAGCAAAATCGACTACGACATCTACGGTGACGAATGCACTGTTGTTGGCCCATCGGCGTCGTCACTGGCGTCGCGTGTGGCGAACCGCTTGAACAACAACGGTAACCACAGCTCGGAGCAATATTCCGGGGGAAGTTTTCAACAGCGTCGCTATTCCGACATTGGCCCAGCAGCACCACCCGCGGCGACGGCCACTTCAGAGCCATTTAGCTCGACCACCTATAGCAATAATAGTAATAATAATAATAATAGTAGTAATAATAACAATTACGGAGTAACCGACGCTCCCGAGTACTACAACAATAACGACGAGCAACGGGATGTCGGGGGGGGAGAGCCCCAGAAATCAATCATAGTAACCGCGCCGGAGCCGCCGAAGGGCGGTGTGGAACCGCGGGCCGCAATAGACACAATTAGGGATTACGTGGTGCGCCACTTCAGTGGGACGGCCAATATCAATGTCAATAATAACTACTATTGCAGCAATACTGCCGACAGGCGACAACGAAACGCAAAGTTAGACAGTGAAGCGAGCGTGCCGTGTCCGCGGGGCCATCCCTTGCACCGCGAGCGGCCTTGCCGGGAGGTACAGCAGCACTTTGCAATCGATAGCAATAACGAACGGCCCATCGTCAGGGGCACGGGGCCGGATAGCGACGACGATCACTGTAAGCTACTGCGAAACATCCAATTGCTCAAAGCCGACGGAACGACGACGGATCGGCCGCATTATTTTCACCATCATCATCATCAACACGGGCAAGCTGGCGGAGGAGGAGGAGGAGGAGAAGGAGGCCTGGCCACTAGCAGTAGTAGTGGCGGTGGAAGTGGGGGCACCAAAGGTACGGCGAGACAACTTGTACACTTTCTTCGAAACATGCTGCGATAAGAGTGCGTGCCCCGAAAGGGTTTCCTTCCTTCAGCACGGTTGTTCCTTCCCACGCGGATCCCAGCTTCTTCGCAACTGGGGGCTGTGTGTTGCGTGCGTGCGTTTCTTGTTGTTGGTTGTTCTGTGCTCTGTTTTTCTTTTCTTTAACCGCCGACAGAAAACAGCGACCCCGAACGGCTTGTCTTTTCGTCGGTTCTAGCCAGTCGGACCATTCACTCACACTCATACACGCCACGTGCGGGGCTCCCATTTTCTGCTTCTCCTTAAGTAAGTGACCGCAGACAGACGGCAAGCGTTTTGTTTTTTTTTCTCTTTCCCCTCTTGTTCTTGTTCGTAATCTAGTCCCCGCATTTTGCCGTGGGATTTCCCAAAACTCCTCCACTCCATGCACTTTCGTTACGGTTCTTTACTCTCTGTTCCACCAGTTTCTCCTTTCTGGCTGTTTATCGTATAAGTGTCGTTGTTACAAAATACAAAAATTATTCATATTTGTCTACAATATCCGTTATGCTATACACAAAAATGCTGTTACAACCAAAAATGCAACACCCATTAAGCCCCGCAAATCGATGTACACACATGGGCACTGTACACATATTTCCCCCAATGAATTCAATTAATCAAACGTTATCCTTTTTCGATTCGATTGTTTACCGTTTTTTACTCGTGTGTATGGCCAAGGCACTTGCTCCGTTTCGTTCTGCATGTTACATACTTTTTTTCGATGTTACAACCGGACACATCCGTCTGCTATGAATATTACGTCTTGTTAAATTATCGTATTATCCATTGCTGTTTGTTTATGCAATGCACGGTGCCAATCGTCTGTCGATGGGAAGGTTGTGTTGCATTTTACAACGAGGAAAATATGTATGTGTTAGTCCATTGGGGGGTCGGCAAGCCTTCGGATAAATGGAACTGGGGTCCATTTCGAAACGTTCAGAACATAAGGGTTCTCCTTTCCAATGAGATTCATGAACAAGATATAACTAAAAACAGTAAAACCAAAATGATTGCCAACAATTGACATGAAAAAGTGCCGGTTTTATGTTGTATATTCTGATGATATTTTTAACTGCAAAACATGCATCAAAGTTAGGTTACGCAATGTGTAATAAGCATAGGGCGCGAGCCGAAACCGTTTGCCGACCCCTGCCTTATGCCATAAACCCGATGGTACGTTGGTCATGGCAATAACGTTGCGTTGCGAACGTTTCACCCAAGGGAAATAATTACAATATACATTACGCGGGTATATCTAAAGCGGCAGTACTATACAAATTACATTTATTACCGCCCAGTGTGCATCCTCAACGACCCTGGACGTCTGTTTGAGTACCCTTTCGCTCGTAATGTCTCGTACACCTCTCTCTCTCACCATCGGTCGTTAAAAGCCTCTTTCATGTTATGGCCCTAAATTTCCCTAATCAGTCTCTACAACCTTCCTTGCTTTTAATCCCCTCGTCCCTCGTTCGTTCGTTCAGCGCAAACCTGTGCCCCGGCACTGCTGCAGGTATCCGACGAGGGCGACAATGATGATTCCGCGATGGAAAGTGCGATACCGTCACCCACGCACGGGCTTCAAGCAGAGGTGGTTAAACTTGGGCACGGCAAGGTGAAAGCGTTGACCAGATTCTACGACTCCTTGAAGGACGTCAACAACAATCCGATGGGTGAAGCCCACCGGAAAGATCCACCGAAACGGGACAATCAAAACACGACGATACCGGTGCGTTCCGAAGCGGCCAACCAAAGCCCTAACGGCTTGTCGAACGAGGAGGAGCTGAAGATAATGAACCAGCTGCAGCGTTGGAGTGAGTTCGGTTCGGTCGGGGACGAACTGAACGAAATATCGCTGGATGCCGAAACCGCAACGCTCCAACGTTCACAGTCCTACGATGGATCCATCGACAGTAGTATGTCCGCGTACGATGCGAATGACACTTCCATAGGGCACCCCCCAGTCGAAGGGTGCCGACTGCACGCGCACCTGGGCGTATTAAAATCCCCCACCACCGTCCAACGGAAACCCCTAAACCACCGTCGGCCGTCATCGATGGCCAACCACTTCCATGCGGCACAGCACGGACTCAACCCGCACGTCCTTCCGGATGCGTTCATGCTGCGCAAAGTGCAACGCTGCCGGCCGGATTGCGCCAACATCGAAAACCAACCGGTCGCACTAAGCTTCCTGTACGGCGGTCGTAGTTCTTCTCCCTCGAGGCCACCGACGACCGCTAGCTGTCCCGATTTGGCCCCGCCGGGGGTCCGACAAACCACCACGCCACGCCAGCTGAAGAAACAGCACAACATCCTTCGGCTTTTGCGTCAGATCAACGGCAAACTGGATGGCGGCAACGTGGACACGACACCGGCACCAGTGGTCGACGATGACGAAAGTTGACCTGAATGTAAATTTGAGCAAATTTTCACCTTACACTTCCATTAACCGGGGGCCCCCGGTTTTTTACCCGTTTCGTGTGGGCTCCGCAACGCCTCAAGTACGCCACGCCTGCTTTTGCGGTACAATCACACAAAAAACACACACACGCAAGATTCCGGCTGGAGTTTCTTGTCGGAGCGTGCTCAGTTCCGGAATCGATGCACCGTGACGATTTCTTTTTGCTTTGGCAGTTTGATTATATTGTTCACTATTTTATTACTTTTTTATCTAAACTTCTATTTCGTTCTTAAACTTTGTACTTGTATTCATTGCCATCCCGCATTCGCATTCATCCTCGTCGAACCTTTAAAGTCTTCCTGCCACCAAGGGAATGGGGGATGAGTAATATTTTGACCAAGAGTGTTTGTAACTACTTGCTGGAGTAGCTTTTGCGATTAACCGTAGGAAGTTGATATTTTATATTTATAATAATTACATTTTTGAAATCATGTTACAATTACTAAACGTTTTCACTAACCATATATCTTAGAATGTATTTTTGCATGCTTTGCGTTGCTTGAGCATATTCATTTGTTATTGTTTTTTTAAGCAGATATCAAATTGTGCAAATGTTTTCCGTGCACTAATATTAATAATAATAATATTCGAAAGCATTATATAAATTGCATTTGTGAAACGGTTGTTTCATGCTTCACATCGTAACTCATTACGTTCTATTAACCACCCCACATACACACACACACACATGTGCGTCCATCACACATACACTCACACACACAGGTGGTCGAAGAATGTCCGAACGGGACATGACTCGGGTCGGTACCAGCAGCGGTGACATTAGTAAACCCCCCGTACCATCACCATCCACCGGGCAGCAGCTACTAAACAGCAAATCCGTTCCCGCACTGCACCACGTTGGCAATATTGGTTGGTAGAGGCATAATCATTAAACAAAACAAAAACAATCACAATACAGATGCACGCAATGGGAAAGAATTTTTTAATAACCGGTTTCGCACTTTTTTTTCCTTTTTTCGGTTAAACATAAACACAGGTTCTTCCGCCAACAAATCCCGCAGCATACACAACCTTACTGGTGGCGGAGGCGTTGTAGGCGCCGCGGCAAACAACCAGGATCAAGGATTTTACCAAAACCTCAGCGTGTACCGGGCGCAAAATCAAAGTCATCCCAACCTGGGTGAAAGGTAGGTCGTTCGTCCGCTTCTTATCCCATCGTACGATGTAGGAAAGCAGATAATTGGATGGCCATCGCTAACGATTCGGGTTTCTTTCAGACCTCCAATGCCCCTACAAACGTCGCTCAATTCCCCCGGTCAGCAACAACAGCATCAGCAGCAATTGCTACAGCAACACCAACACCAGCTTCAGCAACAGCAACACCACCAGCAACAGCAGCACCCAATTCTAAACCGTCCAGCGTCTGCCTATTTTAATAGCAATAATAGCAGTAACAGTACCAACCCGAGTAGTTTGTTAATGGCAACACCAAACACTATGTCGTACACGATGCCTAATCAACCGCCTAGTAGTAGTAATAACGGTAATCTAACGAACATATCGCAGAGTAATGTTAACAACACGATGAACAACCGTCTGGCGGGCGGCGGAGGGATGGGGCCGAAGCAGCAGCAGCAGCAGCTGCCCATGGCACCACCGTCGGCTGGAGGGAATGTGAACGGTTTCATGCGCGATGTGCAGGCGCAGCAGAGTCTCCGCATGAACCAAATGATGGCCCCATCGATGCCGAACATTGCCCACTCGGTCGCTAGTGGAGGTGGTGGGTACCCGTCGGCCGTTGGAGGAATTTCCGCCAGCCAGAGCATGCAAAATGTGAACATGATTCCGGGCGGCCCGGGAAGTCCCGCCGGTGGTGGTGGTGGTGGTGGTGGGTACAACTATCATGGCAGTGCAAACGGAAGTCCTATGCTGTCGCCACAGATGTACCCTCACGATCAACAACAGTTGGCCGCACAGCATCATTCGTCGCTGTTGCGCGGGCAGGCGAAGCTTGCCGAAATGAACGAACTGATCAAACGTCGCCAGCAGCAGCAACAGCAACCGGTCGCTTACAATACGGCGGCCACGGGAAACAAACCGCCGACATCGCAGCAAGGCATGATGCCTCCTTCTACCGCCCCGAAGCCGATGCGCTCGCAGGAAGATCAACCTCCGCTACCGCCCGTGTCAACGCATCCACTGTTCAAAGGGCAAGGGCAATCCGGTCCGAACAATGCCTACTCCAGCTCCGAACCACCGAAGGTAGGCTTCTACCCAACGATGCCAACGCAGAGCAAAACGCTCCCCCCGATCGGCAGCAGCCCGTGGGAGCGCGAGGAAAAGGAGAAGGAAAGTGAACTGAGGCGTGAACATGTGCGCGCCTGGCGGGACCAACAGATCCTGGAGCTACAATCGTTGCCCCAGCGAACCCCGAAACAGGAGGAACAGCTCCGCACGTTGAACCTGGAGCGTGACTTCGAGCGGCGCGCCATGGAGGAAGATCAAGACTACGACAACGATCTACCGTACGGCGCGAAGGAGCATGGCAGCGTGCAGGAGGTGGTCCGCTTGACACAACCGAACGCAGCGCCACTAACTGCGCCGATGACGAAGCTTAAACAAGTCGACATCAAGGCGCCCGACACGCTGTCCCTTGCGTCCAACAGTGAACACTCGTCGACGGTTTCGTCCGTGTCCACGACGATCGCCAACTTCCAGCAGCAACAGCAGACATCCACCACCGGAGGAAGTGGACAGCCATTGATTCAGCCGAAAAGTATCCTTAAACACAACACCAACAGCAGTACGCCTTCGTCGCCGTCGAAGGGTGCGGCCAAGACGGCCAGCTTTGCGCACGACGGAACCAACGCACCCTCCGCTCGGTCGCAACTGAACCTGAGCGAAATTACGGCCAACAACACGAACGCCAACCAGATGATGTCGCAGATGGTGCACGATATGAACCAGTTGAATCTGGCCACCGCCTTGATGGGTGAGGATCGGGAGAACAGTGAGTACGGTCATCCGATGATGGTTCATGAACAACAGCAGCAGCAGCAACAACAACAGCAACAGCAGCAGCAAATGTTGATGAACGGTGGATACATGACCGACGCGAATGGTGGAGCAGTTCCCCCGCCACCACCTCCGGAGCGAAACAGCTCCTATGTGATTATGTCTCAGCAGCAGCAGAAACTTCGCACTAGCACCGGTCCGGCGTCAAGCGGAAAGTTACCCTATGGGGTGCCGACAAGCAGTGCCAACAGTCCCGCCCTGGTGGACCAGCAGCAGAATATGCTGAACAACAACCCCGCCACCACCAACACGTCGACGATGGGCGGTACGATGGGAGGACGATACGGCAACAACAATCTCCTTATGACGGCCCCCAACAACATGAACAATAACATTAGTAACCAGCTTGTTGGAAGCAACCCGGCGACACCCACTGCGGCCAGCGGTATTGTGGCAGGCGCCAGTTCCTCAGCGCTGCTTGCTGCCGCAGCTAGCAACAACAACTACAAGGACAATAAGCGTGTCTCGTTCCACGATGAGGATGCGGGAAACAATAATAACAACAACCCAGCTGGCCCCGCGGGATATACGCAAGCAGGTCACCTGATCGGTGGAAGTGTCGGCGGAAGTGGCAGTGACACGACCGGGCAACCCGGTGAACTCGGTACCATCCACGAGCGTCCGGATCCGGATGTAAGTAATGTGCTTCCGTGCGCGACCACACGATGGCGCGACTGTACACGGGTGAAATTATGAAATGAAGCTTTCGCCCCAGAAAGCTTTCCATGGTGTGCTTTAATCGAACACTTTCTCCTTTCTCCATCTGTGCAGCGTTTCATCGACGAAACCATGCCGGCCATGCTGCACACCCCGACGACACCGGAGGGCGAAAACTGGAACATGCAAATTCAAGCGACACCCGGCGTTATTGGCGCCCAAGAAGTTTATCGGTGAGTGCCGGAGGGCAGGAGAAACTATTCAAAGTATCAAGTAACTGATCAATCTTATTTTCATCTCCCCATCCAGTGACCCCCGGACACGCCGTTTGGCCGAGCAGCAGCAGAAACAGAAGAGCGAACCCGTGCCGGAGAAGTTGTCGTTCAAGGAGAAGATGAAAATGTTTGCCCTCGAATCGGGCGAAAACAATACGCCGAAGGACAAGCTGAAAATCTCCCGCGCCCAAAGGGATATCGATGCGGTTCACTAACGCAAAAGTGAAGCGGACGGTTTTTATTTTAGTTTTATGTGTATTTTTCGTGTAGAGCTACATTCTTAGGACCCGATGCTGCGATGAAAACTCAAAACACCACTCCCTGACCGGAATCCCCGCTCCTGCGTACGTCGAATTAGGTCGTACAAAACCGCACTAGAAGCTGACTCTGGGCTGCTGCACCGGATCGAGGTGAATAGATTTATATCATCGACAGGATCTTGGCTCTGGACAGGTGTTTAAAATGTAGATAGACGAAATCTCCTAGATAACTTAGCGTAGTACTACAATACAACATACACCGATTATGCTCTTCGGTCGCTCGAGCTAAATTACGACGAATAGCGAACCACGATAATAATGATCACACTGAACAACAGATCGTTGCGATTGATACGAACCCAATGGACCAACAATGTTACTAACAGAAGAGATATAAGAGAGCAGCTTAGAGAATTGTTTTTGTTTTTATATGACTATATATCTCTATATGAACAGTTTATAAATATGTCCTCACTCCATCCCTCCCTCTATCTCTCTCTGTATGTATACTAAATGAAGGCAACCTATAGTCAACTGAGGAATTATATTTATCTGTAAGAGAACAAACAAAAAGAAACAAAAGTAACGCAAGTTGAGAGCAAATCATAATAATTCGAAAGTCAACGGTATCGAAATGTTAAATGATGAGATATAATAATAGATATGTAAGATAAAAAACAAAACTAAGACGACATAGTAAGAGTATTTAAATTGGATAAAAGTTTTAAAAACATTTCCTAGCGAATGAGAGCGAGTGTTGGGGAGAAGTATCCGGGGGTTTGTTGGTAGTGTTTTCTACATTGCATCAACCAGCAACTAGTAAACTTCCCTCCTTCTCTCGGGTGGTAGCGCTCGGAAAATATGGTGATCTAAATGAACAACATACACACAGAAAGGTCAATTTGAATTTGGAATAAACACACACCCCCTTCGTAGCCTTCCCCCCTACGATCGTGTGATACCGGTGTGCTAGTGCATGATCGTTAAACAAAAACAAAAAAGAAAAATCTACAACAACAAAAAAACAAGAAAATACCGATGGTGCACACTACTGTTAACATTTATGATGTATTTTAAAAGTCTTACTACTTCTGTACGCAAGATGTTGTTTTTCATTTTATATATGTTTTGCGGCTACACGTTGAAAATTTAAGAAAAAGAAAACACGCGAAATATCTGTAGTATTAATAATTCACACCTTTGCAATGAGCGCGCGCACTCTCACTAACAAACGGGTCCATGAAATTTCACCAAGCACACGAAAGTGATTTTATGCGTATTTTGTTGTTTGTTTCGGATAGCTTTTCTTCGCTTCGCGGCAGCTGTAAAAGAAGCGGGACCGGTAAAGAATGACTTGTGGATAAGATGATTAAGTCAATACATTGCATGTAACAACCGTTAAGCGAGGAACGGAGGAGATGAAGAGCAAGAGATAAGATTAAAGAAAAAAAAACAATATATGATATAACACTAGCGATGTAGATTGAAATCACCTAAACGGAGACAGCAAAGTGATTTTATTTGTTACACATATTTTTATATCGTAAACGAGAGACTACTGAAGTATTTCCAAACAATTTTCGATACATTTAAGAAGAATTTACCTCTTTACCACAACACCGGATTGATGACCGATTTCTAGCACATATTTTTAAAACAAATCCCTCACCGTAGTGCGATCCGCGATCAGGATCGCGGCGTAAATAGAGATCGTTTGTATAAACATATTATCATATGATGGCCCGCCTCTCCCTCCCCCTCCCGCACGTCGGACGTCGGTGGTCAGTAAGACGTCGTTGGGGTGCGTGGGGTGGGCCAAATCCTAGAACGAGGACCACTCTGTACAGCAGGCGGCTGTACGGCGAATATGTGTCGGCGAGAGTGTGTGTGAGTGTGTGTGCCGATGTGTGTGATGATTCAATCGATGCAAATGTAATGCACTAGGATCATGAAGTAGGACTAGGACCGGTAAAAATGATTCGTAAAGGAATAATAGTAGCATAGCTCTAATGGAAGTTTGTAGTATTTAGTAGTGCTTATGAAATCGATTACGAAAGAAAAAAAAACAATGTGAATACACAGAAGGTGACGAATTAAAAAGGCACACAAAAATGCAAAATTAAGAGTAAATTTCCACAAACAAGCGCGTCCACACACACACACACGCACTCACACAAACATATATATACGACGAAGGAATGGAAATGAAGGGTTAACTTTATTCAATAACAGCTATTTTCCAATACTTATTACGAAAATATCAATGAAATACAACCGCTATGTAAATGTTAGTAACAATTCAGAGGTAAATCAACCAATTAAATATGATGTTCGTGTTGTTTATATTTTTCTAATAAGTTTTATAAAGTGATGACATTTAGTAGATTTCAAACCCGTTTTAAGCGACAGCAACATTCACTAAACAATCACTGTCACACACAACACGTTTTGAACCTCATTTTTGGTTTACAATAGGAAACTCTTGGCAGTCCGCTTGCCCATCATCAAGTTCATTTTTATAAAATTAATTCTAATCGTTTTTTTATTTAAATTGTGTGACGCTTTGTTTCCTATTTGAAGAGATGAATGAACATCGATTTGCTAATTCTTTCCACTCGTGCTATTAATTTTCTTCGCATTGCCATAACCCTCCATCGTCCTTCGTAGTAATCACTGTAGCACCTTTTTCTTTGTCGTACGTGTCCATGAACATGGCCACCATTTCCACCGGACCCGCTTGTCGCAACCGATCATTAATGGGTCGAAAGTGTACAATCCGAAACATTCATCGCAACTGCGACGGCGGAGCGTCGGACACCGAACGGCCCGAGTTGTCTGCCCTGTCCGCGGGGTTGCTGTTTCCGTTTGAGCGTGAATTAAGTACGGCTCGCATTAACGTCGGCCATCCTCTAACCCTCGAGCACGACCGGTGGCGACCGTCGCGTAACGTTCAACTCGGATGAAATGAAATGGACTGAACCAAATTGGAACGTGCGACTGTCTGGCGCATATTGCACGGCCCATGGCGACGGGGCCCGAAGCCGAATGGCCGGTGCATATGGAACACTTGTACGTGTGTAATTCGTTTAGCAAATTATTTTACATTTCATGCTCCATTTATGTTTTACGACCGCGTCGAGCTCGTGGACTGTAGAAATGGCTCTGCTTTGGCTTCGGAACACGTCGGACTTCGGTCAGTGGAAACGATCGGAATTATACTGTTCCGGTGCAACACTCTTTGATAACTGCTATTTGTTTGGTAGTTTTTCACAAAAGTTGAGCACACTTATACAGATATACTTATACAGGTAACTATGTTAGCCTCTTCTAGGTTATGATAAGTAACTTGTCTAGTGTTTCTTGCTTTATAAAAAAATTGTAATCCCACACTTAAACCATACCTTTTCCCGGACGCCATCTGCTTGCGTTCGAAACAATTGTTCTGTTTTACTATCGTCAAACCATGGACCGGAATGGTCAATAAAAGTGTATTGTGGTGTAAATCAAATTATACTCCCGACTCCCACTAAATGGTAACTGTTTTGAACGCGCCCTCGTGCTGTATTTAAAACATCACAAACGCCACAAACGAATCCATTTCAAATGTACCTTATTTTTTGTTTTCGTGAGAAAAACCCCATCCGTGACATCAATCCTCGATCGGATGAAAATATGCAACACGACAAACAACAGGCACAACAAAGCCGGCCGGTTTTTAGACGAAAGTTCTCGCCCATTTTCCAAATGCGAACGTGTGCGGGGCAAATGGGTGGATGAGAACGCAGCACAAGTTGTAAAAAGACACAAAGCAAAAATAAATACCACCGGGTAGCGGACATGTGCCAGTAATTTATTCACAACCGACGGACGTGTCGATGGCAATTTAATTCCCATTTGTCCACCCCAACCTGGCCGATCGGGGGGGGGATGTTTTTTAGAATTGTTTTTCGGTGTGTGACTTGTATTATCTCCGTTTCTGTCCAACTAGCCTTTTGCGATACTCTCTCTCTCTCTCCCTCCCTCGCTTTGCGGCTTTTTACATTGACCCAGATATAGGGGGCTCACTTTGCGCAAGGGACAAAAGGTGTGCCACCCGGCGAACCCTGGGGTCTGCCCCTTGCACACGCACCATCGTCGCCATCTTCGATGACGGCAGAAGGACGGATTCCGAGCCCGGTGGGAAAGTCAACACCCATAAATAAAACCTGCCCATCAATGAACCGCATTCATTCGTCATCCCATCGATGCAATTCTCGGTGCATGTTGTTATCGGTCTTTCTTTGTCTCTCCCTCCCTGTTTTTCGCAATCCCCCCGATTCGAGGTCGAGTGCAACTGCACTTCGGCATGCATTCAATCAATCAATTATTACCGTGGCATCGGTTTCCGTTCAATTTAGCCTATCATCATCATCATCATCACGGCGGAAGGCGAACTGTGCTGATTATTTCGAACCGACGTGTGTTCCGTTCGCATGTAAATTGCATCCTCGGGAGCAACTCGGGAGTTGTTGATGTCATCAACAAAAAGCTTCACCCGTCGGGTGCTTGGATTGGTGGGAGTTCGAGTGGACTCGTACGTCATTTGAAATATAAATTTTACGTTTTTTCAGAAATATCCGAAGGTATACAAATTTGATCAGAATTATAATATCAGATTTGATTCACTATCTGAAAAGATTATTTGAATGTCACCTAAACCGGTGCATGCCATCCGACTCTGATGAAGAAAGACCTCGATGAAAAAGGGTGCAATATGGAAATGTTAATACTGCGTATGTTTTGCATACCATTCCATAACGGGGTTTCACATTAGATTTTATCGACGGCAACGACCACCGTTGGCTAGATTTTCCGTGCGAGATTCCTGCAATGGAGAGGATAACAAATGCTTCCCGTAATGTAATCTAGAGCTGACCTCTGCAGCCGTCGGTGCAGTCTCGAAAGGCAACGCCAAGCCAGCCAAGAAACGTTGGACAATCGTTTTCCCCTCGGGGCGCTCGAATGAAGGGGGCGGAATGTTTTGACAACATTATCATAAATTTGCTATATTTCCACCCGCGGCGGAACATGTCCTGGGGATGCGTGGAGGGTGGTTTTGAGCTCCGCGAACGAATGGTCTAACGGTTTTTTTGCTTAGATTAGATCGCCATTGCAGAAGGTTGGAAAGGCAAAGGGCCGTTTGCATAGCGTAGAAAGGGGTTGCATAATTTAATAACACTTCGAATGTGAAGGATGTTCCGGTTGAACGGCATAAGGGTTCGCACGGGACAGTTCTCCCGGTTTTAATTGTGAAATGTTTTCCTCGCTTTTCGATGAGTGATGGTCACAAATAATTAGGCAAGTTTTCCCGCTAAGGGATGTTTAGATTCTCTTGCTTGAATGTGAGTTCCTGATGCATGACTGAGTTATGCAAAGTACACAGCGCTTGCCCATAATTCGGTATCCCACGAAATATGCCCGTCATCAAATGCAATCAATAATGATATTTTGCATTTTAAACATTTCTACACCGAATTCCACTATTGACTCCCATGATAAATGGGTTATGATTACCTCGTCTGTGCGTTAGTGTCACCCTTAAACCCACAACATCCTCGGGGACATTAAGACACCCCTTTCTAACCACGACCGCCTGCAGCCCTGCGTCACGCTTTTTCTGAAGGGAAGAGGCAACGCAAGACACGTGATATGCATCGTTGTAAATTTATTGAGCTATTAAATTCCGTACCATGTTTTTTCCCATCTTCCCTTATTCATACACACATATGAAAAATAAATAGCTTTTAAAATTTCAGTCAACACCACACGGACCGGCCGCCCATAGCTTCGATCCATGCTTCCGATGACTATCCGATCGGGGTTTTCCACGAGCCAGTATCATTTTTCATTTCCACTTTTTGAAGCACGATATCGAACGGAGAAAAGTTTTCTCGCCCTTTCGGAGCGACATCCTTTTTCTTGTGTCGGTTTCGGTTCCATTTCAGGGCTGTCACCGTTTTCTTTTTTTGTTCCGCGCTTGGGACGGAAGTTGTGATAAAACTAGCAGCAAAGGAAGGCAAGAACGAACCAGAGCCACTTTTATTACTCCTCAGGGTGCCATCTTCCAGCGATACCTGGGTGTTCGTGTTTCTTTTCCGCCACTCCTGGTGGGATTATATTCTGCACACATTTATTGCGCCCGAAACTAGGGAAGGGAAAACTAAAGTAGTGCAAAAGTGGAAATTTATGCACGTCTATTATGGTTTTCAGCTTGCCCGCGCTGCAACCCCGCGAGTGTACATATTTTAAATGCGCTGTAAAAACCAACCGAAAAGGCCGTTCGGTCGGAAAAAGAAACTGTTTCGGAACCGTTGATATGTGGCCCGAAAGGACTGAGGTTCTTGCCGCTTGTCATCTTTTTCGTGCGGTCGTGGTTGTTTCTTTGCAACCTCCTGGCCAGACGCCACGGCCGAGCGTGAATGGAAATGAAGACGATAAATCGTAGGACTTCGGGAGCGGTTTCGCGTGCCAGCAGCATCCCGGAAACGGGTTTTATTAGCGTGCCACAAAGCGAAACTGGTGTAATGTTCCACCGCCATGAATCACTTTACATTACGTTTTCCTACAATGTGTCCGTTTCTTGCATGTGCCGTAAGTCTCGCGTTTTATGACCACCTCCGGGCGGGGCGGGGCAGGCTAGGGGAACGGGGTGGCTCGTGAAATTATTTATCAATTTGAGTGTAGCTTCTCCCGGGGATGAAATGAAATGCATAACAAAGTTACAACGCTTCCGGCCTTAAAAATGTATGACAACAGGAGTAAGTACCAAAAACTCGCATCTTGAACATTTAGCTAAAGGGATTATTGAAACATTTTCAAACACTTCCCTCCCGCTTCTCGCCCCGTTGGGAAACCGTTCTGATTGATGGAACAGTTGGAACGCAAATAAATTCCACGCTAAGCACGGTTGTGCAAAACTGTTCCCGGGGATGTTTGTAACAGTAAATTTGTTTGCAAACGACAAGATAAATTATTCACGTCGCGACCGTTTTTTGGTGACGCACTTTGGTGAGGGGAAGTGGCGAAGGGGAAGATGGGAGGAACGATGTGATGCAACGATAATCATTTAGCAAAAAGTTAAATCTGCTAAAATATACGCATGGAACGCTTGGTTGGGCCAGGAATACATTGCAAGCGTTGTTTTATTTGTTTCCGTGCTTTAAAACCTTTAAGGTGTTTTGAGATGTTATCACTTATTTTCATTTCCAATCCTGTTCATGGAAAATGTAGCAAAGTTTATGCTTGTGTGATAAAGGTTGGTTTTTAAAAGTTTTAAGTATTCCATTTTTGAGATTTTATGTTGTTTTTACGAAAAACTGTAATGATTGTATTAGTTTTTCATTGAAGCAGACATCGGATTACAAAATTAAGAAAAGTCCATTGACAAATGAATAAAAATATAGCATATAATTAATCTTGATGAAACAAAAACAAAACATCAAAAGTCGCATTTAAAAAAACAATTAACATTGCGAGTTGCCTGTAATTGTTCGGGCCAGAATAAAATCATTTGAACGTTAAAACTGACCAGAATTTCCATTTGCAACATGTAAGAAGTGTGATTTTTTGGGGTAGTTCCTGACCAGGTTTTGGCCGCCTGAGGGGAAAACTCTTCTCTTCCGGAGTGTGCGGTTTAAAACATTTTATTTATTTACTCCGCAACCGTAACGAGGCGTAACGCGTGTAGGAAGACACTTGAAACGCGATGGGGAACATCCGACAACAAACGTGTTACTCATCTGTGCTGATGTTTTCTCTTTTTTCCATTCCCATTTTGTGTGTGTCCCTCGCCGGATGGAGATAAATTCGGCGGAAACGCGTTGACGCGAGTGCTGGACTCGTGCTCTTCGGGTTGCTGACGCTAAGAGCGAGAGGGAGAGAGAAAGAAAAGGGCTGATTGAACTGATGGTGGAGGTTAACCCGATCGTGAGGTGGGTTGGGAAAAATTTCCGGAAAATCTTTCGACGATCAATCAACGGCAAGTGGTGTTTTGGAGTGTGGACCTTTAGGACATCTGTTGAGATTCTGTCATTGGCATAACGTCGGCGTTTTCGCATGTGTTTAACATCAGTTTCGAGGAGAAGCGGCTTAATTTTCAGACACCAATTATAAAATAAAACAATTTATTTATCTACAAATTTTACCAGCGAGGAATTATCAATGTCAGAAAACTCATTCATCGTCGCTGTTCTTAACGTGTTTGTAATGAACTTTCAGCTTCATAAAACGGTGTGAAATGAGTGTTTTTGAACGGTTTCGTTTTACCATCTCAATCATGGCTTCGTTTCATCCCGGCCATTTGGCTATCGTCACGCCATGCTCGACAACGTCCCACTCGAAGCAAACTCGATGCGGCTCGTTCGATGTTTCGTACAAACCTTCTAACCCGGGGCCTGGCCATCCCTTTGCCACCCCCTCGGTTTTTCCATCCCGGGAAAAAGTGGACGGCCAGAAACGTTCGCCCCGAATCGTATCTCCATCGATGATTGAGCGTCCGTACGTTCACCGGCGAGTTTTTCCTCGGGAAACCCCATTTGTTCACCGGAGCCGGTGCAAAAAGGGATTAATTTATGAGTTACGACACGTTCCGAAACCCTCGCCGGGAGAGCGCCGATGGCCGTACACGTCGCGACGACGTGATCATTATCCCCGGCCAGCCGAAACAAACAGCTGACGCCCATCAATATGCATAATCATCTTGCTGCTGCACGGTTCAGTTCCAGCGCCGTTCCATGTTTTTCCTTTTTTTAAATATTTATCCGAGAAAGGGACGGGAAGGCACACAGAACCCTGCCTGCCCAGAGCTAGATTATCGACGGGGAATTCGGGATGGATTTAGGTCCATTTATTATCGTTATTATCGTCGCGGCCAAAAGGAACCCATCTATGCTTCGCTTCTCAACCAATTTACGTTTTCGCCAACAAAACAGAAGGAAAACATTAAGAGCGTTCGCAGGAAAGAGGATTAAGAGCGTTCGCAGGATAAACATCGTTCCATCGTCCAAATGCGATCGGTTCCGTAGCCGAGGACTTTGATGGCCATGACAATAAGGAACACAAAATCGGGACCTCGTTGGATTGGCTTAAAAGGTGGAAAGGAAAGCCCTCCGGGCCGTCGTTGGCAAAACTGTGAAAAATTTGGCACAAAAGCGAAAGCAAACACCAAAGTGGTGGAAATTGGCCATGCATGGAGCGGGAGATAAGAATAAAATAACAATCATACCGAGCGGGGAAAGAGGTTCGGTTGCAGTTGAAGTGGATGCTGTGGAAAAACAGTTGCCGGGGTTTTGGTTTCGAGAGGCGTATGGAGATGATAATTAAATACGCCATGACGGGGCGCTCTAGAAACAACCAACTGCCAAAAAGGAATCCAACCCAGCCTACACTTCACTTCGCATTCCCTGGTACCGTCATTACAGCATCTCGGATTCCGAGCCCAACGCAGAACCTACCCATAGAAACACAGAAACACACAGACACACAAGTGGACGGGACTCAAGTGGGCAAAAGTTTGGCGCTGGAAAGGCTGCACCGAAACTCGAACAAGAGATTTGTATGGTAAGATAAATTAGAGGATTCCTTTTTCGGCGGCCCTGCCGCTTTTCCATTGTGCCGATTTTTTCTTCCCTTTGTTTCTTTTCATTCAAGGTTTTCTCCGGGCCCATTCTCTCGAGTGGGAGACGTTCATTTCTTTTGTACCTTGCTTGAGACTCGCGGGGGCGGGGGTTGGAGAACACTTGAGAATTCCCCGACGGTGGAGACCTCGAGGCCCGCCGGAGGTTCGAGCAGCGGAACAAAGGATGCACGAACGTCCGATAAAGGATACGGGGCCGGGAAGTGGTTGGGGGAGGGGGTTGGATGGAATTTTCCAAAGGGTGTGTCCGTAGTTTGGGCAAGTTGTTCGAATTGTCTTAACGGCAGACGGAAGTTGCCAGGGCTTTGTGGCTTCAGGTAGAATGAATAGTTGCTGCACGCGCTGCAAATGATTGTCCTGTTTCAAATAGTTCACTCTTTCCCTATTTTTCATGTAGAACTGTCCTGGATTTTCTTTTAATTTTCACTAAGTTTATTTACCAGTGGCCAACAGTAAACTGCTTTTTCAGGAATTTTTAAAATAATTTTCCCTAAAAGCTGTTTATACTGCTAACAGCAGAAAACATACAAGATAATTTTGGGAAAGCTATAACATTTCGTAAAATGTTTATGCTCCGGGACATGAATCGAAAACATTTCGTAGAACGATTTCTTTGTCCACCAAACGATGGTAGATTTTAAACACTTTCGGGAAAATATTGATCGATCGATTTCCCTAGAACTCTATAAAGATCGATTGCCCAATAAATCATATTACTCTGGGCGGT
This sequence comes from Anopheles coustani, assembly GCF_943734705.1. Lineage (NCBI taxonomy): Eukaryota > Metazoa > Arthropoda > Insecta > Diptera > Culicidae > Anopheles > Anopheles coustani. The sequence goes on along the minus strand of NC_071288.1, from coordinate 8,653,762 downwards.
GGACTTTTAATAATTTCTATTTCCACGAAAGCACTACAGGAGCTGCGAAAATGATTCATAAAATATCAATCCTTTCCACCGAACCGGCCCCTCTCGTCGATACCGAGCCCGGGTATCATTCGCAAACCACTTTACAGGTTCATGTTGTTACATTTCCATTTCAACTCTGTCGCTTCGAGCGTTTTTTCTCGGGGCGTAACTTGAATGGAACGTTTTGAAATTTCATCTTAGCGTATGGTGGCGCTCCTTCATGGCGCGTGCAAAAGTTCTCCCAAGGTTTTGCTCGCTCCATGTCGGTTTCTGGGAACACGGCTCGAGCGCACGGGAAAAACATCTTCCATTACGAAGTTTCTTTCGGCGAATTTTCGTCCCCCCCCGTAATGGGAGGGAAAGTTTTTCCAAGCGCAAACATTAGATTCGATCGCGAAAGTTGCGGCTTGCGGGTTTTCTAAGCAAAGTCGTTTGCAAAGGGCTGGCGAGTGCGGTGGCGCATGAGCCGAAGTTGGAAATTCTTAAAATATAATCAAAACAGTCACGCACAGCCACCTTCGCTGATAAAAGGGCCGGTTGCGTTCCAATCACGTCGGAATGTAATGAAGAACCTTCATTTGAGTGTTGCTGTTTAAAGTACAAATGAAGATTACTTCTTTAGAAAGGATGTTCGGATACATGTACATACATTGTATTGTATTAAAGAGGTAATAAGAATTGTGAAATGTAGTTTAAACGAATCTTTTTCAGATGTATTTTCCATAATCTATTGGCGTAAGAGTTTTCTATAAAAAGTGATAAGATAGTTCAACGAAATTTAAAGGCCATAAAGAACCATTTCATTTCCAGAAGAAAAATAGATTTTTTTTAAATGCGAAGTTCTAACAAAACCCATTAAAAACCCTTCTTCTGACACGTTTTGTTCCCTCCCTTTTGCTAGCATGCAATTTCCTGCGGAAAACTAATGGCATCGGGTCGCTCACGCTGGGTTTGTCCTGATTGTGCGGGCAATGCTGGGCCAGTTGCGCCACGGAGCCGGATGGCCGATTTTCGTCGTGTCATTGCCATCGAATGAATTATGTAATGGGTGTGCTGTAATTACGCGTTGCTTCAATTTCATGCAACATAATGGCGTGCCACGAGAGCACGCTTCTTTTTCCCCGCATGCCATCGGTTCCGTGCGCCCTCAGCTGGCTAACTATTCGATCCTATTTGATTCGTTCCTCTTTTTCATTACGTTTTCCTTTTTTTATTTCTTTATTCCGGCAGGAAGTAACCCTGCATCTCTCCCCTCTCCCAATACACGGTGTTGCGAGCTGCAATCTCCTCCCCAGGGGGGGAACATCAATTGTCACGCCATTGTCCAACGTTGCTCAACGAGTGGCCATTACGTCTACGACTGGCATGGAGAACGCGCGATTCTCCCGGTTTGTCTCGCCCCGGCGCATTTTCCGGAAGGACGAAATGAAGCTCATGGGATGTTTTTTTGCCTCCATCACCCATTCTTAATCGTAACCGTATGTTGCCACATGAAATGAACTAAAGTTGGGCCACCGAAAGAGGAAAAGAAAACGATCACTTTATTGAACGCCGAAGGTGAAGGCAGGCAAATGATAACGGAAACGATGCGATTGAGGTTCCGTCCGTGAAAAGCGAATGAACTTTTGCCAGCCGAAGCGAAGGATAATTTGACCTTCTATCGGATGCTTCCGGCCAGAGTTTTTTTAGAAGTTCTTATCCGGCCTAGTGATTGGGAAGGATGGAATGTAAAAACAGCAGGAAACCTTGCAAGGGATAAAAATGCTGGAATGACGATTATTGATTTGTTTTTTTTTTAACAAAACATTGTGAAATGATTTAATTTTCTAATAAGATGAAAAACTCTTCTACGATACAAAATAACTCTCCTACGATAAATTGTTTAAACTTCTGGTATATTTTCATTTCATTCCTTTCGTTCGTTCTATTCCAATTTTTAAGACTCCTTCAACTACTCTTATCGAGTTTGAAATATTTGAATTATGATTTTCCCATTCTTCCACACTGCGTTCCCGGTATCGAATTTCTATTCCCTCCATTCATTGTCCTTTAGAAAAATCCTCTACAATTCACTGCAAAAGACTGCAAAAATGATATCTTATCCTGGTGTCCATTATCCGTTCACTCCTACCAGACAAAACCTGCTCATATTTCATTCATGCTCCGATATCGCGCTGAGAAGGGCCCCCGTTCTCGTCCTTGGGCGGATTTTCTAAAAACTGTCCTCCTTTACACTGTTCTCTCATCTCTCTCTCTCTCTCACATTTCTCCCTCCCTCACTCCTCCGACCGGTGCTGATTATGCACCATGCCAATGGGAAGAAAAACACCGCCCGAAATGATCCCGTTCGACCGATTAGCCCGTGATTTATGTAGCCCTTGCTCGGTCGGCACTGCAGGACCGAAGTTCCATTGCATCCTTCCAGCTGGTACCGCCGCCGGGGTCGTCTGGCATTGCGTCGGGCTCCGTCTGCCTCGGGAAGGTTCGGTTTCACAGCACTTCAATATCTTTCCAAGGTCCAAGTGAGCTTCGCTCGATTTGGCTCAATTTCTGCCACGTCCAGAAATGCGACTCCCTCAACGTCAGACGATGTCCTGAGGATTGCTGCAACCTGAATCGCTCGCGCTTGTTTTCCAACCGTTCGTTTGAGCTCGGCCGGGGCCGGCATGTGCGGCATTGTGTTTTCCTCGATGCAGGAAAAAAAACTTGTGTTTTCTCTCTTTATTATCCTTTTCACTTTCCGCCCGCGTTCCTTTTTCAGACCTCTCTTCTGGGCGGGTGTTTCGAGCGGTTCGTTGTCCTCGATACAGCGCTTTTCCTTCACCCACCAGGTTTGAGGTTAAGGTTTGTTTTTGTTCTGGTCCTTCCACGGGTGGCAGGTGAGCCCTCGGTCCGGCGCGTGGGAAAATGTTGAAAAACCACCAGCTGTAAAGCACGACGAGCGCTCGGCACAAGGTGCGGGAAATCAGTCGAAAATGTAAGCCGGAGGTGGCCCAAAGAAAGGATGAAATCAAATGCAGTAAGTCAGCAAGGACCATCTCGAATGAGGAAAATGGGGAGGAGAAATTGCACGTTTCAAATCAATGTGTTCCAAGGCAAATTCCAAGACTCGAAGCTGCTATAAGAACTGATTTTTTTGTAAAAAGCTTCATGCTTCTAGATATCGGGAGATTTGACTTACTCACCCTCATTTGTACGATACGGAGTATTTTAACTTTGTCCTAGAAAACAATAAAAGAAAAAAGAGAAGCAATGAATCACCTTGTGACTATTTTTGCCCATCCGAATTCAGGAGGTTTCCAGGCAGAAGATGAGTCACGTTCCTTTGAAATATTAGGTATGTATTGTCACAAAAAAGAATAAGGAGAGATTCAGAATTATTCATTTGCCAAAAATATCATAATCCGTGATAGTAAAACATAAGAAAATCATGTTATTTAATTGTTACATTATTATATAATAGAAAAGTTTTATAAAATTGAACTTATTTATCCCTTTTTCCTAACCACTTAGTTTTGTTAGCGTTTTAATTTAAAATAAAAAAAATTTAAAAAAAATTATAAAACAGGAAACGTCAGACAAGCGAAAGAGTAAAAAAGAAAATTTTGACACTTCTGTATAACAAAAAAAAACACTCGTCTTCATTAGAGCTCCCTGCACAATCAAGCTTTATGGCTTCATGATTAGTTGGACTTCGTTCGCTGTGCCTCCTATGGTGCCTCCATTAGTGGCGAAACACGCATAAGAAAACCACCACCCCGAAAAACCCCATCCCCAGGATCCAGACACGATACACCATTTCATCATCAGCTGACGAGCGGTTTCCGTTTAGGCCGTAGACCTCACTTCCGGCGTTCGTCCTTATCCGGTGGTTTCGGTTTCGGTAACCTCATTGCCGTCTAATAGCTTTTTCTAATCCCAAGACACCCGACAAGCAGGCATCGTCCTTGCACCTCGACGAGCCCAAAGTGGCCAAGAAACGGCGGAGGTGGATCTCCCATCGAGACCGAACAGAAAATGATTACAATCTGTCTGACGCCGATGCCCGACGATGGGGTCCCACTGTTGATGGCGAGGAAATCGTATCATAGTTTCGTGAGTTTTACGAGCTGTACGGTACGTGAGTGCGTTGCCATTGGTTTGACTATCAAATGTGTCCCCATGCCGAGAAGTTGCCCTTCCGCCCGAAGACGATCGTAAGATAGTTGCCCTCTACAAAGAAGTTACAAACTTTCTTTTGCTTTCCCGCAGAGCACTTTCCAAAAAGTTAAACCACGCGGGTTTCGGGAGATCGAAACCTGAATGTCTGTTTACATTAGCTCGCACTTTGGAGAAGGAAAAAGTGAACGGCCAAAAAAGTTCTAACAAAGGGAAATGTTTGTTTTCGGAAAAGGGCTGACGAGGAATGAAAAATGTGTTTATTGTGCGATGGCAGTTTCGGGCTCTCTTTTCTCGATCGCTTCCGCCCTAGCCCACGCTCTGTGCAACATTTTATACGTTACGTCGTCCGTCGTTTTATGAGCCCTCGCATGTTGACCCCATTTACCCCCCCCCCCCCCCCCCCCCCCCCGCCCACAGGGACGATCTATTTCAGAACCTATCCATTTTCGGCCCGAACCGGGTCGTTACGGCATCATTGTGGCATCATTGTGTCGGGGTTTCGGGTCCGCTTCCGGTGCAGATACCGGCAATCTGCTCACCCCATCGGACCTCCCCTCCTCCACATGCTGCTGTGTCCGGATCAACATTGTATTCCTCCGATGGGGAAAAGGAGATGTTTGTGGTTTCAGGGAATTCGGAAGCACATTCGTCGAGCGTGCGGTTTCCGAATGAAGGTTACAATTTACTTACAGCGTGATTAGTTTGTTGCCGTTCTCCCTTAACTATTTTAGGGGTTTGGTTGCCAAATGTCCAACCCTTCGGGGAAAATGTTCGAGGGGGAGGAAATTGACATTCCATTGATGCACCTCGATGCATCACGGTGGGTGCACATAACAGCTGTTTCAGCGATTTGTGAGAACTGTGCACGTTTGTGTGGGGGGAAAAGAACCTCACCTGCATTCACCTGCAGCTCCTGATCGAAATCGAATTATTATTGTACGACTGGTGAGCAGAAGGTTTTCTTGCCATTTTCTCCCCCCCACCCGAAGAGAATGAAATAGTGGTTTATTTTCGCTTTAGGGTGTTTTCTCCCCCATCTGCTCGTGAACGTTGGAAAAGGAGCCGCTTTGGCGTCAGCGGATTTACCTCGTTACGGCTCGCTTTCGTTTGCCACCTTTTGTCGAACGAAAAAACAATGGAAAATCAGGACGATGATGCTCTGAGGTGTAGTTCTTAATTCTGTTCGAACCGAACCGACATCCGGGGAAGATCCGTAACTACAAGAGACTATCAAGCGCTGAGTTTAGACGTACGAACATCCATCTGGACGGCGGTGGAAACCCGATGGAATCCGTCAAAATCCACGCGAGAATCGCGAAAAGTGAGCGCTATTATTGTACCATTATTTCCCGCATCGTCCCGACCGAGCGAAACGAAGAAGTTGGCGCACACAAAAGAAAAACCACCCCTTTGCCGTCGACGTTTTGGGAGATGGAATTGTACCGGCACCACCGAAAATCCCCCCCCCCCCGCCCTCCCTTGTGCCAACGACCTTGCCCGGTTGTCTTTTGTCTCGGGTTCCCTTTTTTGAGCATCGCTTTTATTTTGGCGAACACAATAAAAGTGAACAGCATGGGCTGGTTTTGTGCCCAACTGGAGAAGAATGCATCCATCCGCAGGACCGCAACCCAAAGTGAAACAGTTGAGCAAAGAAAATGACTTCCAGCGACGAGTAAAAAAAAAAAAAGGAACCAAAAGGAATCCTCTTCCAGCACGTGGAAAACGTGGCGATGGTCTGGCATTGTACTGGCGTAGCTGCAGTGTCATCTAAACCATAAATTGATTTATGTTCCCCGGTACGAAATTTTCGGTGGAAAATGAAAGCTAACAAACAATACCGAACGGCATTCTAGTGAACAATAAATGAAACGTTCCTTACCCCCGGCGTGGCGTTGCAACTTGGATGAGAAAATGGGAAAGAGCACAACTTTTCCCTTCCCAAAGCAAGGCGCGGGGCAAGAAAGTCCGTTTCGATTGAGCTGCCAAGGAGTTTGTTTATGAATTTCACGGTCCCGGGACATAAAACTTTGACAATTGTGTATTGCCAGAACTACCGTGAAGCGAGTACCTGCGCACAGTTTTTGGTTTCTCGGCTCTCGGCGTTGCCACATCCAATCCAAGGATATTAATTTTATTGGCAGTAGAATGATCGTATTCTGAAAGTTCGGTCCTCTTCCGCTATCATAAACTTTGTTTGTCATACGAAAAAACACCTTATTTTGTGTTATAAAACTGAACAGAAATAAAAAGACTTTGTTTGAATAAGGAAAAACAAGGAACTTCTTGCTTTGAAAGTGTCCAAAATAAAATAAACACAAACCATTGATTATAAAATTGAACAGAAATAAAAAGACTTTGTTTGAATAAGGAAAAACAAGGAACTTCTTGCTTTGAAAGTGTCCAAAATAAAATAAACACAAACCATTGATTATAAAATTGAAGAGAAATAAAAATACTTTGTTTGAATAAGGAAAAATAAAGAACTTCTTGCTTGGAAAGTGTCCATAATACATTAAACACAAACCATTCCATCGTAAAATATATCTTTTAAGCTTCAAAGTGAGTTTAAATAAATCTAGTAATATGAAACAACTGTGCAGGCTTCATAACTGACACAATCCTGATACAAGACACTGAAATCGTCGCTTTCAAATAACACAAATTATGTTTAAGCTATTTATCCCAAAGTGTCGATCAAGAGTATCATTTAAGGGCCATATTTTTCCAGTGTGACATTGTCACCCGGGACTTTTCTAATCTTCCCCTTCGTCAGCCAAGGCGAATCGCCGTTCGGGTTCGGGTTTTATTTTTATTCTTCGCATCAAACCCCCCTGGAGTGGTCGTTTGTTCGCTTTGTTCTGACCCGTTCCGCTTTCTTCCGCCAATCGCAATCCCTTTGAAGAACGCTGGACCACATAAATCCCGTTTCCCGTTCGATTAGTTTAATCGCCAAAGCGCACCAACACGGACGGGCGATTATTCCGGTTCGCTCCGTTTGACGGTCTATGCCGCGGAACCGATCTGCGGATCAATGCGAACTCATGTTCACGTCCGGTGCATGTGTTCTTGGGTGATTTTCTTGTTTTCTTTTCGGTTGCCGGTCCCTCCAACTCCACGGCGGCGGAGATTTCGATCGTTTCGTTTTGAACTTTGAACACACGTGAAGCGGGCCCGCGTCACCGTGCGGTTAAATGGTTCATATTTCCATCTAAACCGTCCGACGCCGGGAAGCTGAGCGAAACCTCGCGGGCGAGTGGATCGACTCATCGATCCGAATCCGAACCGAAGCGCTAGCGGTTTTTCCTTCCCCCCGTTCCCCCACCCCTGGTTTTCTCGAGCCGCATCATTTGGACCTATCCAACCGTGGCCACGAGAACCCGTAGCCGACGTTGGTTGAGGGTGGTTTTAAATTACTTCGACGGCAGTAATCTATAAGGTTTTGCTGCCCTCTCGGTACGTGCCTCTGTTGGCCGTGGTCAAGGAGAGAGACCTTTAACGGGCGTAAGGGGCCGGGAAGCGAGAAGGGGAAAACTGTCGAGTTTTCTGATTGCTTCCAAGGTTTGAGGAAGCACAACTTATTCTAACATCGACCCGACCGAATCGAAGGGAAGTTGGTAGCTAATGAAGTGTCGGGCACTAGTATTTCCGTCCAAAGTGGGTCACTATCGGTCGAGGAGGGAAGGAGAGAAAAGGAAAGAGAGAGAGATACCGTAATCGTCACCGGATGTCCTCGAGGGTTGGCATATGACACGGGCCCCCGATAGTCCGAAGCACGCTTAAGGCAATCGTGTCTAATCAGCTTCCAGTGACGAGCGTCCTTCAGCGTCGGCAGGCTCAGCAGAAGCGACGTCTGGGAAAACTGACCCCCCAGGACACACGGACGTCATCGGCGCAGGGAAGCCCTACCCGAGCGGCCCCTGTTCCCCAGGAGGGATTTGCTGGCGACGCAGAGATTATATGTATGTTGCGCTAATGCGGCCCGTGCATACCCGGAACCCCGGGCCAACTCCCGGACGGAGTTATGCATATACGGGAAGCCGCTCGTGCATCGCATCCGCATAAAGGGCCAAATGAGGCGTACCGAGGGAAAACTTTGCAATTCAAAAGTGGACTGACGATCGGAGCCGACGTGCCAGAAGAATGTGGGAACAAGTTTTCCAACCGTGCGTAATCCTTGCCCGGCCCGCTGGCGGCGAAGGCCAACGTTGCCACGTTGCGAGTTTGGTTCGAGTTTGTATGCGGGTCTTAATTGAATAAATTTCATCCTTTCATGGCACACGATCGGTAGCATAATGGTGAGCTTTGTGATGACGGAGCGAAACATTAAAAAACCAAAGGAAGAACCATAAGTTCGGATCGGCTAAAGTCCTGACAAGTTTCTGTGAGGGGAAAATTTCATCACCCATTTCTTTGTAGTACTAATTTCCCTTCAGTCTGCCAAGGGAATCTTTGAAAGCGGCATCTGGAAACTAGTTACTGAAAGCAGTGTTAATATTTCTGACAGTTTACCGTTGCTGTCAGAATGCCTGTTTGTAGCAAATGAACCATGTATAATGTATATAGTTACTGAAAGCAGTGTTAATATTTCTGGCAGTTTACCGTTGCTGTCAGAATGCCTGTTTGTAGCAAATGAACCATGTATAACCAAGTTTAATTTTTCTTTATTTTGTTTATTGTTTTTCAAACTAAAGAACTTGTTTTTAATCTAGCTATCTTATAAATACACTCTAAGAAAATTTTATTTTTTGTATTTTAAAGTCTTTCTTTTAAAATTATAGTTTTGTTTGTTATGAGCCCAACTCCACTTCTTCAGTGGTTCTTTTAATTTTTTTATTTAAATTTTTCTAAACCTACACCGTGCTTATAACTGAACTGATTCAGCATTCTCTGCTGCTTTCATTTTTTCTACACAAACCAACTTTATTGTTAAGATCATTCACATCATTAAAGCTTGGAAAGATGCCAACAACAGTTTTGTTTTAGGGGTACAACTAAAAATCATTCAAACATTTGGACGTTATCTTCAAATTTAAAAGATGCTTTATTATGTTTGAAGTTTGATACTTTAAGTGGCCAATGAATGGTCACATTTTTATAGAAAACATATAACAAAAATTATGATAGTAGAAAACATAATTTATACAACTTTCGTTACCATTTCAAAGCTCCGTTAACTTTTTAGCCAGTCATTTCGGCGATCGTTGGTAAAATCCGCATTAATTGGGAAATTGTATTCGCATGAACATTCTATCGGGAAGCGATAAAAGTTGTTGTACCTCAAACCATTGTTGTGAAATAAATTGCTTCATCATCGCAAAGTGTAACATCCCTTTCGTTGATCAGTAACTTTCCCGGTAAAAACTTACCCTTGCTGTGAAAAACATTACCCATTTCCCTTTGGCGGGGAAAAACACATTAGCTTATCATGCAACGTCACGCATCGGGCTGTCGAAAAAGTTGCTCCTGTCCCGAAACGGGGAGGTAGGATTGAATGCATCCTGCATGCGCATTCGAATGCAGTAAATGCCGGATTCTGACATTTTGATTCGTTCGTAACCGCAGGCCTGGAACGCGGATGGCGTAAAGTAGAATGAAATCGTCCAACTCCCACCAGACGCATCCCATTGATGGGAGTGCAACGTACCGGAAGTGGCCAGTTCGATTGTGTTTGTACATTCACTCACTCACTCACTCACTCACCGTTCCCGCACGCGGTTGGATTTCCTGTCCGTGTATCAATTGGCTGCCCGAGGAAGAGGAAAATCTGGAAAATCCTCACGCGCTCATGATTAATTCCCACTCCCTTCCGGTGCGAACGTACGTGCCTGTGTGTGTGTGTCTCTTTGTGTCAGATGGTGCAGTGACACCGCATGCTGCCGGTGCACGCGCGTGTATTTGAATCCATAATTTCCGTACATCCGATTGACGATCCCATCCGACGGTTCCACAAACCTGGCCTCCCATCGGGCAACCTTTCGTTTGGCATTTTGTATTTTATTTTATTTTCCAACTTGCGGGAAGCATGCGACCCTTCAGCCCCATTCCCTCTCGCCGTCATTTCCCTTTCGACCGTCAGGTCAATTTCGAATGCCTGGCAGGAAGGGTGAATATATTAAAACAATTTAAATGCCAACGCATCATCAGCGGCGACACCAGCACGCCGTCATCATTACGTCGAGGGGGAAGAGGAGGAGGGTGGCCACTCCCGGCCACATGGTGCCCTCGGGTGGGTGCATAAATTTAACGACACAACAATCATAAAGCACCTTTCCAGCTTCCGCCCAGGCCGGTCGAAGTGAACCCTCTCGTTCGAAGTGACTCGCTTCGCCGGGAACCTCATTTTATAATCGCCTGCTTACAGTTTTTGACAGCTATCTTCATCATCCCGACGGCTGAACGACCGGGACCGAGGGGTTGTTTGGCCCACTCTCGGCAGGTTGTGGTGCGGTAATAACTGTCCGTTGGTTCTGACTCTCCCTCATTTCTTTTTTTTTCTTCTTCTGGTTCCCTACTCTCTTCTCGCCCACTCGGTGAAAAAGAGAAACAGGGAAAAACCTTCCACATTTGATCCCCGACCGTCCCTAGGGCCAACTGATCTCGCACTGAAGACGGCACGCAAGCCAAGGGCCGAGCGTTTTTCGAGCTTCCTGATCCTTTCCGTGCCACGGACAATCGGACGCCGTCGCCACCGCAGGCACCGACCTGATAATGACAAATTAAAGCGGATTTTTCCCTCCATCTGCCGGGAGGGATTTGGAAAGTGATTTTAAATTCATTAACAAGCGCTGCCGTTGTCTCGGGGGCTGTGTCGAGTGTCGTATCCTATTCCTATCCGGCAGCCCCGATGTGTGGCCCCGATTCCGATCCTTGCTCTCGCCGCCGCTCTCAGCCATTAGCACGTCCGTGCAGATTGGCATGTGGCACTATTCGCCTACCCGGCCTCGGGAACGCCAACTGGTGTGCCGGGGATTATCGCCTCGCCGTCGAAATCGAAACACGAAACACGAGAAGCCAACGAGGCGTGCATGGGCTTAGGGCGTTGGCTATGCGAACGAAAGGAAGGATAAGCAGAATTGAGGCAATCTTTCTTGGGTTCGAGGCAAATAAACTTACACACAGAGCTAAACATACTTTTCTGCAGGAATATCTTTCTACCGTGGGCTGAAATTTAATGATGATAATCAAATATTTACACGAAAATCCGGTACCCGATTCCGTGCCGGGTGAATGATTCCTGATGCCAACCGGATGCGGGGAAAATGCGATCCGAATTGAGAAAAAAAAGGAGTACCGAGCGTAAAACCCGCTTGTGTCCTTAATTTCCGTATCTTCGTCTGTGATTACTATTTGAGACAGTGGCATTCCATTCGAAGTGGGACGATAAACGAAGAACTTTGAGAAACGTAGAGCGTATAAAAACTCATTTTAGAAGAATTCTACTAATCGATAGAATTTATTTTAATCGTGATTTAGATACGAAAACTCAGATAAATGACTGAAATATATTTTTGTGATTTCGTTGTAAAAACGCTCTAAAGTGGCTTTTATACAGTGATACAATTTTGTGTTTGTAAACCATTAAAATTGTCGTAAATAAGACAAACTTGTGTGTTTCAGAGAGAACATGTCAAAAGGTTTAATTAAAATTCTATTGTAAATTCAACAACCCATTGCAAATTGAAGTAAAAGGAGTGGCTACGAAAAATTTAAAACACTAATTTTATATAACAACTGAAATACTATAATAATAACCTACTGCGGAAAAGAAATAGAATGTTAAACAATAATTCACCCTTAGAATATTAAAAAAAGCAATTCAACTTAACCATGAACTAATAAAACACGATTCATGTTCCGATTCATTAGGCCACCCAAATATAATGCGTCAAAAAGTTTTCCTAATGACATAAGTAAAGTCGTCCAGCCCCCAGTTTCCCATCAATGCGGCGAATAACGACAACAATCAAGATGCACCATGCTGATAACCACTACCTTTCTTCCGTTTTCCAATGCTAACGAACAGCTGGCCCTGTGTAACGTCAAATGTAATGGTCTTCCATTAGGTCCTTTGTCCGCACGCAACATGGGACGTATGTAAGGAGAAATAAATTCCGTTCATTTTGATTGCGACAGATTGTAGAACAATCTGGATGCCGAAGGAGATGGCAATTATTAACTTTGGTTAGTCCATCTAAAACCGAAACCTGGTGGTGTTTGTTTCTTGATGAGGAGCACATATTACGTGCTTTCAAATGATGTACCAAATGTAGGCCAACTTGAACAACGTGGTTCCGTTGGGCCTTGTCCCGAGAGAGTTAGATGAGCTAAATACCATCTGGTTTTAATTACCGGAATTTTGCACCGACTTCAAATGAGTGTCGAGTTTATGGTGTTTCTTTTTCGCTCCGGGTTACTGAAACCCGACATCTCATGAGGGCGAAAACAGAAGGATTTAGGAAATACTTTCCTAAAAATCGACTGGCCTTGGCCTAGGCATGGTTTCCGTCCCCAATTTCTCGAGAACAACATCGCACAAATGAATAAATGGGCCACTTCCTCTGGAGAAGCTGCGGGATATCGTCGACGTCGGTCTCCAGTCATGTGGGTTTTGCAAAAGAGGACGCCCTCCGCGTATCAGCACGCTCTCGGACCAGACGTGATTTACATGCTCGGTCCATCGATGCCCATCAGCAAAAAGGACTAGGGGCAATAAAACCCAACGCGTCCGGCCGCGTCCAGTGACGCTGCTTTGCGCCAGTGAGTCCTTCTGCGAACTGGCACGAACTGGAGGAATGATTAAAATGACGGGCTACAGCCCGTAGATGAAGGAAACCGATTGTATATGTGCGTGCTGGCATCGTTTCGTAAATTTGATATTTTTCACATTGCCTTCAAGTTCTCCACTTGTCCCGTCTCGTGAAACAGAACCCGAGCGAAGTGGGCTTGCCTTTGGTACATGTGGTAGTCCTTTGCTCTGGTCCCATCTATCCTAGTTACTCGAGTAACACATAGAAGCTGCCCATTTGGCGCACGATCTTGAGCCCAGCAGCACGGCACAATCCCGCTTCGCCAAGTTTTTATATTTAATTAACTCCCTTTTTGTTCTCCGATTATTTACGGCCCATTTCGTACCCAGTACACGCAGTTCGGGATGTCGTAAAAATCCTGCACGCTCTACGAAGACCGTTCTCTTCGTGTTCCGAGCTCGATCCTTCTAGGTTCTCGAGGCCGTAGGGAAAGAAAGCCGATAGCCGTCGGAGTGCGGCCGAATGGTAAAGTGGAATATTTTTAACAGCTACCCAAGCTGTGAGCAAAGGGCATTGTGATAAATTTTCCCCCTTTTCGCTTCCCCCGTCGGTGGTCGGAGGGAAGAAAAACACCATGCTGCTCGCGTTGCATCATGCTCCGTCCGCTGCTACCTCGGGCGATCTTATCTATGGCCCGAACCTCGGATGGCCCGCTCGGGGGACGGAATTTCGGAATTCAACCCCGGCCCACATCATGCTGCCGACCTTTTTTCCCCGGCGAAAGGAACCAGAAGAGCGGGATGGTCGGGCTACTCTCCGTTGCGGGGTGGGCATGTTTCCTAGGGGGATATTTTATGGTTCTCTAATTTTTACAACTTTAATTGCCTTTCGAATCATTACACTTTTATACGCGCGTCTTCTCCGGCATCGAGGCTTTCCGTGGTCGCGAATTGACGGGTTTCCGACGTGAGCCAGTTCGGTACGAAGCTTCCCCGAAATCGAAAAGTTCACGTCCGTCTCGACGTCGAAGTACGCAAAAGCAATCCACGCACGCTTGTACGCTGGCGATTCATCGGGGAATTTTTGTTTGTATTTTCTCCTCCGCTGCCGTTGTCGTCGTTGGTATTTGCTTGGGATTTTCCTTTCCCGGCACGGCGGTAGACCACCGGTCGGGAGGGGAATGGAATGGAACGTGAAGTCGAAACAATAAAATAGAGAAAACATAAATAAATACTTTACGGCAAGCCACACCGCGCCGCGGCTCGGGCCTTCGGCATTAAAGGGTACATAAAATAACAATCGCAACGGATCGCGCAGCGGCCGGCGAACGGCGAAGAAAGCGATCCCCGGAGGAGGGGGGTGGGGCGAGAAAAACCCTATACCCGGAGGGCAAGAAAATCCCCCCGGGAGCGGCAAGGGTTTTTAATAGCCATTCGAGGAAATTTCGTTTCGTGCCATGATTTAATCCGTTCTCGGTAGCATTTGCCCTTCCCCGCAGGAGCGTAGAGTTTCCTTTCCCTTTTTACCTACTCCCCTGCGCCGCTCTTCACATGTGGTCTTGTGTGGTGTAGGTAAAACCCACCAGTGGAACCTTCCTCGGAGTCACGGCGTGTGAGTTAAGCCGCATCCTTTCATAACCAACGAAATGCCCGAAGTGTTGCCCGGAGGCGTTGATGCAATATTGTTTTGGAACCGCTGCTAAGCTGAAGCACGATGATGGACAAACAACGGCCAGCATCTTCGAGGATCAGCAATCCAAGCAGGCGAATGATATTCTGCCCGGCTCGCGTCCTTTTACGTTCAACAAATAGTTTGTTATCTACCCGGGTTGTTTTCTTGGAAACGAATGATAAAGATAGCACAATGCGTCAAAACATAATAAAAATTTATTTTTGCCATATCATCCTTGGATTGTGTATAGAACAAGCAACATAAAATATGACGGTAGTATTAGAAATTTCATTTTATATTCAAGCTTCCAGCGTTCGTCTTATAAAAAGTGCTATGTGAATAAAATGTGTACTCTTGATCTGAGAAAGATACAAAAAGACTAAATCCCTTTTCATATAGACTAACAATGTGACATTCACCCAAGCATACAGCTTACAAATGCCTGTTTTTTAAATATATTTTTCTCTAGGTGTTACAAACAAAAGTAAAAAATTAACAAATTTTTGGAAGTCTCAACAGTGTTTGGGAAGCAACCAAAACTTTAGTCTTTTTTGCACAATTTGTTTGTAACTGAAAGAGACCGTTGTCTGTTTTCGCTCTTTTATATACATTTTTCCATCTAGAAAAGTTCCTCTTCTTTGATAGGTGCTTGTTAGCGCGAGTCCGGGTTCGCAGATCCGGACTGTCTCTAACACTAGGATTAATTGCCATACCACTTCTGAGTAATCAACTCCAGTATGGGTTGTATTTGTTTTATAACCTTTTTCCAAGAAAAATTTAAATCCCTTCTGGTATTGGCATGTAGACTCCTCCATGGATATTTAAATATTATCTTTTAATTATTGCTCTCCACAGTTCCAGGAAAATAATTATTGAAGAGGTTTGATTAGGTCAAATATAATTCGCTTTTGAAGAGGAAAATGATTACAGAGGAATTCGCAGTTATTAGAACGTCATCGAAATAGACAGATCGTAATGTATAACAAATCTAATGATGATAACGAAGCACTTAAGTGAGCCGGAAATGGACAACTAGAAAGCATTGCAATGTTGTCTTCTTGGGCCTCAGAGCTCTCAAGGTATTCCCTGAACATAGTTCCCTAACGAAGCGAATCAGTTCCAATGGAATACCAATGCTGACGTTGGCGAGTCCGACAGTAATTACATGAATTCCCCAATTCCCTGTCATCCACCCGTTCGATCAGAATCATAATCAACCCAATCGATCTATGGAAATTCGTCAACCAGTATCGTCTTGACTTGGGGCATAGCATGTGGTTCTTCCGAGTCATCCTGTGGGCACTGGTGGTCCCAACGCTCGTCAGCTCACTCCTACCCTCCAAAAAACCGCCTGCACCTTGCTTCGAACAACGTGGCATTGCGCTGGCCTGGGTGGAACCGTTCTCGTTCTGCGGCGTCGTTTCTGTCATCATCGAGGGAGCTGAGCACTCGCCCAACTACTTCCCGATGTCCTTGTACAGTGGGTGCATGATGGCGTGCGCCAGTGCCGACCTGCAGCAGGTGCAGCTGAAGCTCCAGTGGTGTTCGGACATCGCCGAACCGAGGCTCATGCTGCCAAACTATATCCGCGAGCTGGACATTACCGTCGAGCGGCACAACGATATGTACAAGTTTTACGGATGCGCGATGAACTATCGGACCATGTTCGAAGTAGTGACGAACATTTCGTGCTACCTACCGTCCTGCAAGCTGATGATGTCGCACGTGGGCCAGCGCAGTGAAATGCCTCGTCCATTTGGATACCAGAACTCGTACACGATGGATGAACCGGGACCTCAGTCCATCGAGCCCACTATCTACAGCTATGGCCGAAGTTTGGCGCCCAAGGTTCTTTCGAAATACTGGATTTTCGTGTTTCTAGCAGCGAATAGCCTGGCGTGTCTTATGGTTCCGTTTTAATTAAACCATAAAAGCATTAACTGACGTATTTTATTTTAGTATAGCGAGAAAAAGTATTTCAATCATCTCAACTGACCACTTTCAAAGTGATTCGCCACCCTTTAGACAAAGGCTCCGGAGGAACCTAATTGAAGTGCATCCCTAGGATGTTGCTAATTCAACGGACATCCTGCAAAACTACTTCTCGCCCCGCAAACCTCAGGCACGTAAAAGCAAGTGTCGTGATGTGTCTCGACCACGGCATCCAGTTCAGGGATAATGCACTCTTGAGTTGAAACAACTGGCAAATTTCCCCACCAGCCGGGCTGGCTTTCGTAAGTACAAATAATTTTTAAACCACTTCCAAGCGATGCGTGTAGCACTCGCAGCGTAGACATGACGCAGTTTGTTGGAAAACAAAACGAAGAAGTAAAGCAAAGCATCCAAACTTCAGCACTCGACAGAACTGTTTGCCTGGTTTTCCCATTAGGCAAAAAGCTATTCCTCGTTTCACGTCCGTCTTATGTTCCTTGCGCATGCTGGTTTTGTTTTCATTTTTCGTCATATGTTTTCGCCCTTCGCTTGTTCCCATCATTACCGTTCCGGGCCCATCCCATCCGTTGCCCGTCCCCCTCCGTGTGGTACCGTTTATTTAGGTCTTTTCCGGCCGGAACGTGCTCAGCGTGACCATGCAGTCCATACTCTCTCTCTCTCAGAGTCCTGTGCCCGGGGTGGATGTAAAAATAAAACTAAAAATTAAAAAAAAAAACACAACCAGCTAAGGAGTAAAACACAGCCTACCGAAAAACTTTGGCACACAAGTACTCCAGCAGACGCGCCGGTTTTTACGGTCTAATCACTCTGCCAGACTCTGGAACTTGCCGCATTTGTAGCTGGGAAAAACTTCATCACTAAAAACAACCGCACTCCGGGGCCTTGTGCGCGTAAGAACCGGAGAGAGGGAAAGTGGAGCGGAGAAGAAAACCGAAACCGGAATGAAACAATAACATAAAGCACTTTGCTCGAGCAGATCGAGTGGCACGGAATGCGAGACCGAGGACGCGCCTTGCACTCGTCCTCAATGGTTCAAGTGTTTTGATATTAAATTTAAATAATTAGTGCATATCTCCGGTCGACCCTTGCAGTTGGATGAAATGAACAATAAATTTAAAAAAAAACCCACCCAGCTCTCGAACAGTTCACCACAACCGCCATCGCGATCGTATGTGAGAAACATGATTAAAAGCGAACCGAAACATAATATGAAAAGCAAACCTGATTCGATGAAATGGCACCAAAATTGGACCACAAATCATTCCTTCCAATCGGGAGGAAACAGCTGCTTTTGAGGGTGAAAAACACAGAAGATTGATTGCTGGCTGAACTTCATTCGCATCCTTATGCCATAAAACGTCGAAGCCGGAAACGACTTTGGGTTGAGAAGCTCGTTTCGCAAATGGGTCAAATATGAACCTGCAAATGATATTTAGTGGTATTTATTTTACAAGTTTGTTGGTATGTTTGTACTCTCTTTACAATTGAGTTATTTTATTAAATTCAAACTGCCTTAGAATTATTATATTTGTTCTTCTTCGATGACTTGTGCTAAGAAAATGCAAACTGGTCGTTTTTCACAAAAATACCAGCTCGAAATAGTAAAAATCGTCCATAAATGATTAGTAAGTAGCGGACCATACTTACGTTCCAATCATGAGAGAAAATTGATACCTTCAAGAATGGTTTCACTTCCTTGGTCGAGACAGCAATCCCGAAGATTTAAATCACCCTAGAATCGAGGGGGCACATTAAGAAAAAAGTGGTACGACGTAATGTTTTAAAAAGTGTTATCAATACTTCAACGGAGCTGGTCCTGTGGAGAAGGGTTTCATTTCCGGTTCTCCTTAATTGGCAGCTCCGGTTTCGACGACGCACCGGTGGTTCCATGGTTCAGTGTCCCATGACCGATTCCCTGCCCCAAAGCGAAAGAGAAGATACGAAACGAAGCACAAGGGCACCATCAAAACAGAGTGAATCGAATCTCGGATGACCGCAGGCCGAAAGTAATCAAAAATTTGATGGAGATGAAAGAGTAGAACAAAGCATCACCATAAAAGTAAGACAAATTGAAGCGAAAGAGCATAAAAAACTACATAATAATCCTTGCAACAACGGACAAACAGACCCACACACACATAAGGAGCACATGTCGGTTTCGTGCAAAAGGGTCACATTACATTCTGCCTGTTTTCGATTTGCCTTCGGGGCCACACCACGTTTCCGTGCTCCCGTGCCGAAGCCGTATCCCCTTACGCAATCTCCGTGGAGGCTAGAGAAAAAGGCAAAGAAGGAAAAAACAACACAAAAACTAACGCAAGCAACAACCGGGGATAAAGAAATGGTCCGGAACAAACAAACCGAACGAACGAATGCACGTTCCGACGGCGAACAGACTGTTGGTAATTAGAAGCATTAGCAATGCTCATCATTTCGTAATCCCCTGCAGTGCTCTCCGTGTGCGCTCCGTTTCGCATAATGTGGCCCGGTTCTAAGGTTTTCTCTTGTGTTGTTTTTCCTTTTTTTCCCCGAAACCACCGCGTGCGGTACGGAACGCCACGTCTGTTTGCCTTTTGCCATTTTTCCTATTCAGAACACGCGAATAGCGGCTGCGTTTGCGTCCTTATCGGTCGGTGCACGTTGTTCGCCACATACTTTGGCTTTCTCCGCCTTCCTTCGCCTCCCCCTCTCCCCATCACCCACCCGGTAATGGTTTAGTTGTTAGATTCTGTTGCTTTTTATTTGCACCGGCCTCAAGCGGGGCCGGCCGGCAGCCAGAACGACTCTTTGTTTCTGGCACCGATTGGCTCGACGGTGCCTCGATGTTGCCAGGGTGGTGGTGCTATCATGTGAACGAATTCGTTCGCAACGAGCGAACATGAGCGGAACCGCGTGTGGTTCGGGAGTCCCCGGCAGCATGAGCATGATTTATTCACTTTCCCGGCTGGGAATGTGCCGGCAGGATCCACCGCGTTCTGGCCGTTCTCGAGTCTCGAGCAAGCGGGACCGACCTTGGCGAAAGGGAAATTTATTGGATCCGATATTAATTTTTATCGCTTCGAAGTTCAGCGCAAAACCTGGCTGGTAGAACAGGCAGGAGAACGGTGAACATCGTAGGAAAAGTCAGAACGCAGAGAACACAAAAAAGGAAGTAGGCGGACGATGCTCGTGAGAAGCAAAAATTGAACCTTCCGTATGTAGGCCAACATTGAATGCTGTAAGGATTCGTATGCGCCTTAAGTTGATTCGCAAACGCTCGAGATCGAATTTTAAATTCTTTTCCTGTTCTTGCTTGCGCTCACAAGATGATGTCGAAGTTCGTGCTGATTAAATTCGTGATCCGCCCGGGAGTTGATTCTTTCCCAACGTATGCAATCGCTACATCGATAAACGTTCAGTCTTTGGGGTTATTTCTGATATTGATAGTCTTTTCCAGACAGTTCGGTGCTCTGAATCAAAAACTCTTCCTGCTAAGCAAGGGAGAAAGCGTTCATTCCTGTCCTTTACAACACCAACATTCCCTCGGGATGCAATTTATACCTGTTTGTGTCATTCCTCGTTGCCAACCTCCCGCTTCTTAGAAAGCCTCTTTTCTTATCGTTTTTTCCTTCGATAGTTTTTCCTTGTGTGTATTCAGAACGGCGTCACTAAATTGTGAAATTTGTACGATAATTTCCGCGCGAGACAAACTCCATTCGTCTAAGCAGGTTTATAATAAACCATCGCCCCACGTAGAGGTCAGTAAGTCGATCAACGCGTCTCCTAAAACATCATCCAGCTTGATGGGTAAATTTTTTGGAATCGCTTGTTTGCTTCTCCTTGCGCTTGCGTTAGCCACGTCCTGTGACTCCATTTCTCGGCAAGCAAGGAAGTTTAACTGTTTCGAACCTCAAGGATCCCCGGTGAGACAGATGAAGCCATTCCGGGTTTGCGGTGAAGTGTATGGAATAATCGAAAGCGAAAGTGCGACAATCACGTACATGCCGCTGCCGAAGTTCGAATGCTCCACGAACAGTTGCTTTGAGGCCGGCGAGTTCGAGGTGAAGTTCTGGATCGATTGGTGCCACAAGACGGTGCCAAAGCAATCGCTGATCATGCTCCGTCATATTCAAGATGTCGACTTTTATGTCGACACCAGCTTTGATACTTTCGACATTTTCTACGGCTGCTCGCCAAATTATCGCACAAAGTTTATGATAGAACATGAACCGATCTGTTCGAACCATTGTTTGCCACTGATGTCATATACCTGGAACCGAAGTGACCTACCGTCATTCTACGCGACGAGGGAAACCCCTGCACGGCAGCCGCTCGGTGGAAAACGTGTTAGTATCTATGGATCTGCGGAAAACCGACAGAATCGGAGCTTCAATTCGAGGCCAACATCTAATCATTGGATTACCTTGCTGTTACTGGCTTCTTTTTTAGCTGCATAAGCTTAACTAATCGAGGCGCAAAGACTTATATTACATACAGAAGAATCCAATTAAATTGATTAAAGAAACTGTGAATGCACAATATATTAATTTAAATTTAGCAAAAATGCAACTAAAACCAATATAAACGTTAAACTAAATGCTTGACTATTATTGCACTTAATAAACCAGCAAACCATTCGGTGTAATGCAATTGTAATGTTTGTAAGATGAATGTTTTAATAATAGTTTTCTACCATGTCTGAAAATTTGAATACATCGTAGAGTGTTTCAATTCTATAGAAGCAACACTTAGAGAGAAAAAAGACTAAGTCAAGAAGCTTTATATAGAGTTACGGTATGCACCAAATAATAACTGCACGGCAAGCAGTTCATCGACACCGCATGACCGCATGGCAACGAACAACCGTACCAGCGCCAAGCAGCGTCAGCAACGCAACGCCAGCCGAGGGCACCGTACTTGCAAAGCAGAGTCAGCGGAAAGCGACCAACGGCGACCAGCTGAGCGACCAGCCGATGCAGCACGTGCAGAAAGAAAAGAAATAAGAATAGGAGACACGGAGGCTAGCTCCAGCCCTTAGTTAATAAGAATCAATCAGTGTAATTCGGACTTTCGAGGCAACAGGTTCACCTGTTGTCAATAAAATTATTTTTTAAGATAATCGGTTAACACCTAACGTTTTTGGCGCAGCCGTCCGGGCTGGTTCCAGTGAAGTGAAAAACAGTGCAAAAATACGGATTCGTAAATCCGCATTAAAGTAGGCCCGCGAGTAGCAAGTGATTAGTGAAAGCATCCGATTTCATCGTAGAGGGGTGATCGGAGTTGAGGCTTCGCCGCACGACACGGACCAGAGCAACCCGCGACCACCACCACAACCACGACAGCAAAACAGGTGAGTTAATTTCTCATCAAGTGACAAACTTAGACCGCCGAATAAGATTCTTTCACTTGGGAAAGGCCGTTCTTAGAGAAGCTTTTTCCAAACCGAAATAAGCAAAGTTCTAAGAGAATTGCTATTTTGGGAGTGCAGACGAGTTCTAAGAGAACGTCTGACTCGGAAGATTTTACGAAGTTGTATAGGATTTTGTCACCTGGAAAGAAAGCCGTTCTAAGAGAAGCTTTCTTCCCAACCAAAATAAGCAAAGTTCTAAGAGAATTGCTATTTTGGGAGTTCAGACGAGTTCTAAGAGAACGTCTGACTCAAAAAAAATTTCACTCCTTTATGTCAAAGGAATCCAAAAAGCGAACCGCTTTAGAAAGAACTCGTGACCTGTTCAGAGGAATCAAGAACAGCAGTTGCGATTCTTCGGACTCGGAAGAAAGTGTGACCTCGATTGAATCGGGAGAATTTGCACACATTCCAATTCGAAACGTTCCTTCTTTGTCGAACTTGTCCCTCAAAGAAACAAACATGACACTTGAAGAGGTTCACCAACAGATGTCAGCGCTCATGGCGTTGATGCAAAATCTAGCGTCGAAACAAGAGGAACACTCTTCCCTTTTCGCGCAAATCCAAAACCAGGCGGGCTCTAACCCACCACAAGAACAAACTCAAAGAAGTTCGCAGGGCCACAATGTGGAATATCTTTTTAAAATTCCCGACCCAATAAAAATGTTACCGACTTTTGATGGTAACCCAAAGCAGCTGAACCACTGGCTGACAACAGCCGAGGAAACCCTGGATGCATTCGAAGCACACGTGTCACAAATACAATTTAAGATGTATGTGACCGCGGTGATTAATAAAATCCAAGGGAAAGCAAAAGACATAATATGTCTTGCCGGTAACCCAGACGACTTCCGAAGTGTGAAAGACATTTTAACCAACGCTTTGGGCGACCGCCAGGAGTTATCGACATATAAGTGCCAATTATGGCAATTTAGAATGACAGAAGGAATGAGTGTGGCAAAGTACTACCACAAATCAAAAGAAATCGTTCAGAGCATCAAGAATTTGGCCAAACAAAACGAAAGTTACAGGAAAAATTGGGATATTATAAACGCGTTCATTGAGGAAGATGCCCTGGCTGCCTTTATTTCAGGATTGAGCGAGCCTTACTTTGGCTATGCTCAAGCAGCCAGACCCAAAGACACAGAGGACGCATACGCATTCCTGTGTAAGTTTAAATCAAAAGAAAAGACAGCACGAAGCATGGCATCTGAACCTAAAAAGTATCATAAACAAAGAGAACCCGATTTCAAAACCACCGAAAAACCCCAACAACACCGATCCAATTACCATCAAGCTAGTAAACCATATAGGCAAGAAACCCAACAGCACGAACGGAACGATTCCGAGGCTATGGATGCAACAACAACCAGAAGCCGACTTACGCTTAACAGAAAGACTATCAATAATCACGAAATAACACCCGAGGATGAAGAGTCTGAAAACCCAAAATCAGACATCGAATCCGATGATGAATTGGACCTAAATTTTCATGTGGTCTCAGCAAAACACAATCCAGCTTAAACTACCTACCTTATTTGAAGCTAAAACACCCGAAAACGAAACAGGTTTTAAACATTTTAATCGATTCAGGAGCAAACAAAAATATAATTGCGCCAGGTATTCTCCCCAACACACACACAGTTCCAGACACAATCATCAAAAATGTTAAAGGAACTAGCAACGTTTCAGAAAGAGGTAAAATCGATCTCTTCAATGGTGCCTTTAAACCCTTTTCATTTTATGTCTTGAAATTCCATTATTTCTTTGACGGTTTAATCGGTTCCGAAACTTTGGCAAAGTTGAAAGCACGTATCGATTACGAAAACGGCACATTAACTCTTCTTAACAAACAACTTTCTTATTCGAAATTTTACCCAGCGAAGCAAATTTATAACCACTTGGTCACAATTGAAACCAAAAATATTGGTGACTGGCTCGTGCCTTCGTACCAAAAGCTTCACAAAAACACACTCATTACCCCTGGACTCTATAGAGCTGAAAACAACAAAACCACCATAAACGTAATTTCGACTTCAAAAAACATTAAAAACTTACCCAAACTTAAACTATCAGTAAACAACTTCGAGACTATTTCACCCATGCCAATTAAAAATCCAAACGATATTTCGGAGGAAGAAATAGCCAGTATCATTAGGACCAACCATCTTTCACCTTTGGAAAAATCAAAATTGATTCAAGTCCTCCACAAACACCAATCGGTTGTGCTGAAACAGGGTGAGAAGCTAACAGCCACATCAGCCACCAAACATAAAATCTTAACAACAAATGACGTGCCCATATACACTAAAAACTATCGCTATCCACACCACTTCAAACAAGATGTCCAAGAACAAATCCAAGAAATGCTCGATAACGGCATAATTCAACCCTCCAAAAGCCCATACTCTTCTCCCATATGGGTGGTCCCAAAGAAGCTCGATGCTTCAGGCAAACGAAAAATTCGAGTTGTGATCGACTATAGGAAACTTAACGAACATACCATTGACGATAAGTATCCAATGCCACAAATCGAAGAAATATTAGATTCATTAGGTAAATCTGAATATTTCACTACAATCGACCTAAAAGCAGGGTTCCATCAAATTCCAATGGACCCAAAACACATTGAAAAAACAGCTTTCTCTACGGACAAAGGGTATTTCGAGTTTACCCGTATGCCATTTGGTCTAAAAAACGCTCCTGCAACCTTTCAGAGAGCAATGAACGATATCCTTAGGGATTACATTGGAACAAAATGTTTCGTATACCTCGATGACATAGTAATCACAGGGTTTAATCTGAAAGATCACCTCGAAAACCTCCAACTAGTTTTGAAACGTTTGTCCGAATTTAATCTAAAGATCCAACTGGACAAGTGTGAATTTTTGAAGAAAGAAACCGAGTTCTTAGGACACATCATAACCCCCGAAGGCGTGAAGCCAAACCCCGATAAAATTGAAAAAATTATTCAATGGCCACTACCAAAAAACCCTAAAGAAATAAAACAATTTCTTGGGTTAGTTGGATATTACAGAAGGTTTATAAAAGACTTTTCAAAAATAACACGACCAATGACAAAATATTTAAAGAAAGATTCAGCGATTGACCTTCAAGATAGATCATACTCAGATGCATTCCACAAACTCAAACAAGTATTATCCACTGATCAAATCTTGGCCTATCCGCAATTTGAACACCCCTTCATTCTCACAACGGACGCATCTGGTTTCGCATTAGGGGCAGTTTTATCTCAAATGCAGGATAAAGTCGAAAGACCGATAGCATTTGCTTCCCGCACGCTAACGGACACGGAATCACGGTATGCCACCAACGAGAAGGAAGCGTTAGCAATAATATGGGCAGTAAATAAATTTAAACCATACTTGTACGGTCAAAAGTTTCTACTTATAACAGACCATAAGCCCCTTACATTCATTAAAACATCAGACAAGAATCCTAAGATTTTGAGATGGCGCCTAGACCTAGAAAATTATGATTACGATATTAAATACAGGGAAGGTAAATCCAACGTTGTGGCAGACGCGCTAAGTAGAATGCCCATTGAAGCAAACGTTAATGAGACAAACAATAACGCTTTTTCTAATTCCACAGATCCACCGGACCAAGAAGACGGAATAACCAATACAAACAATTCCCCCCAACCGGAAGACATTTCCGAATCACAAACAATGCATTCTGCAGAAGATTCTAACGATTTTTATATCCATTTTGTAGAAAGGCCCATCAACTATTACAAGAACCAGCTGATCTTCAAGATTTCAAGAATAACGACGATCATCCAAGAGACACTATTCAAAAACCACAGACGAATCACCATCGCACAGCCGAGCTACACCCCACAGGACGTAACAAACTTTCTCAAATCATACCATAATGGTAAGCAAACAGCCATTCTGGCTCCAGAATCACTCATGCTCCTTATCCAAGAATCTTTCAGAGAAAATTTTGGCGAAAAAGGTCATTTTGTTTTCACAACCAAGTTAATCGAAGACGTTCAAAATGAAGAAAGACAAAACCAAATTATAATTAACGAGCATGAGCGAGCACATCGCGGTATCTCAGAAGTAGAGAATCAATTAAAGCGCTCCTTTTACTTTCCGAACATGCACAAACTCATAAATATGTACGTAAATTCATGTAGAGTATGCAATAGACACAAATACGAACGCAAACCATATAATATCAAAATTTCACCACGTCCAATCACAGATAAACCCATGGAACGCGTACACATGGACATTTTCATAATGGACAAATGTAATTTTCTCTCCCTCATTGACTCATTCTCAAAACATTTACAACTCTTTTACATGAAAACAAAAAATCTCACAGATGTTCAAAAAGCCTTAACCAAATATTTTATCACGTTCGGTATCCCAAAAGTAATAGTCACGGACCACGAGACAACGTTCCAATCAATTCAATTGAAAAACTTTATTTCGCAAGCAGGATCCTCATTAGCGTATGCATCCTCATCCGAATCAAACGGTCAGATCGAAAGAGCACACTCTACCATAATAGAAATATTCAATAGCAACAAGCATAAATTCGAACATATGGGAACAAAATCAGTGATAAAAGTATCCGTTGCACTGTACAACAACTCAGTCCATTCATCAACCTCATTTACACCGAACGAAATCATTTTCAACAACAATAATAACACCAACCCTATCGACATCGTAAATAAAGCCAACCAAATTTTTAACGAAGCTAAGATCAATATGCATAAGGCACAACAAAAACAAACCAAGCAAAACCCATGTAAGGAGGACCCCCCAGAGCTTTCGGAAAACCAGGAAGTTTTTGTAATACCTAATATTAGATGTAAGAAAGACGCTAGAGCTAAGGAAACTTCGGCACATGATATAAGAAACAAAACATTTTTGAACGAAAGGAATATCAAAAGACACAAATCCAACATAAAAAGACTAAAGAAAACATATTGAAATCCCTTTGCAGAATCAAGAACCATCTATAGGTCATCTAACCATCATCATCATCTCGATGTGCGCTATAACACTTGGATTCAATATGGAAATAAGGAACCTCCACCAAGACCCCGTACTATTAATTCACTACAAAGAATGCCAAATTCAAACCGGGCTCATTAAAATTGTTCATCCTATAAACTTAACAACCCTAGAAACTAATGTAATTGTAATCAACAAGTTAGCTAGGAAGTTAGATCCAGCGTTACCAATCTCACAGTTGGTCACACGCAAAACTAGGGAACTGCACAGTAACCTGCTCCAGATTAAACCGGTCGAACGTAGAAGGAAGCGACGCTGGGACAAGCTGGGATCAGCATGGAAATGGCTGGCGGGAAGTCCGGACGCCGAAGATTTACGAATAATCAACAAAACCACTAATGAACTCATCCAGGAAAACAACCACCAAATTAAGATAAATCAAATGATAACCAACCGCATCGAAGAAATTAGCAACACGGTAAACCAGCTTATTGCTCAACAAAATTCAGAAAACAAAGTTCTGTTAGAGGAATATGAGGCGATAAAATTGCTACTTTATACAGACGCACTGAATAATATTCTCGTCGAGATCCAGGATGCGATACTGAGAACACGCATCGCCTTACCCGACAGCAAACTATTAAGTCTAAAAGAGATTCTCTATATCAAAGCATTACTACACGAGCAAGGCATTAAAATTACCTACCCAGATCAAGCACTGCAATACGCAACACCGAAAATCGCCTCTCACAAAAACCTACTACTCTACATCCTAGAAGTACCACAACTACAGAAAGCCCAATCCGAGATAATCCAGATATTCCCACTCGTTGTTAACGACACAATTATAATTGACACCCCGAAGTTCGTCATAAAAACAGGAAACACAATTTTCACGACGTCACACCCAGATGAGTACATTCAAAAACCAAACTACATCCAGTTGCTCAAAGACAGTTGCGCTCAAGGATTGATAACAGGAACAGTAAGCCACTGTCGCGCAACAGAAGATCACAACACCTTTACAAGTATGGTTTTTAATAATGGAATCCTCATAAATAACGCCAAGAATCTTCCCATCCATTCAAGCTGTGGACCTCACAACAGATCCCTCTCTGGAAATTTCCTTATAAAGTTCAACAACTGCAGCATAACGATCAACAACCAAACCTTCGAGTACCGAGAAGAGACGAGCAACATAAAAGAGCTGCAGGGCGCATTCCCCCACTTGATGATCAACAGAACTATCATAGAACACCACAGCATCCCCAGGCTAAGCAACCTTACAAGAGAAAACAGGCAGAAACTTCAACTGATGAACCTCAAGCAGTACAACCACCAACATTGGATTCTTAACATTCTCGGAGGATTATCTACTTCTACAGTGGTACTGATGGCGGCGATTATCTACATCTGTTGCTGGAAACATAAAGTGCAACAAAAGAAGTCGAAACCCAGGAATAAAAAACTACCAAAATCATCAGGCGTATCAGGCGACAAACAAAAGACGGACGTGGACGCCCTTTCTTCACCCCCCGGAGGAGTTACGGTATGCACCAAATAATAACTGCACGGCAAGCAGTTCATCGACACCGCATGACCGCATGGCAACGAACAACCGTACCAGCGCCAAGCAGCGTCAGCAACGCAACGCCAGCTGAGGGCACCGTACTTGCAAAGCAGAGTCAGCGGAAAGCGACCAACGGCGACCAGCTGAGCGACCAGCCGATGCAGCACGTGCAGAAAGAAAAGAAATAAGAATAGGAGACACGGAGGCTAGCTCCAGCCCTTAGTTAATAAGAATCAATCAGTGTAATTCGGACTTTCGAGGCAACAGGTTCACCTGTTGTCAATAAAATTATTTTTTAAGATAATCGGTTAACACCTAACGTTTTTATAGAGAAACTTAGTTGGACGTTACCAATCGAAGAAAGCTACTTTTATTTATCCTGGATTTAACATTGGCCGAAGTTCAATGTATTGGTATAACTTTTAATCTTCTTTTTGACACAGTTTGATACTTGACATAAAAATCCTTTTTTGTAAAGAAAGGTTTAACGCATACTCTCCTGATTTTATATCATCAACTAATCCCTCGGGACGTAATTTATAGCAATTAGTGTCGTTCCTCCAACTAAGACACGGGAGGGTAGTCTTGGAATGGCTCTTTTCACATCTTTCTTTCTAACGATAATTTTTCCATGTGAGTGCTAAGGAGAGCGTCATAGAATTGTGTAATTTGTAGTATAATTTCCGCGCGAGGGAACTACAATCGTAAAAGCAGGTTTATGATAAACCCCTGGCACACGTAGAGGTCAGTCAGTCGATCAACGCGTCTCCTAAAACATTGACCTGCCTGATGGCTCAACTTTTTAGAATCGCATGTTTGCTTCTCCTTACGCTCGCATTAGCCACGTCCAATGACTCCATTTCTCTGCAAGCAAGGAAGTTTAACTGTTTCGAACCCCAAGGATCCCCGGTGAGGCAGATGAAACCGTTTAAGGCCTGTGGTATGATGTTTGGAATCGTCGAAGGAGATAGTGAAATCAATTACATGCCGTTGTCCAAGTTCGATTGCTCCACGAACAGTTGCTTTGAGGCCGGCGAGTTCGAGATTCAGTTCTGGATCGATTGGTGCCACAAGACGACACCAAAGCAATCGCTGATCATGCTCCGTCATATTCAGGATGTCGACTTTTATGCCGACCGCTTTGATACTTTCTACATTTTCTACGGCTGCTCGCCACATTATCGCACAAAGTTTATGTTGTTTCTTGAACCGTTGTGTTCGGACAACTGCTTGCCGCTGTTGTCATATACCTGGAACCGGAGTGACCTACCGCCACCTTACGCTATTAGTGAAAAGTCAGCAAGCCAGCCGTTGGTAAACCAAAGCGATAGAATCGAATTAACTATCGACCATCGAAAGCAACGGAGTGTGGTTTCGAGACAAGAACCTAACCAATCTATTACCTTCCTCTTAGTAGCGCTTGTGCTTGGGGCAAACGCTTGACTAATCCAGCAACTATCGAGTGTGTTAATTCTTTGTGCATCAAAAACACAATCTTGACGACCTGTAATTATTCAAACAATGTCAAGCTTATTAAATCACAACCAGCATGCTTAAAGTAATGAAATTGATTACAGAAATTGTTTAATTCATTCAAATTTAAATGTATCAGAATTAATCGAAGATTTTGAAAGAAAAAATAATGACATCTTAACACGAAAAACACTTCTTTAGCTCTGCTATGCCATCAAATCATGCCATGGTTAAGATGCAAATTTTTTGCAACTCTGTTTTGTCACTTGATTAGTAAGATTTACGATTGACATGCAAGTATTCACACGATCCATAAATCAATCGAACTGTGGCTCTCAAAACTTCCAACGTGTTTCATTTTATTTATTTTTTATGACCGTAAACATCTCAGCTGCCCGCTTGAACTCCCCGGTGTCCTCGTTACCGTTCCGACTCCAGCGCGGGAAAAGGGCAACCGGGATTGCGATTGTGAAACAATCGGTAGGCTAATTTACTTGCTCCAAAAACCCGAGAACACACGCTCCGCACCGGTTGGGGTTCCCGATGAATAATTCAAACCGTCCGTTTTTATATTTTCCTTACTCTAGCCCGTGCCTTGTCGTGGCCTATGTTGCCGTGTGTCTAGACCCCCGTACCGGTTCCCTGTGCTGCAAGCGGGGATGATATATTCAGAAAGGAGGAAAGCTTCATTTCACAAATTTATAGCCCCGCCGACTTTACTGCCGCCATCGGAACGGATGCCAACCGAGTGCCACAAAGTTTGATTGGTTTGGCGGCTGGTGAATTTCGAGGTTCGATGCAGTAATTTGCTGCGTGTGTATAATGTACATAAAATATTCATCCTTTGGCAGAGGGAAAGAATAAAACATAACACACTCTGGGATGGAACAACCCTCCGAACTTCTTCCAAGGTGGCAGGACTTTGTAGAGCCTCTTTCGTGGTTTGTGCTTCCTTCAATTATAAAACTCTGTTTGAGGGACACATGTGCTGATGTCGTGGGTTCGATGTTGAGAAGAAAAATGTTTCCACCATTAAGCCGTCCCGTCGTCCCCGGGCGAGACAGCTTTTTCTCCGATTTCTTCGGCAGACTTCGTTGGAGTCCGGGAAAGAAAAAAAAACCACCCCGTGGCACGAAAATCACATTCAAAAGATGTTAACGACCGGGTATTGGTGTGACGCTTTGTGAGCTTTCCTTCCGATTGATGACATTTGATTGCATCGTCATCGTCAATCCAGCTTCCCTCTGGGACAGCCGGCCCAACCCAGAACGGTCTCTCCCCGGACAAATACTCCGGCTTCGTGGTACATTATTGACTTCAATTCAAAAGCAATCAATTTTAATGAAATCCCATACCGTCGGCCATTGTTTCTTTGGTCGTGCGTGCACCACGAGGCCACCGACTCGGCCCGGTTGGACGGTTTTACTTCGATTTTGTTTTCCTATTTGTGTTTTCTCAGCCATCCTCCTGAAGGCTCCGTGCGGTTTGGGAAGTGCGGGCAGTGCTGGTATCATTAATTATGGATTCCTTATACGACTTCATCAGCGGCGAACGACGGCGTGGTGTAATCGGCAGGAAAACACGGCGCATTGCGGTTGTGTGTTCGGTTTTATCTTCTTTCCTTTACCACACGCTCCTGCTCTCTTCAGCCGTCCGAGCGTCTTGGCTTCGGTGCTTCCTGGTCGACTGCATGCATGGCAGAAGACGGACAAGTTCTCCTGTCGGACTTCAGCCTTCGTCTTCGGGGAAATGTGTCACTTAAGGATAGGAGGAAAAAATAATACGGAGAAAGGCAGTATAGAAAAGAACTAAATCTTCTTTCCGGCCGAACGCAAAGACCATGCAAAGCTGTAGGGCGGAATAAAAATGCGATGCCACAAACCAACCCAATTTCACTGAACCATTGAAACGGTTCACGTGGTCGATGTGGAGTGAGTTTTGTGCTCGGAACATGGAAATAGGGAGAATGCGACGGGTCCTGTCCGGGAACCGTGATCAGCATAAAAGAACTCGGTCAGCATAGTTCATGCTCGCTGGCGGATATCAATCTTTTCCCGACCATCCGTCATCCTTTCGTGATGGTGATGGTGGTTATTCTGTCTCCTGGAGCTTCCAGTTCTATTATCCTTTTTTTTTGTTTTCTCCTCCTTCCTTCTTCCCACCGTGACCTTCTCGCGATTCCGTTGGAAAATGGTCAAATTTCGAATGGTAAAATAAAGAAATCAATTTGATTTAATAAACGAACCGGTGTCACTGGTGGTTCCGGTCACCGAGCCCAACCGGTGGTCGTTTGCCATTCTTTGTCCCCTTCCGTACCGGTCTTTCAATTTCGCTCCGAAAAGGGAATCCACCGGGCGAGCTCGTGAGCTCGAGTTTGTATCTTTTTAATCGCTAGTTTTTGCACCGAACGGAAGCGACCCCTTTATGCCAATTGCGGAACTCCGGTGGGGTAACTTTTTCTGTCGCTTGATTGATCGAAAAAGGATTGACAGACGGAGAGAATTTTCCCGACCCGTGCGCGTTTCGGACGGAATGTTGACATTTCTTGTTCTTGCCCTCGAGCACGTTTTTCCATTCTTTTCTACTTTTTTTTGTTTTTGGTTTTGCTTCCCCATATCTTCAAACCGACTCTTCGCTGTCACTCAACGGGAAGTAGTTTGTTTCGGCGATCTTTTTACCCCGAGTTTATCTTGTTCGGCTCTAATCAGATCAAAATATCTCGAGTTCGGCTGACAGCTAATAATAACGTCTGCCAGTCGTCACGGCGCGGTTGAAATTGGAAAGAAAACAAAAAATGCCATGGAGTTGAAGGTACTGTTTGTGTGCTGAATAAATACATATGAAGTTCTAGAAATTTGATCAATGTGGATATGGTTTAAATTATCGATCGTTGGAGTGGAAATGAAAGGACATTTTTTTGTTCATTACACCATTGACGCTTCTGCTGCGGAATTGATTATTGCAGGACAATAATTTTCCGCATAAATTCACCCCCCTTCTATGGAAAATTAAATTTAAATCTATGGGAAAAAAGTATCCTGAAGCTGATAAAAGAGCATTAGTGCATTATAAATCTCGAAACGCGTCCATTCGCACAACGAAACCCCCGGCATGTAGTTTGAATAAAGCATCGAGATTCCCCAAACTGATATATTTATGAGCCATCTTTCATGTATGCTAATGATCCGATTATGTTAGCATGAATTTGGGTCCGTGCGATAGGCGAACGGTTCGCGCGTAGCAATAAATTAAACCGGAATCGGAATGAATACACTTTGGGACAAAAGTGGTGTGTCCTCCACGAGCAAAATTTCACTCCATTGTTGGATGGGTCCGCAGTCTCCTGTCCCGAGTGGGGTTATTTCGAACCGGAATGGATCGAAAGGTCGTGCGCATATAAACACATCGAGTGGTATGTTAAAATTAATCATTACAAAAGTGTATTTCGATCTATTATACATTTTAGCTTTTTATGTAAAGCGTCGTGTGTTCACTATAAACTTGACCAACACTGAACCGTCGATTTGTTGTTGTTGAAGATTTGTTTAATCTGTATTTTTTTCATGAAATCATCTAAATTTTACAATTGCTACTCTGTTTTATTTACAAAAACAAAACAAACATTTCAAGGTGTATCCACCAAAGTTATACAACAAGGTTTATACAACGCGGGGAAATCGATGAAATAACAACTATTTAAATATGCAGTTATTGTAACTGTTAAATTAAAACAAAACTCTCAAGTAAAGAGTTCACAATAACTCTTAATTTTTAAAAGCTTTGCTTAACTATGAATTAGGATTATCTATCATCTTCCTCAAGCGCTTCCAAACTAGAATTATCATTTCATCGAATCATCCCCGGAAACTCAATGCGAATACGACTCGCTCATGTGTCCCGTCCCGCGCCGACTCAACCTCAGCCTGTTCGCCTTCCTACAAGCTCCAATTGAAAAGGATCTTCCAATAGAAATGGCTATCAATTATCATTAATTTACTCTGCTGCTCCCAACCACCAACGGCGCACCATTCCGATGTCGCTGGAGGATGTCGAGCCCCAAACCGAAGGCGGCCAAAGGAAACACTCTCCTTCTCTCTTACTCAAGAGCTTCATCCAAACTCCTCGCAGATTCCAGCGGTCCACAATGGCCGTGATCTTGAGGATGCAACGCGCGGCGCCGGTTGGAAATGGAAATGCGCCGCGGACATTCTTCCTTTGCCCCCTCCCACCTTTCCTGCGCGGAAAACCCCCCCACCGAGGGTTCGTACAGATAATAGCTTTGCACGCTGTCTGGAGCCGCATGACTTAAGCTTGCGAGCTTGCGTGGAGTTTGGCCGAAACGAGAGGTTCACTTTCAGCATAATAATAGACTCTCATTATGCTTCGCTTCGCGTTCCAACCCCCCTGGCCCGTTAGCATTCTCTGAAACCCCACCAGAAGTGGGTTTTTTTACCCCTCTTCCCTTTCCGTCTCCTGCCTAACACACTAACTATGCACCACCGACACTACACGCCGGGCGACTTCGGTGGGGTTCATTCAACGGCCATATCTAATATTTAAATGAACCATTGTTCTCGACCCGGTGAGGCTCTCGCACACAAAAGGATTCGCTTCCTTTCTTAGTTTGTCCCGGCTCCTCTACATTTCTGTGTGTGTCTGTTGGAGTGTATTCTTTTCCTCTTCCTCACCGCCATCCCCAAAACCCGCCCGATGAGATGGCAGAGTACGAAAAACCACACTAACTATTCAACTATCTTCGCTTCCTTCCCGGATGGCGCCTTTTTGCAGTGCAGAAGCGAAGAAAAGATATATCTTCTGCCGAAGCCACCACCTCGGAAAGGACGACGGAACCTCGGAGCACTCGGTTTTTGCAAACGGTGTGCATTTTTATTGTTTCTTTACCCCTTCCCCACGTTTCGGGGTTGTCCCGGTTTGCTTCCGTCTAATTTTATCACCCCTCCTCCCCCAAAACCGGCGTGGGGAGGAAAAACCGCAAGCCGGGGATGGCGAAAAATTATGCTTCGCATTCATGCTGTCTTATGCAGCCGCACAAAGGATGGCATAAAGAAGTGCTGGAGCGGGGGGTTGGCTTTTTTCTTTACCTTTCCTGTTTTTCACTTTTCCCCCTTCCCTTTCGGATGAAAACACACCGATGAGTAAGAGAAGCGACCAGATTGTCACCTATTAGAGCGAAACAATAGGTGTATGCGCCCACGAAGATAAGAAAAGCAAAGTTGCAGCGCGAACAACCGTTTAGTGTGGACACCCTTCGGCCCCGTGTTCCCCGTGCCATCTTTTCAACATTCAACAACACATACACGAATGCGAAGCAAATCCTTCTCCACCGAATGCACCGAATATGCAAAGCAAACGCTAGACGGTTGCATTCTGGAGGTTTTTTTTTCCTTTCATTATTCTTTTGATTATCTCACTCGCGATTTCACGACGCGCGCCTTGAATGAACAGGAAATTCTTCTGCACCAACACAGAACTGCGACCTTTTCATTGAACTTCATTTTTCTTCCGCCTTTGTTTGTCCTCTCCGACTAGTAAAAAGTACTGCTTGAGTAAGATGAGATAGATCGCCAACGAAAAGACACCGTTTGTAGACACAACTCGGCTCGGTTCGTTCGTTTAATTTGAATTTGAATTCGAATTTAAATTTCCCAACAAGGCGTAGAACGCGCGACCTCCTGCGTGTCGGTATCTCAATGGAAATACTTTGCATCTGCCAGTGTCAAACTCGAACGCCCTTTTTCATGGCACGTTTGACGAGTTTTCTTTTACCATTGTCGTCACTTCCGAAAGGATTATTTCCGATGTCGGAAAACACCCGGAGTTCAACGACGTTGGGCTTAATTCATTCGCTCGGATTTCGGAGCCTTTTATCTACCTTGTGTCTGACAGTAATATGATTAGTTTTTTGTTGTTGTTGTTTTTTTCCATCCCCGTTGACCTTCTTTCGCTCGATTTGCTCCAAGGCTTTCCAGCAAGGATATGATTGCCAAGCACGCTGTGGGCCAAAAATGGCTATCGCCCTTCGACCGATTCGACCAGAAACCATTCGGCCCCGTTTTGCGCATCTGTGCGCCTTCCCGGCGGAAATGGTTTCCCGGCATGGGTTTTCCCGTTCCAGCCCGCTATCCCAGCACAGATTGTTATTACGTTGCTAGCGGGCACCTCATTTTCGTACTCCGAACCGGTGCTCCGATGGCGAGCGTGTGTAGCATTTTATGGTTCCGGTTTCCAGCATCCAAGCAAGCCACAGTTGTCGGATTGTCGTACGGCCGGTTTGCTCCTGCTGCAACGGGAAATTAAACAAAATGCCCATTACGCCCGAACAGGTCGCACCAGGCTGAACACGAGCAAGCTTCACAGAGGACAGATTGCTTGAATGGGTTTTTTCCCCGAATTAGGAAACAAGATGTTACACTCGGCCACAAAACACAAAGGAAGGAAAATGGTTGAAATGGAAAGTGTCTTTGAAAAGCCACAATCATGATGAGAAAAACCAACTCTTTGGAAGGATTTCATTGGCGAGCGAAAAACACTGAACACCACCGTATCCACAACGGCTTTGTGCACAATCGGTGAACTTTGGAATGTGACAGATTTTTGTCTTTTTAGTTTCCTCTTCGTACCACGTCTTGGCCGACCTTGTACCTCCCGTGGCCCGATTTGTTATCCAAATGCCGCGTCTCAAAACAACCGGAAAACAATTATTGACACGAAAACAGCGTTGCCAAACAACGTCGCATACGGTCGTTTTCTTCGTCAACAGCACCAGCACCGAGACGCTCCGACGCTATTTGCTCGAAGCTAACAACGAGATAAATCCGATGGAAACGTACTGTTTATCCAATTGTGGTTTCGAAACAAGGTGAGGTTTTTGTTCGAAGCCGAGAAAGAAAGGCTTTCGTAGCGAACCGTCGCCCAAACCTAGAATTTTCTTAGTCAACTTTCTTATCTACTAATGCATTGGATGCTTGACTTGAAAAAAAAAAGTCTGGTCATGCACTCTTGTTTGCTTTATGTTTCGTTCAGATGTAGAAAACTTTAACCAACAGTTCTGTTGTTTTGTGACTCATTTTTGGAGCGTTTTCTTTACGACTGTCATTTCGCAGAAATACATGTTCCTACAGCTGCCACCAAAATGCCGCCAACGTTCGTTTAAAGTACGAAAATCTCGCATTGTTCTGTCACGTTCCAGTTTCGAAGATTAATGCGTTAGTTTTCTGCCATGTTTTCACTTTCTTTCAGCCAAACCCCAGCATCTTGCCGCCATTGGAACCGGGGAAAAAAAGAAATAATTTCATGTCCATGTCGTCAGCACCATATGGTTCCGTTTCGGCTGACAAACATGCTCGTTCATGGCGCTACATATGCTGCAACATCGCACTGCCGTTGTGCAATTCGTTTCCGTTTATTGTGTCTCCGTGAACCGATCAATTGGATGCACAGCATTACGGCGGGAAATGTGCTGATGCTGCGTACATTAGGGGCAACATATTTCCCTAAGCGTTTTCCAAAAAAATAGTTCACATAATCTCCGTATTTAATACTCCATCTAATGCGAATGCCAAAGAAATGATCCATGATTCCATGCGCAAGACAAGGTCCCTGGGGGGTTTTGTATGTACAAATGCGTCTAGCAAGACACATTTACCATGTTGGCCGATGGTCGGAAAATAGCTTTTACTTTGTCCCATGTTGCGTTCGCATGGAAATCCGCTCATTGTCCGCTGCCTGTACGTAACGTTTCACGCTACAATAGACACTTTGAAAGCCATTTTTCCGTTGCGTTCGGGTTCCGTCAGTTACTTCTTTTTCTTTTCCCCCTTTTGCACTCTGGATCCCGCAGCACCGGCCACGATTCAACCGTAAGGATACGGCACTCCTTTCACCCGGGGCCACCACCAGTGCCACTAGAGATAAATTAAACAGGAAAACCCTTCGGCCATTGTAGTGTGTCCTTTTTATTTATTTTTAATCACGTCCATCATCGTCCGTCTACCTCGAGCACCGGCACGAGGGTTCGCTAGCCCGGTACGTCTTCCCCGGCTTGAAAGCGAGCCGGACAGCCCGGGTACATTATTAGTTTTCGTGGAAAAGGATACAGTAACAGGCCTCGGGTAGCCCCGGCGAGGCTGGTATCGTGGCACAGAAAAGGAATTAATTCGCTTGTAACGGAAAACTACGGGCTTTTTCTCGTTACGGGACACATTCATGGCCGAAAAGGCTACGGATGTTGACTTTTTACTCGATCTGAAAACGAAAAACCGTCGTTCAAAGAGGTTATTGTAATGAGGTTTATTTCTTCTCTCTCTCGTACGGTATATATGTATCAGAATGTGTTATTCAACAATGGCCAACAACATCATGTGGCACCGGATGGGGCTCCGGTGCGAGCGGCTGGTGGGAAAAATAGCTTCGACTCACGCTGGGTTTGGTCGTGAGCGGTGGACTCCGACTCGACGGCTTAACGGCTTCGTTCGGCGAAAAGAAAACTCGATTAAATTGGCACACATGTCGAGACGTGACGAGTGGAGTTTTTATTTCATTGCGAACGACCGAGTGTGTGAAACATTCAACCCAAAACCCCACACAACTTCTCGCCGGGGGTTGTTTCGAGAACCCATCCTGAGGTGTGTTTATTTACGAATGCCTAGCTCGTCTTCTGGCGTCTTCGGGAGACCCGACCGTCCATTCAATTCGCATCTGCGTGTCATATGTACGTCACTAAAAATAACCAACTCGATTCCTGTATTTGACAAAAGCAAACGGTTTGAGTACATAATCCATCAGTCTGCACTTTGGTTCTATATTATTTCTTGTGCATATCTTTAATGCACGGTGGAAATTGCAAGTACGTCTTTAATGGGACACACTTCTTGTTGAATTTTAATGACTTTGGAACTGGTTCCGAAGTCGCTAGAAATATTAAAATTATTAAACGTTCCCTTCATAGCTTGTTTTTGACTTCCAGCATAAATTCGAATTCACTGTTTCGGCACGATTCATTTTCATCCGATATGGCGATGATCGGTCGTTGGTTTTTATAATCACAAACTTTCCCTTTGAGCGCAGGTTGCACCATTCGTTTTTGTCCGGTGAAGTTTACTTTAAGCCGGGTAGTGGAACCTTTAGGGATTTCGTTTAGAGGAGGAGAGTAAATAAGTGGCTTTCGATAAACATGTCGAGTATTCAATTTCGGCGCACGACCCAAGAATCGTATTTCTATTTCTCCAACAAAAACAAGAGGCAGCCATTCTGAAGGAAATTCTTTTTTGAGGTCGAAAAACACCGCTGAAAGCGACGGCAAACAATCATTTGAATATCTCCCGATCCCCCTGATGCAATCGCGGGTTGGTTCCGCAGGGAGGAAGTTTTGCGTTTGGTTCACATTCTCTTCGGTGCAATATGCAGTCAGCGTTTGCCAGTTGCCTCCTTTCCGGCTAAGATGGTTGAGGGACAGATAATGTAAACATAATAATACACTTCTGGGCCGCGGTGGACGATCGGAAAAGGGAAGTTGGGCGATCGCGAAACATGGTACCCACATACAAACATCCTCGTGATTGGTATCTTGCACTTGAATACGTGCCCACGTCGGCGTCCTCCGAAACGGGGAGGGAACAAGAAGTCGCGCTGTGTCTATTCATTATGCAGCGCGATTGCATCGACGGCCGCTGGCATCCCGAATGTCATCGCCATTAACGAGAAGCGCGTGAAGCATTCTGCACAACCCCTTCGGCACTGCAAACACAACGGCAACTCGGTATGGACACCGACCTGCCATTTTTGGGATCTCTTTCAAGACGTCGACCGTATTCGCGTTTACCTTCACCGAAGCTCAAATAAAGGCAACACCACAACGGCAATCCATCCATCCATCCATCCATCCGTTTCAGCCATCTGTTCGTCCCTTTTTCGGGTCTTTCCAGCACGAACGGTGACACGAATGGTCACACGAAAAAGGCAGGACCGTAAATGAAAAGGATCTTTTGCATATTTGCATACGCGACTGACAGCCAGCTCCGGAAACTCACGTGCAGCGAATGGGGAGGGTTTCCAGGGACAAAAGGTTCGGGAAAAATAGCACAAGATTGGCGGCCCATTGTACCAACATCCCGCTTGAGGCCGCTTGTTCCTTGTCGCAAGGAGGTGATTAATAGTATTGGATGCTTTTATTTATTTCATCTGAATTTATTTTTGAAATATTTCAATTCTATGAAGCTAAGACGATAAGGTGAATCATGGATACTGTTCAGAAATCGACGTAAATTTGTAAATGTACATATTCTTCTCCTTTGTGCAACTATTGTGTATATGTAAATGAAACCTATAAATTTGTGAAATGTAAGATCCTTTTTATATTTTTACGTAATTTTCAAACTATGAAAGATAGTGTGATAAAACATGGTTTACATATTTTCTAATCAGCAACTAAGCAGAGCAAAATGTTTTTTCGACTAAATAATCGTCGAGAATACAAATTGTACTTATCAGGTTTGAAATCTCACTCACTACCATTCCACCATCCATTTCTCCGTGGAAAAGCATTACACAAGCCATACGACCACCAGCATTTCCATTCCCGGAAATGGCAAATTCTACCATTCCATGATCACGTTTCGGCACAATCTCAGGCCCTGTCCGCCCGACTCAATCGACTATCAAAAATCCCATTCCGAAAACCCGCCCCAGTTTGCAGCCGAGCGCGAGTCGTTCCGTCCCAGGGATGGAACGAATGGCCGAAATGGTGGCGGAAGGTGGTGGTGACACCATTTCGAGGAAACAAGTTGTTACAATGAGTTTCATTTTCCGTACAAATGGCCACACATGCACTCTTCGGTGTGGAGTAATCGAGTACTGGTATAAAAATAAATAAGTATCGCTAACAATGACGAAAGAAAAAAAAACGCATCTGAAAGTGAACCAAACAATCAACACACACACAAAAAAAATAAACCTAACCGAGAGTACACACCGAACCGAAAGAAACCCATCCCCCCGGAAACGGTTCGCTTGCGCTCGAGATTGGGCTGCCACTTTCGGCTGCTAGTCGCCATTTGGTCCGCACGTTGGTCAAATGGATACCAAACTGGAGGAAGAAATGTAAAAAAAAAACACATATGCCCCAGGAAAACACACACACACATGTGAGACAAAGTTGAAAACCGACATGAAGTGTGGCAGAAAAACAGTCCCGCCATTAATTTGCGAACAATGTAACATGTTGTGCATTATATGCTAAACGAGTCGGGCCGACGTTCGAGAACTCCGTTTCCCGCGGGTCATGAAAAACATG
This sequence comes from Anopheles coustani, assembly GCF_943734705.1. Classification (NCBI taxonomy): domain Eukaryota; kingdom Metazoa; phylum Arthropoda; class Insecta; order Diptera; family Culicidae; genus Anopheles; species Anopheles coustani. Next base: position 8,612,463 of record NC_071288.1, on the reverse strand, counting down.
ACGACCAACGTCAATGAGCGCTGATCACATCGCTCCGCAAACGCGATTCCGATGATGACGACGACGACGACGACGGTGTGATGGTGCTGAGCTGGGCCCACATGTGGATCCATGGAACGACAACATTCGGCGCTCGGTTGCGGAATACTAATATGACCTACTGGCATAACCTCCACTCTTCAAGGGTTCGCTCGCTCCGGGGGAAAGGATTGGCCCACGGTGGGCGAGGTGGAAACGTACGTTTCAATGGGCAATCGAGTTAGCATTCGATGCGAGCCGAAAGGAAACGCCTCTGTCACTTCAGCTGTCAATTCGGCACAAAACTGCTCGAGGGCCGAGGGCAGTTCATGGAACGTATTTGGCACTATCATTCAACCGGCATGAGTCCATTCCCGGACTCCACACGATCCCTCGTTCAAGGGGAGGGTGGTTTAAGCCGTTTTATTATGTTGGATAGAATAAAAATTCAAAGGTTTTGTACGACTTTTCCTTTCCTGACACGTTGCGGAGTGAACTGTACCTTGATGGAATGACTTCAAGAGAGGTTTTTCGTGTATTTTTAATGACATTTGTCAGTTGCTATTCTGTGTGCGAATAACCATTCCTTCCGAAAGGAATAAAAACCATAAGAACAAAGCATCTGGAAAAGTTTTACATCTCTTCAAAACTTTGAGAAATTCGTGTTGATTTTTCGTCTGTTCTGACGTTAACAATATAGTGCTGCTGAACATCTTAGAAAATTGTTGTTCAAGAAATTGAATCATTTTCACCCCAGCAGAAATAATAAACGATCGCAAAACTCGACTTCGCCATGCCAAGAGCGAACCACTTTCCCACAGTCAATATTTTCGGGGTCAAACGCGGAGGCAGCGCGGTGTAGCCGCATCTCACGATTTGTCCTATCGCGAATCGAAACCCTTTCCGTGCTAGCAATTGTGCTTGATTGTTCGGTAGCCCGCTTTGCCCCGGGTTTCCCTTTCGTCGGTCCGACTTGGGAATTCTACCTCCGGCGGCGAAACGGACGACCTCTTCGAAAGACATCCGACTTGCCGGTGGGTGAAAGTTTTGGGCCAAAACGTGGAGCGGAGGGGGCTTGGGGATTGTTTTGCATCAGCAGCATCCAACTGTACTTGGCCGGGTGGAAAAAAAAAAACTCAGCGACAAAGACGAACAACGGATGGCCTCTCCCCGGGGGCGCCCTATTGTTATGATTGAATAATTGAAATCAATCAAAAATAAGAACCCTACCACCCCATTAGAATTCGTTCCAAAGACTTCGGACACAATTTTCCCAACACACAAACACACGAATACAAAGCGAGACACAATCGACCTTTTAAGATGACTCCAGTTACTTCGATACACTTTTGTTCCTCTTATGCATCGTGCTCTCCGACGTTGTTCCATTGTTTTTCGCATTCGGTTCTGTTTCGCATCATCGACTGCCACGTTTCCTCGCCATTTCCTCACGGGTTTCCGCAACCGCGGAAGAGAGCGCCGGTTTTCCCACACGCCAGACTTCCCGTGGGACGCGCGCCGTAGCGCTTCCGAGTCTCGTTTTGGTTTCGCGCGCGCCCAATCTTAACGACCGTTTCTCAATCGCAATTTATACGATACAAAACCTCGCCGGGTTTCCTATGGGCCATTGAAAAGGGGAATGCTGTCATTATGTGAAGATTGTTTTCTCTCTTTTCGCGAAATCTTTACTTCTACTCTTGCCGGAAAATGTCGGAGCCGTTCTTGATTTCTTTCTTTCTTCCGTGGTACAACAATCGAACCTAACCAGCGACCAAATTCAAATCCACCGGTCGGTTCCGTGGGACTCGTGAGCGTTTGCAACGGTCGATTTGATTTCCCCAACCAGCCACCGTCCGGCTAGACCATGGCAAATCTTTAACCTCGCCAGGGGCATACCCGTACCTAAGTGGCTTACATTTTAACGCTCATAAATTTCGCACTTATTCTGCTCGCCCGGTTCCGTTCGCCTTGCTAAGAAGTTTTCAATGTGCGCTCCCTCACCCGAACCGAACTGTCAGGCCCTAATCACCCGGGAAAATAATAACAATGATAATAAAAATAGTAAATAGGCATACAAAAGCTCAGCGGCAGCCTGCAAGACGTCCTTCCGAGGCTTAACTCTTGAGGAAGAATAATTAATGCCCGGGACGGCATTCTCCGCGCGCTGGTCGGCGCTGCCATTAAAACCTCCCGGCTGCCAAGACTGACGGCCCGGGACGAGGCGGGCAAACAAACAGTGAGGCCCAGCTTAAGTCACGTCCTATACACGGAGGCGACAGGGTTTTCGCTTTCGGATTCCCTTTTTGTTTTGCTCCGTCGTGGATTGTCAAACTAGGCGGCCTAGCAGCAGGTAGCCCCGGAGCCGACATGAAATATGGCGCTGCGATGATCTGTCAACGTCCAACCGGGCCGCTCGGATGAAGGTCAGCCGGTCAGCTGAGTCCTCCTCGATCCGTCCGGCTGGTCGCGGTGGGCCGACCCGGGAATGATGGATGAAGGTACGGATGATGATGATGATGATGGTGATGGTGCATTGTGACAATAGATTAGCTACGCTGCCCAAAGTCAGGACCCGGTCGGAGAGGGGACGGAATGGCTGGCCTTTGGTGAATTTATGCACAACTGAAATCCGGATCCTTTTGCAACAAAGCGGGTTTTCGCTCCAACGAAACCGGATTGATGAATTTTATTCCGAAAACAATTAATTCACCATTCATCACGGGCAGGCTCGGTGCTTCAGGATCTGAAGTTCCGTTACAATGAGGATTAGGTTTCATTCTTTGCCGACCCTCTCATCAAGGCTACCGATCAAATCCCTTTTCCATCAAGGTCCACCTAGAGACAAAAGTTGCCTGGAACCCTGAAGTGAAATATCTCAGTTGATAAGAATCGCTTAGGTTGTTTTACACAATGTTGATCAAATTACCTGCGTGCAAAGAACCCAACTCTATCCCGGCAGAATCCAGACGGCAGCCAGAATAGATTTTTGCAGAAGTTAAGACACTTCTGTCCGTATATTACGTTCGTTGGATCAAGCGTGGCTAGAAACAAATCACGGGCGTACAAATGGCTGCACAGAAATCCAACTGAAATGAGTCACTCGTCAATTAATTGAAGGCTCCCAGCAATCATGGAATAGCTTCTAAAATACTCACATATTTCGCCTTTGGTAATAGTCAACGATGCACAATTATTTTGCGGGTGAAAGCCTCCGTTCGGCAAGAAGGTCTGGGTTCCAACGAGAGGTCCAACGCCTATCTCATAACGACATGTAGCTATCACCTGCACATACCTAGCGTCGGTTTTCGTCAAGCGGTTTCTTGGCCCGACGTCGAACGGATGTGTAAACAGTGGTCCCGCGGGATCCAAGGCAAAGATGGCACCGACCCGTCCGGGGCACGTCTTACCCGCCAAGCCGACAATCTGTCCCCCCATACTGAACCCAACGAGGGACACTTTGGACAGGGCGTAACTGCGTTTACTGAGGAGTTGTAGGAGCTTCGATAGTCGCTCTGCCACCAGCGGAACGCCACGGCGGGCTGAGATCTCGTACGTCAAGGCGGCATACGGGTGCCAGTCTAGCAGGCAGCAGTTGATATCGGGAACGAACTGGCGGAAACGTGCAGCTATCTCCTGGTAGGCCGTCAAGTTGGTGGTTTCAGTCCAACCGTGGGTGACGACCACAAGCGGTCGCGATAAGTCGATCTTGCTCCCGACGCTAGAATCATCCTCTAGGGAAACCTGTTGGAAGTACGACACTCCCGGTTTGGTGCAGAAGAACCGAATGTCCTCTTCTGGTACCAGCTCCTCAAAGCCTGACGTCCGGGGTGGTGGTTGAGCGACCGAGTCCAGGAACCTCGCCAATTCCGCTTCAGGCAGATGCTCTAAACTTTTCAGCAGCGATCCGCTCGCGCCGCAACTCGACCAACAAAGGACAATAATCAGGCAACACTTTCTCAATCCGTCCATAGTTCCGGCGCAGGATCGTTCCCCGATGGAACCACTTCAAAGACAGTGTTTGATGCATCGACCAAAGGGTGCTTTTATGGACAGTAACAATATGATTATCTGCTCTTTTCACGTGCAAGACAACAAGACAGCTCATGTAATGCGTGGTAGGATGCATTGCGGCACGTGTTGTGTTCTTCAGAGTTCCTTAGTTTACTACATGTTAAACACAATGTTACTTTAAGCATGTTGTTCTCTGATATACTGGAGTCTACTTTACGTTCAGTGTGTTTCTTAGTCTCGGTTCCTTTGATACAATATCTTAAAGTTTCCCTATAGAATTAAAAACATTTGGTATCTGAATTCATAGAACACATTTCGTGAAGCTCAGCCACTTCGGAACGCTGCGTTCTAATCCTCTTTTTCGAATCGAGCATTCAGAAATTGTTGTGATTTTTTTACTGTCACTTTATTCTCGAGATGTCGTAAAAAAAACTCTAATTTTACGATCCTTTACGAACTTTTGAACAACGCACCAATTTACGCACCGCCTCTTACGGCCCACGTTCGGAGCATATGGCAAGCGGTCGAAAACCTTTTTTACTTTTCTCTCTTTCCCCGAAAAATAGGTAGCGACGACATATCGCCTTACCGCCTTTCCAAAAAAATAAAAAAAAAACGACAACACTCCCTCCATGTGAAACGGAAACGCATCAATCCGGCAAAACGTCCCACTCGGAGTGCTGAAGTAGACCCCGACGAACGGGCCAGAAGAGATAAAAATCGATCATCAACGCCGTACAATCAAATAATCCTATCAAGCCGTCCCAGAGTGAAGGGTTTCCAACGGCGGAACTTCCCAAAACTCCGGAGAACGCCGGGGAAAACTTCTCGGCACTCGAGAGCATCGTAATCGATCGACGTGTAGCATAAATCAAACGTAAACAAAGCCAATCGTAGCAAGCTCTCTCTCACTCTCTCCTTCTATCGATTAGACCAAGACAATCCATTTCGGCTTAAGCCATCCCTTGAGGCATCCGAAAGGGGCACGGCGAAGACGAATCACTTGAAAACCATGGAATGAAATAAAAATAAAAAAAGGCATACTAAAACATCCCAACAGCCGAATCCGAGCGGACGATCTTCGCAACCGGCAACCGTCAAGGTGAGTGGCCAGACCGGGCAAACGTGAAGGAAGCGTCTTGCCAGGCCAAGAACTTGACGCTTGGAAATGGGCAAATTTACAAGCACTCTGCTCGTTGCGGCATTCGTTGTTTATATCTCCTCGAGCCAACGTTGCCTTCTTAGCCCGAAAGCAATCGGCACGGAAGCACCTCCACCTCTCCCTCCTTCTCACCGGCTGGCCATCGTCTGTTTTACGGCCCCGGAGTTCCCCCTTGCAACATGACTCCTCGGTTTCGCTATCGGCCAGTCCCTCGCCCTCCTAATCCGCACCGCCGCTTATCGTTTGCACCGCCCGGTTTCGGATTCGATCCCTGCATAATAATGGGCTTTGGCCGCGGCCTTATCCCCCGAGCGGTGAAGGTGTGCGCTCCGTGTATTTATTTTCATTAACAAATCGCTCGGGGCCGCTTTAAGGTTTCGACGGATGGACGCGAACGCCGGATCTCCCGGTCGGCACCGGGGTTAAGGGTGCTTTGTTATTGTTATCTTTTGAGTTTCCCTTTTTCGACCGCTACTTGCCGCCCGGGCCAATAGGATAAGACAACCGGCCGTGTGCACTCCTTCTCAAGAACACACTCTCAACAACTCCCATGTGCTGTTTTGATTGTAATAATAATAATGATGAAACCGATGGCGATAGTTGAACTCCCGGGTTCTGTCGGGTAGGTAATTAGGAAGAGAAAGGTATTCTGATCGCAAACAGCGAACAGCGGGCAGGAAGCGAGATAGATTAAGAAGTAATACGGTGGCAACAAGAGAGTACCTGTAATAACACCAATTTAATGAGGGTTCATAGTCTGTTGAGGAAGATAAGTAATGCTGTGAATAATATTTTTATTTCATCAAATTGAATGGGCTGTTCGAAAACTGTTAGTAATGGAGAAGTATTAAGTTTTAAATAGTTCCTCATTTCTCAGTACTTTACTGAAGATAAATTTCATTTAGTTTTACTCTTGCAAGAAACACGACTTTTCATTTTAATGAGTTAAAAAATAATAATACACAATGGAATTCTTGAGTGAAGTTAGTTTCGTCCCTTAAGGACGGGACCTCTGCATGGGACCAACAACAATCAAACACAAACCATCTCCAGTGGTCATTACATTGTTATGCACTCGATGCCGAATATCGTTCATAAATTTGTAGCTCATACAAATCTTAAAATCTGACAATTAATGCCTTCGTAAAAACATTCCCTCGGTTTTCCGTCCCGCGTCGGGCTCAAGTTCACTCGTTAACGGCTCGAGAATGAACGAATCTGATTGTTGTCCAACTGTGTTTTTCGGAAAAGCAATAAATTCTACTGAAACCCTGTACCCTCCCAGGACGCGATCTCCCACTGAGGCGGTGACGTAGGGATCGGGGTCCGGTTGGTCGTACGTTACGTATTTGCCTGTTGGATTCGGGTTTTCCAAGGAACATATTTTTTAGATTTTCCTCCTTCGTCTCGATCTTGTCAGTTTTTCCTATTACTACCGCTACTATTGCCACCCGAAACGAGGTTCATTTTCCCGTGGCGAAGCCTCGTCCGTTGCGTTGGTCCTTACCGTTCTGCTCCCGGCCCGGTTGGCATGACGAATGCTGAGCGTATCCCATGACGTATCTGTCAGTCGTCGGGCGATGGGAACGGGACTTGGCAGGGAGGAACGGAGAGAGGGAGCGAGAGAACTCATAATAAAAACTACAATGTCATGAAATTTTATGCCTCCTTTAGATGTGCGCCGTGCCGTGTTGTGTGGTAGTTTTTTTTTTTCTTTCTTTCGTTTCTTCCAACAACTTCGTACGTGTTGGGAACGTGCATGGTACGAGTCAGTGAAGGAAATAATGGCCAAAACACTCCAAGGATTATGGAGTACGGAGCTCGGTTGGGTGTGGTGTTTCTAGACCTCCCCAGCAGAGCTCGGCAGCTTCACGCAACTCCTATCAACCGGGACCGAATCGGCAACACTGAGTGGAAGCCGTGAAACTGTTCGGTGGAAAAATCTCAGGACATGTAGCTCTCCCACCGGCAGTGCGGGTAACATGATACCGAACCATACTTCCGGGGTGCCATCTGTGGATGTTTTCCAGCTCCATTTCCATCGGGTTTGCGAACCGACCTCTTGGCAAAGTGGGCAATCCAGTCCGCGCCGTGTTCCAACCCCCCCGGTCCGTGCCCTGGTCTGTCTGTTTAATTTCATAAAATCTCTCACCCCGCTCCCGTGTGTGTGTGTGCACGTGTGAAAAGTGTAACGGACGACGGCTGTTGACAACACCGTTGTGTATTGGCCGGGAATGGCGTGGGCCCGGCGTTGCTCGGCAGGCAACATTGTACGCGCCGCTGCAAATCGCTCGTAAATTATAATGGCTGAGCTCATTAAAACCACTATAGCGCCTTCCCACGCTGCGCCGGTGCTGTTGGCCGCGCAGCTGTGCTGACGTATTGATGGTGATTTTTCGTTACAATTTTCCCCTGGCACTCCCGTGCCGATTTACTGCTACTGCTGCTCCCGTTCACAATTCCATTCGGCGATATCATCTCCTGCATCGCACGCCATGTTGTGGAGCGCGCGAAACTAATTTCAATTAATAGTTAGTAGCAGTCGTGGCGTACCGAGCCATTTTTTTCCTTTCAAATGTGTGCTCGATTCTTTTAATTTGTGTTGTGTTGTGCTGTTTTTAATGCCCTCCAAATTATTGGCTATGCAGGCGCTGCGAACCAGGGAGTTTATGGTGGTTGAAGAAACCTAGTTACGACCGATCATCACCCCATTTCGCGAAATTCATGTTTTGTTATTTGATTGTCAAAGGTTTCTATTAGATCTGCAAAAAGAGAAACATATTTTTTACGATCTTCAAAACCGTAGAATCTTTAAGCCAAGGATGTTTTTCTCAATTGCTTCAAAGTTTTTGCTAATGGGACATTAGCTTTGGCGGTCCCCTCCTGTTTATGTTCGAACCCGTTCATGAATGTAGTGATTTTACATTTTCAAGCTTATCCTCCAATTGGTTCTTTCATTTTGAAAAAAGCCTAAAAAAGGACCTTGTAGGCGTTATTTTCGTCCAAAACTAGTATGTTTTTGATAAGTTAGGACAGAACATTTTTTTGTATTCGAGATTACGAAAGTCGGGTTTTTCTAGTGTTTTAGATTTCGTAGATTAAGTTCTAATTCTGGTTCAAATTGCAATCCCATCGAAACAAGTTATATCAAAAGTGGTACATAAATAAGATTTGGTTAAAATTCTATATTGGAATATATAGAAACAATTAGGCTTTTACGAAATAAAACTCATTACTAAGCATGAAAACAATGAAATTTATACGAAAATTATTAAATCAACACGAACAGAATTTACTACGGACGATACGAGACTCACAAGTTTTTAACCACAGCAATGAATCATTTAACATTTTTTGGCGGCGGTTTTTCGTATTCCGACTACTACCAACTATCCTTGATAATTTATATTTCAACTCAAAATTGTTGAGTATGTGAGAAGCAATCAGAATTCTTATGCACAGTACCGAGCACATGTTTCACGGAGGGTGCTTTATCGAACCTTCCATCCATCGATTTGTGGAAGGGTTTTCCTGGGAGGCATGTGCGTGCCGAGGGCCGTGCCATTCGATTAGATTCAGATTTAAATCACTCTCAGCCGATTCCCGGTCCCCGCTCCCACGAACGTGCTGGGCCGCGTGTCACCACGAAACGTTACAAATCGCACACGATGGAAGATGACAGCGTACAGTTTTATCGGATCGGTTCCATCTTTCAGATGCAACTGACATATGAACACGTCGTAGTCGTCCTCGCAACAAGCCGCCACCACAACTGCGCTGTTCATTAGAGGCACGAAAGGCACGATGCGCGGATGCGTCCCGCGTTTTGTGCCCCGCAAGGTGTCACGTGAGCGAGGAGGGGGGGGGGGGGGGGGAAGAACACCCGTGTCTTCCGTGGCCGTGCATGTTGCCGATGTTTCAGCCTGTCAAACACTCACGTCCGTCCGTCCGTGCCGTGCGTGTAGCGTGTGTAGGGGGTCTCCCACCGTGAGACGGCCCGGCGAGAACGCGCGTGGGGCAACGACAAACAAAGTGCACCGTAGTTAATGACGTGATTACCGGAGCGACGTGGGGGAACAGAATGAAAAAAAGAAACAAGATGGCCAGGCTAGGAAGCCACCGTCTCCGAGCGGATAGTTGTAGGCTGCGGCTGGCTGGTAGCTTCGCCGTTTCCTGTCACTGCTGCCAACGCGAGAGATGGCACGATGGCGGCAAACGGCAACATAAAGCACACATTTCGATCGGTTTTTAATGAGAACCGTTCAACTAACGCAGCCAGTCGTTACGAAATGATTGTATAATACAGTGCAACGCGCAACAATGGCAAGTGCGTTGATTACAATGGTTGGTTTGTCAAAAATGTTCTTTACTGTTTTCGATTAAAATGATAGCAGCTAATAAGCAATGGACTTTTTAAACTTTGATATTAATATAGTTCATTTCCTATTATTTTTATAATAAAATTTCGTTTATTCGTACAGTTTGCAGTGTTGAGTAAAGTTACTTGAATAAACATGGCTTAGTAATAACGGCAACTAAATTTCAAATCAATCAAAACTAAATTAAAAATCAATCAAAACGAACAAAAAAGTTTCCGATAAAGAAAATTGATCTTTTTGTGTGCACAAGTGTACCATCGTCAGCAGTCTGAAAGTCCACCCAGCCGCTTTACGCGTACGTAGATCGAAAGAAATGATGGCACAGTGTTCGGAAACAAACATTGTACTCATGTCCTCACCCGCATCCCATGCCCCCATCCTATTCCTTTCTTGGCAGGGCACACCAACTACAAAAAAAAAACAACTTGACAGTCAGTAAAAGTAGGAAAAATAACCACCCTTAGAAAATGCCATTCTCTTCTCCACTGGGCAACTTCCTGGTGCTGCCCCAAAACGGATCGACTCATTGAACGACTCTTCATCAACAATTGTCATCATTTTGTCCGGTTCAGAACTGATGGTCCATTCTGTTTCTGCCTTCATACCGCTCTCTCCAAGCCCTTCCCCTCCCCCAGGACACAGAGTGTCTGTTCCGATTGGCCCATGCCGATGACGAAAACGATGGGCCCCGGGAACGACAACGACGCCGTCAGTCGTTATCGTTATAATAATATCCATTATTCTTCCGGGTTTCCTCGCCACTTTCTTCCCGAGCGGGCCAAACCGGCGGCTCAAGCAGCCAGCACCCCTCGATCTCGGGTGCGTTTATTCTGGAAATTACGGACTTTTATTGTTGAGTGATTTTAATGAATGTGCTTGTTCGGTTCGTTCGACTCGTTTCATTATTGCTTCATTTTGCTGCTGATGACGACACCAGACAGCGAGGAACCGGAGCCCCGGGATGGGGGCAGAGGGAGGCAGAAGGGGCCGAAGAAAGGGGTTGAAAAATGGGCACAATCCTTTCCCAATCCGCCTAGCGCCTAGTTGCCGCTCCCTCTCGGGGGAGCCATTTTGTTGCCGAAGGATACCAATCCCCTTATAAATGGGCACGGAAATGAGAATGGATCTAAGACTTGCACGCGCTCCGGCATCTGGAAATGCCATCCCCCGGGGGGTCGTGGCCGCTTGCAGAGACGTTCCATCAAGATCCGTCCCTAAAACCACTTGGGAGGACAATCATAGCATATTGTGCGTCGTCGCTTTGGTACAAGTATTTCTGTGAAGTATTTATTTTACGACGCATCGCTTGAAAGGAGGAAGTACAACAACATTCTTCCTCCGGATTTCTGGTTTGAGAGAAACTTTTCCATTCCCGTACGGTGCTTGATATTTATTTTAAACGAAATAGTTTCAGCCTTACACGCATTTTTCAAAACATTCCCTCCCGTTTGGGGTGACTAAGGCCCTTGCCAAAGGTAATCCATCAATCTTCAACATATGATCAACGGAAAATTAGAGAACGTTCTTTGCCGCGTCCGGCCGGGGTACATTCTGTTTCGCACTCGCAATCGTCCCTCACGAAGCATAATCCTTTCCCTACCTCCCCGGGCCCGGGAATTCATTCAATGCCATCCGAGACGGCAAAGAACCATAGGCCGGCCCAGCCTTCCGTCGACGCCTACATTCCATAGCCCGGCTTGAGATGGTAAGCCGATGGTACCATGGTGATCGCAATCCATGGGAAACCATGGCCCAGCACATTCTACGGAAACCACTCCGCAGGGCCGTCCTGTAATATTAATTCTAATAACGATAATAGAAAATATGAAACGAGGGAAAGGATGAGGTAAAGGGCCTCACACAGAAAGCAAAAAAAAAAAGATAAAAACAACCGTCCAAAACCTCTACCCATGATTAATCCGGCTCAAGTGAACACCGGCCGGGGACAGGGTGGAAGGGTGGAAAAAATTCTATCCTTTTTTTTGCGAAAAGGGTTAATTACCCTCGAAAAGTATAAATAGTAGTAATGATAGCCCGAGCCCCGACCGATAGACGCGCCAAAACCATTCATTAGCAAATGGGGAAAATTTAAAGGAAAAAAGAGAAATGAAATAAAACCCAAGGGCGAAATGGTGGGCCGGCGGGAAGAAAAAAAAAGGGCAGGGAATTTTAAATTTCTGTGACCCACGAGCGAGCCACTTCGGTGAAACGAAAGCTTTGAAAGATTAATGAAACAGACCACTAGACAGGGCTGGCGCGTTTCGTTAGCGCGAGGTCGCCGTTTTCGACGATAAATTATGCTTATTATGGATCAAACAGTAGGTTTTTTTTTGTGCTTTCGTTAAGTCCTCCGAACGCAACTGCAGTTTTATGATACACGGAGAAAGTATATTTTATTCATAAAGACGTCTTGTGGAAGGAACAGATGTTGGCTTACGAACGGTTGAAATTTGTGATAATATTTTACTAGTTTAATTGGAATTTTAACATCTCATTAAAAGAAAGATACATCGGCACCAAATTTGCGCTAAGAGAAAATAAGGAAAATGTAGGAAACTTTAAGCTTGTTAATGCCAAGCACACAAGACTTTTCTAGAGAATCTTGAACACAATTTCTTCCTCAACGATCGTCACCATTTCGCCCGTCACTGAACGATGGCTGCCGCCCCTTAATGGCCCTCCTTAGAACCTACCATTTTTGGGCTCAAAACTTGTCTTGTCATTAGCCTTTTCCGGCCTTTCGGCGCCCGCCTTTGCCCGCGCCAAAACAAAAAAAAAGGGGAGCATTCGAGTGGTATGTGTAATGTAATTGTACTGTAATTACCGTTCTAATTATCCTTCCCAAACCGCGTCGTTGCCTTCGAGAGCGGGGTTTTCCCTCCGCCATACGGTTCCGTATGGTAACGTTCCTACCATCCTCCCCGTTTCCATTTTTCCTACCCCCCCGGTCCGCGGTGTCCTTCGAGCGGGGAGACTTTATCGGGGGGCCGCTCATCATCGGTTTGCAGGAAGTGGAAAATATGATTTGCGGAAATTGTAGGGTGCAGCGGAACGTTTCTTTCGCGTTCCCATTCGGCCGCGAAGATTGCAGATCTCGGCCACGGCTCACAGACAAAAACACACACACACACACACACAGTCATGGCGCAGTCTATCGATGCTTAATTGCTTCGCCATGCGTTTGCGGTTTCGCTTTTCGTTTCGTTAGGGGCTTTTCCTGTTGTGTGTGCTTTGTTTCTCTAGACCCCGTCTGTTCCTGTTTGTTATTTCGCGTACCCTCCTGCGATGCAGGCTTGCTGGCATTATCAAACAGTAAATGTTCGCCCGTCTCGGAGGAATTTCGGTCCGAAATGTTTTGGCCCCCTTCCGATCCGCGCCAAGTGTCAGTTGAATCGAAACGCCAAATTAAACCGTGGAACATGTAAGACACGAAACATGCCGCCTTGCGATTCGGCTCCACCATCCTTGGAGGCTTGTCTTATGCCGTTCGCCCCATCCGCTCTTATGCTGTGCGCTGCGTGCAGCCGCGTTGTTCACTGTCGTGGTAGGTTTCCCTTTACCTTCGCTCGCCGCCAACCACTTCCCTTTTACTCTCCCGTTGGTTAATGATTATGAGTTATTAAATTTTAATTACCCTCACACGGCGGGGAAGCTAGAATGCGACGCGAATGCTCGCCCCGTATCGTTAATTATCGTTTTGTGACGAAGATTCATCAGCCGGTGCGGATGAGCAAACGTGGCGTGGTATTTAAATGGCATGAATGTGGGCATCGTCGGCCGGCCGGCCGGAAAGCCTGAGTCACAAGAAAGTATGTGTGCCAATTTCGGGTGCGGTTGGGGGGGTTTGGGTGGATTTTCGGGGCCCTCGTAGCGTATGTTTTCCATGTTTTCTTTTTTTTTTTTTGCGCCACGGACCATGTCGAACGCGATGTCGGATTTCTGGTTGACGTGCGGTACAAATTACTGCGCGCGGTTGCACTAAATTGCACTATAAAAACATAAACGCAGTAAACAACAAATATAATTGAACAAACAGCCAGCCACAACCTTGCAATTGCGATTGTATCCATTTCGAGCGTGTTTCTGCTAGGAAATCGAAACCGGAGCGGAGGAACGTTGAACTGCATCCAGCCGACACGTTGTTTGCAAAAAAAACACTAACCGTGTTTTAATTGGGCAAATAATAAACACATTTTATTATGCTACGGTTTACCTTTGCTTGTAGCAAAACATTAAATGAGGAGTAATGTTGTATGCTTTGAAGCAAAGTATGTCTACATCTAATTTATTAAATAGCCAGTATTATGTTTGTTGTGACCGATTAATAACACCACCTTATTTTATGTACAATGTAACCTACATAAAGATGAGCTCAAAAAACATGTAGTTCGATTACTGATCATTTATTTCGAACAAACGTGTTTTATTTATCAAAATCAAATAAAGAATGTAAATGTAAGTGAATCGTTGTTTTACATTTGAGTTGGGTGTTATACATTTGAGCTTATTTTTCCTTTTGTCAGTCAGTTGAAAATGTTCCTATAGATACCAACTTTTCTTTGTTCAACTGATCTACGATAAAGAAGATCCTTTTGTTATCCAAACCCATCTGATCAAGGCGATCAAACCGACACAAAGATAAAACACTCTCTAAGTACAGCGTAACATTTTCCTCGAACAACCAATCTCAATCAAATGGAAGTGGTTTAAATTATCTAACATCATAAATCAACAACACTACCTGCCCGTTTGGTACCCCTATAAAACAACCATCGAATGGCAGGAACTATCCAACGTACTGGGGGAAAAAAAAAACCCGGGGCGAAACATCGTGGGGCCTTCAAATCTCTGCCGGTCAGAATAGATCCGTCGTCCGATTGGTGCCGAACAACACTTCAATCAAACCCTTTCAGCGGGCTGCGGTGGCTGCCATAAAACTTCAAGCTACATTACGTCTCCCGCTCGTTAGTGGCAATTAAACGGAAAACCCCGCCGTCGCGACGTGCGTACGGCCTGCGACGCGTCAATTGAAATTCAAATCGCATCCATTTGGAAAATTAAGGTCACCTTAAAGTGACTTTCTAATAACTAGCAAGAGGTAGAAAGGGGCGTTGGGAGGGTAGAGCGGTAAGGAAAAACCTGTCAATCGCTCCGGCAATCCATGCGGTGGTTAATGTTCCAAAACATTACTACTTCGGGTGGGTTTATTTATTTTTTGTTTCCATTTTGCGCTGACTTTGTAGACGCGACGAAAGGTGTTCGCATGAGACAGGGCACTTTTTTTTGTTGGTTTCCTTCAACTCCACCAAAGGGCGAAGGTGTTAAGGAAGGGTTAGATAAAACAAACCCCCCCCACCAACTCCCCGAACGGCAGGGGATGGACCAAAAGGTGCCTGCTCCAGCAACATCACCCTCCCCTGGTACAAGAGTAAAGCGCTCTTGTTTGGTGTTTCTCGTTCATATCGCTGACAGTTTTCCGTTGGCACGGCGAAAACACATTTCCACCGAATGCAGCCTGGCGTGCGGGAAAAACATTGCGGATGAGCGAAGCAAGTAAAGCAAAAAAAAGAGGGAAAAATATACACACAAAACTGGCAACGAAACAAACCATCAACAGCAGCAGCAGCAGCCCCAAAGCATCTCGAGAGGGCTGTCTGAATGCGCAATATACATAAATATCGCATTTAGAGCCCTCATGCTACATACATATTACATTATTTTTATTTCGCCCCAGCATTGCAGGCCCGGCCTCCCGGGTCGCCGGCGAGAGTCGTTTGGATGGCCCTGAACTGCCACCATGGTCGCGCGGAAAACAACATCCACAACAGCCGCCCTAGCAGCAGCTGATGCACGACAATGCCAACAACGACGACGTCGACGACGACGATGGGGGTTGGAGGCGATCCGGTGGTCCGAAGAAAACGCACTCACGGTGGCAGCACGGCGTTGGCATGGCGCATTGGCGGGTAAGGCAAGGAATAAATTGTAATACATTGTTCATAAATAACTTCGGCACACTGGAGAAAAGCCAAACAAACGCGCCCGAAAGCCGAGATGGTGGCGAGGGAAAAAGGCACAAGGGAAGGGAGGCACAGATACTGTCGACATCGACATCAAACCCGCTCGCCCACTTTACGGCCGGCAAAGCAGCGCCGAAAAAAAACAAAACAAATTATTATTCTCCCAGCTGGGGGGGGAGGTAAAGCGGGCCGAGATTTTCCTCGATCGTTTTCTTTCTCCCTCCCCCCACCTCGCTTTGCGTTGTTTTCATCGCTTCCTTTTTGACTGATCGGTTGATCTTCGAACTTCTTCTCGCCGCGCTGGGTGTGTGTGTATGTGTTCATCGGACCGCGAAAGGGAATTCAATCCGGGGCTGGAAGGATTATAATAAAGCAGCAACGAAAGAAAAGAAGCAACCTGAACAGCCTGAACCGCTCCGAGGGCTCAGATGGTCGGGGATTGCAGGATTGAAAGATGATTTAATTAAAATAATTGAAAGATTTATTCAAACGGAGATGATTCGACCGGCCCATCATGGGAAGGGGGGGTTCCACCATTTATTGCCAGGCAGAGTTTTCGGAATCGAACGCCGACGAACGGCGAATCATAAAACGCCTAAGAACGTCGAACACTAGACGTCGAGCTTTTTTTTCGGAACAGCTTTGCCGAACAATCGATTCCACGCTTCTCAACCATGCCGGGGTTGGGTTGGGGTTCCTTCTTTCTTTTTTTTTTTTATTTTTGCCTTGCCCCGTTTCGTTCACCTTTTCCGCGGCCACGCTCGGTTTCGCTGCGGTTCGGGATTAATTATCCTTTCCGATTGTGTCCGTGGGTTGTTAAGGAAGCTCACCACGGCGTTGCACCGTTCGCCTGCAATGGCGTGCCGTGGACTCGTTAGTTTCGATGAATGAGACGATTTTATCCATCTATCCATCAGGGCCCCGGGAAGATGATGATGACGACGGCGATGATGATGGCGGTGGTCGGATGATGGTGGTAATGAAGCATTCAGTTTTATGATCGCATTCGCCTGATGGCTGGTGTTCCTTTTCTTTCCCTCTTGCTTTTTTTTCCACTAACGAAACGACCGATAAGATCGTCCTGGGAGGGGGGGGGGGGGGGGGGGACGAAAAAAGATACATTGTCACATCACGTCGCGGGAAAGGTTTCCACGTGGGATTTGAAGATTTATTGGGCTTGGAATGGAATAATTATTCGGAATGTAACTACGCGAAATAAAATACAACACGAGCTGGCATGATTTAAGATACGGTTTCGTCACGCTGAATTTTAAGGAGCATGCGTTCGGGAACGTGTGTTTTGTGCGGAGAATTGGCTGAGGTCTTAAGCATGTTTTATTCAAACTGCGTCTTATTTGATAGCCCGATAACATCGCTTCGTTGTGTTCTTTGCATCTGCGTTTTCCAACACGTTTTTATCCTATTATCTAACGCGACATCAAACCCATCCTCATCCAGTTTCTAGAAACATTACTGCTTTTGACGATTATGAACTCTTTCTTGTATAAGCCTCATTCCAGCATTAAATTACTCAATAATTTTTGGCTAGCTGTCAAAGGGAAACATTCCCAAATTGGATGAAAGAAATGGCCCCATATGTTGCCATAATAAGGTTGGAGCACTTCCAACGTGCCGACACAAACGACTCACTAAATGGTGATGATTATGCCGTCTTTCAGTTCCCCCCGCCCAGCTTCTAGCATAGCATTACTACGCAAATCATAACTACACACACACACACACACACATGCCAAAAAGGCACTCTCTTTTCCTTTCATATTGCGCACGTACAATAGCGCGGCCATTTGTAGCTCATTGTCTATTAGTGACTGCTTGCCGCTTGGAGCGGGCGCCAAAAGGAGGCGGAGTTTTTTTCTCTCTCTCTCTCCTCATTTCTTTTTTGTCTCATCGTTCCATTCTGCATCGTTGCCAGCGCCTGCCTCGATTGCGGTTGTTGTTGCAGAAATGGATGGAAAGCCATTTATTAGACGGCGATTGATGGAAAAACTGGTCGGGCTGGGAAAGGCACGGACCGGGTCGGGAGAACGCGATGACTAGCGCCTAATGTGGCTTCGCGCTGAATCATTAATCTTTCGGGGGGGGAGAACGAGCCATGGAGCCGCTTTCTTCCTGGCCTGGCCTGGAATTGTTCGATCGAGCATAAATCGGTCGGAAGTTGGGTTCTTTGTTTCGGGGACGGTCGAGCTAAAGATAGTTTCAATCGTCCATGATAAGTTTATAATAAAATTGCGTGAAGAAAATTCATTTCTATATCGTCCGCAAAACTTTACCTCTTCTGCACCAACGGTGACAAAAAAGTCGATCGAAAGACAAATGTGCGGTATTGAGAACTTACGGACAGTAATCCCCGATCACCGGTCAACACAACCCTCGTGGAAAAGTTAGACGAGAGGAGAAATGAAAAAAAGGGAGGCAGGAAAAATCCATCCCACCCGTAAGCCGTTGGATGGCGGTTAAGATTAAGTATTTAAAGGCCCCCATCGACCACAAACCGAATCCGGTGGACCTCCCGCATGCGACCTCCACCCAAGAGCTCGGTTCTCCCGTCACTCGGTCCCACTCCCCTCCATCAGCCCGATTCTACCCCCGTTCAACCCGTGAGGAAAAGAAAAACGCCGGTACGCGATTACCTGCGATTTTTACCTCCCCCTTTCCCTGCTCCATCGTGACCGGTTTAGCAGCGGGTTCACACGGAAGGGAGGGCCGGCAGGTGGGGGGTGCCTTTTGTGACGAAGACAAGGTAACGACGGAATCGGCGAAGAAAGATGACGACATTACGGGAGGAGATTATGTGAACTGCGAGCGGCGACGGTGGACGCTGTAGGGCGTGGAAGGAGGGTGGTTGGATGAAAGTAAACCCGTTACAGGCGGGGTGTAGCCGGGGAGGGACGAGCCGTGGACGGACAAATGGTGAAGATGACACTTTTATGAGATCTGCCCAGTCGGTGGAGTGGATAGAGGAGAAAAATATAATAAAACACGTGCGATAGAAAGCGAGCGACGAGCTAAAGGAGAGAGGGAGAGATGAACACAATCTAGGTATGCTTGCTCACTTCCACTCCTATGCATTTACGTTGTCATACAACCACAGCACCAGCTAAGCAGAAACATAAACATAGAGGACAACAATGTATGGGTGTGCATAGTTATGCTGTATCAAATACATTATGGGAACTAATCGTCAGGGAAGAAATACTGCAGTCATGCTATTGAGCGTTTCGTAATTTTTCATTAACTCTATGAAATGTTTATAGATTTTTTTTGAATTTTTCTATGTTCAAATATTAATAATTAATGCCTGTATTCGATCGTGTTGCAAAATATGCTAGCAAAATTTTCATACAAATTTTCTTTCCCTTTACTACTCCAGCATCGTTTTGAGGTTGCCTAACCCTGACTGCTGCCTGTGGATGTGTTGGTAAAGCATAACCACCCCCGGTGAGAGTGTAGTTGTCTAGTCCATTCTCTCCGTTGGTTGGTTGGAGAACAAGGATTTAAACAACCGTTCGCCCGTGTGTGTGTGCCACCCTTAACGATCGCATCATATGGTGCCGCATCGTGTACCTGCGCGAGAAAAGGAAAGGTGCAATCAGCTGGAAACAAACACACGAGGAACCGGTCGCCATTGCGATCGCACACCAGCGTGCGGGATTCCCATCTTTACGCGCCGCTACGTCATCTGCGGCCGCGTAAACGGTGTGGAATGAGAGAACACCGTCATTGGTCGCGGCGCTAGTGTGCGTACTGGGGGCTGGTGTTGGTGTTCGGTTTCTCCGAAACGGTCGCCCGACGGCGTGCGCTGCAGACGAGCGTCGAGCACGATGCTCAGTCGAGGCTTAACGCCCGAAGAAGCAAGATACCCTTCCAAGGAAGGACCGCGAAACAGTACGTCGAAGCAAGGCGTTCTACAGAAGCAAACGTTCAAGTGAATGAGAGAAGGAGACAGAGATAGCGAGTGTAAGAAAGAGGAAGAGTGTGTGTATAGTAGAAGGTACACACGCATTGTGAAGAAGACAAGTGAGTGCAAGGATATCGTAACCGTGGAGGAAAAGGAAGGAGCATCCGTGTGAAGAGTGTTCCGAACAGCCAGGAGTAACAATATCAGCAAGAAACGGAGTGTTAGAGCGAGAGAAAAAGGAAAGAGCGAGTGCGCGCGCGTTATTGCTTAGAGAAGGCAATTGGTGTGAGCAACCTCCATTGGGAAGCGAGTCGCTGCAGTGTGCACACAAGAGAGGAAACATAGATAGAAGGAGCAAAGCAGAGCAGTGGCTGTGTGCAAGCGCATGTGATAAAAGTACGCGAGTGTGTATGTGCCTGGCAAAGCAAAAGGAGCCATCCTTTCGTCCCGACGAAAGATCGGCAGAGGTGTGAGGGGTGTGTGAAGTGACAAAAATCAATAGTCCTTCGTTGGTCCTTCGAGCCGGAGCTAAAGTGGTTGGAGTACACAATACAGCAACGACAACAAAAAAGAATCAAGTCGCAAGCAAAAAAAGGAATACCAGCAGCGTGTGTACGGGTTTTTGTGATACCACCGATATCCGGGGGTCCAGCGAAAACAACTCGCTGCGGCATCGTGTCAACGTAGGGTTGGAGCAGAAAGCAAAGAGAAGTGTGTGCGAAGTGTCAAAATCAGGTCAGCAGACGCGCACGTCGAGTGGATTTCGTAGCTCCGTCTACTGCGGACCGTGTTACGCTACGCCATCGTGTTGTGTCCGATCTTCTACAACGCCATCCACCGCTAACAGCTGCCCGTAACACAGTTGCCAACAGTTTTGCCAACAGTGTCATTTTGTGTGGTTTATTTTTCTACAACGGAAGAGAAGAAGTGCTCACCGAAATACCAAGTTAGACCGTGATTTGTTGTAACAACCCCAAAAATTTCTAACCCACTGCCGGCAACACAATTCACAACAGCAGCAGCAAATCGCAGTGTGCACAGTGGAACAGCAACCAAAGTGTGATAGCAAACAGGAGGAGGAAAGTTTAAAAAGGATACCTGTCCAACTGCAAAACCCCGTCGGCAATCGGTCTGCGGATCTTCGAGAAGACTGAACAGTCTGACATCAAGCACGAGCAAGGCTGCCCATCATTCCGACGGAAGGCTCAACGTCGTCGCATCCTTGGATTACTCAAAGTTCCTTGTGGCAACGCGTGCGGAAGTGTGTGCGGTTGTGTGTTTCGAAACGAGAATTTCGAGCTGTGTGCTTCAGCTAATCCTTGCTCCCCGACGGTAAAGGTTACGACACATTTTCGCCGAGTGGGAAGTGAGTGGAAGGAAGAGGAGTGCAAGCAAAAGAAAAGAAATACAAAATCGGTGCCAAATGAAGTAGCAACAGTGACGACCGCAGCAGGAGTGTGAAGTGACAGCTCGCACGGCAACAGTAGGCTGTGGTCTCGTGTGTGGGTTTGTGTTTCGTGCGTGAAAAAAGGCGTGAGTCAAGGGCAAAAGTCGTCAGGATGGCGATGGCAGCGTGCTACCCGACCTACGACCACATGACCGGCGGCAGCACCAACGTCGGCTCGGTGCAGCAGCTCCAGCAGCAACAGCAGAGCCCAGTGGCGGCCACTAGTCAGCTGCACCATCTCTCGTCGAGGCTGTCGGCGGCTGCAGCGGCAGCAGCCGTGGCCGCCGCCGCCTCGTCGAGCCGCTCGGTGCCGAAGGATTTCAGTATACCGCTGCACGTGGACTGCAGCGTGGAGTACGAGCTGCCAAACCAGGCCAAACCGCCGGTCGGGGCGCGGGTGGAGCCGCTGCTGATGATCCATCCGTGCTACTTCCGCAAGATGGAAAGTCAGCGGCGCAGCCCGTTCGTCAACAACATGCCAAATTCGTCCCGCAGCTCCGGTTCGTCGATGGCGGCTAAGAATGCCGCCGGAGTCAGCAGCAGCGGCAGCAGCAGCAGTGCAGGGAACGGTACCAACAGCTCGGCCAACAGCAGTAGCGCCAGTGGCACCGACTCGTCGCTGGTGAACGGTGGTTGCTCGACGGCTGCGGGCAGCCGGCGGAACTCGTCCGCCCTCAAGTCGTCGTCCTCCACAGCCGCCAGTAGTCAGTTCCTTCAGCTGCACCTGGATGACTACGTCCAGCGGCAGATGCATCGCTCGACAGCGGCCACCAGTCAGCAACAGCAGCAACAGCAGCAGCAACACTATGCTGCTGTCAGCAACACTGCCGGTGGCCATATGCAGCAGCAGCAGCAACAGCATCTCCATCAGCAGCAACACCTCAGTCGCCACCAGGGCCAACAACACCACCACCATCAGTCACAACAACACCTTACCAGTCAGTCGGCGAGTCAGTACAACCTCACCAGCCAGTCCCAGTCACAGCAGCAGCAGCAGCAGCAACAGTCCGCGGCCAACACCGACTGGAACCGGTACCATATGGGTTCGTCGGACTGTGCCGGCGCCACCGGGGCGGGTGTTGGTGGTGGTGTGGTTGTCCGCAACGGTGGCACCGGCTACCCCGGCAGCAAGGTGGCCACCGGCTACTCGACGGCCAGCAGCAACGCCGTCAGCAGTAGCAACAAATCCAAAAGTGTCACTAGCGCGTCGATGAAGCGCAACGCAAGTAATACGGGTATGAGTCAGCATCAGCTGCAACAGCAGCAGCAGCAGCAACAGCATCAGCAGCAGCAGCAGCAGCAGCAGCAGCTTCAGCAACAACAGCAGCACCACCTTATGCCGGCCAGCTGCGCCGTGTACAATAGCACCGCCAACGGTGTCAGCAGTGGCCTGGTGGAGGGTGGCGGCGCAGGCGGAGGCCCCCGGGGCTGGGGCGACATCGAGAAGACTTCAATGGCGGCGGCAGTGCCCCGCGATTTCCAGGCCGGGCCCGAGTCGCTCCCACTGAAGGCGGGCGTGATGGCCGCGGCCAACCTGCCGCCCCTGTCCTACCAGCGGGGCAGCGGGGGCAAGCGGGACGCGATGCTGTCCGGCGCCGGCGGCTGTGCTGTGTACAGTAGTAATAGTAACCGAGGCACCAACAGCAACACTAGCACTAGTAATAGTAATAATAGCAGTAGCAGCACGAGCGTCGTCAACACGGACCTCAGCCTGTGGGAGGCGGCGGCGACCGGTGCCAGCTCGCAGGACAAGAGCTCGATGGCCGCCGCCATCCCCCGGGACTACCACGCGGCCGGTCCGGAGCATCTGGCGGCCTGCAACAAGCTGGCGGCCGCTCGCCAGCAGCAACAGCAGTACCAACAGCAGCAACACCACCACCATCAGCAACATCACTCACAGCAGCAGCAGCAACAACAACAACATCGCCAGCAGTTGCAACACAATCAGCAACAGCAGCAGCAGCAGCAACATCATCACCAGCAGCAGCAGCAGCATCTGCACCATCAGCAGCAGCAGCAGCAACAGCAACAGCAGCAACATCACCACAACCATCAGGTTGCGGTGGCGGCTGCAGCGGCAGCGGCAGCGGCGGCGGCGGCGGCCGAAGCCTCCGAGAAGCTGCTGTTCGCGGCCAAATACCGCCAGCACCAGCGGGCCTCGCACCGGCTGCATCCGTACATGATGAGCTCCAGCTTCACGCCGCTCATGACGGCGGCCTTCCCGCCCATGCAGCAGGTGTCCTGCTACAACGTGTGATTCTAAAGCGGCCAACTCACGGGGCGACCTGCTGCGGACCCGGTGGACGACGGTGGCGGTGGTGGTGATGGTGTGCCGTCCCGGACGACAAAGGACGAGACGCAGGAGGTAGTGTGCGAAATGGATATATAAAATAGACAGCAACTTTTTTGTTGCAAATTTAAATGTGATAGTAGTTTTTACTCCCAATTAAACTTCAGCTAAAAGATGGAAAAAAAAGGATAACCCAAATCGAAGACTATGATGCAAGCGAGCGAGGGAATCGGTGGGAGGGAGGGAACGTATGTAGAAGAAGAAAAAACATGAGGGAAAAGAGAAAACGAAGAAAACATCCGGACGTTCTTTCGGCATTAGGCGAAGGTAGTAGGCAAATAAAACGAATAAAACAAAAACAAACCAACGGGACTTTTCGTTGCTAGGTGGAAAATGCAAAAGAAATTCTGCCGTGTCCGACGTAGTGAGTGTTTGGCTTTAATGGAACGATAGTACGGGATATAATATACATATATCTATATACATATTACAACAACAACACAACAACAACAACAACAACATCAACAAAAAAAAACTATCTAGCCTCAATATCTTGATTTTTCACATTACCTTCAGAGGAAAGCGCATATGCAATGCAAAAAACCTAGTGATGAATGAAAGGAAAGGGGAAGGCGTGGCATAGCAGGAAAATGCATACCTAGAACGAGTAGAAAAGTTGACCGAGAAACATATAAAAGTAAATAAATTCAGTCGTGGAATGACAAAATTACATTTAGACCAACCACTGTTTAGCTATGTTAGTAATCCAATTGACAATTAATCTATCTATGTTCCAAAGAAAGGCGCAATCGCGCAACACGACTGCATAATGATGGGGGCTGGGGCGACGGAGCAAACCCCGGGGCTGTACGCCATGCCGAGACCGGAAATGGGCACCCCCGGAGGTCGTCACTAATCATGTTGGACGTCGCTGGACGTATCGACCGAACCGAAACGGTGGCCATACTTCACTCGGTGGTGTCTTCTTTCGCTGGTTTTGCTCCGTCTTGTTGCGCGTTGTGGCAAACGTAGTTTTGTTGTTGCCCTGTTTAGTTGTGCGTGGGTTCTCGTTCGTTTATTCTTTCTGTATTCTTGTGCATGTGGGTCTTGTATACTGTATGTGGAGTGTGTTGTGTTTATCCTTTCGGGCGTGTTTGAGCTCGTTCTCGTTTTCTTCAACTGCAAAGCGCCGCTCTTCTATCGCATGAGATTTCAGCCCATACTATCTAGTATCGTCGCCATTTGCTGCTGGAACATGTTCCATTCCTTCCAGTTGCATAGATCTGATAGACGTTATGCCTATTATTCACATACACTGTGATGATTGAATCGTCAAAAATGCCAGTGTTTCATGTTCGTTTCGACTAAACGCATAGAGGTGTACCTATTTATTATTATACTCTTTCGTTTACCTTTACTCTTTTATTATCTTTATTACGTTGTTTTGTTATGCCCGTTATGTTTTGCGTATCCTTCACTCCCTCAATGCTAGCGGGTTTGAGGCAACTATCTCCTTTTCTGATCATCTTTTTATTTACCTAAACTATCCTTCTGTGTATCACTCTGTGCATCCATCAGTCGACGTCTTCACGTCTTCTCACGTAGCTCATGTATGTCTCTTGCCGCCATCGGTTGTCCGCATAGTGAACATTGGTTTTCCGCTAGCCTCTATCTACTGACAGTACTGACATAATCGAATAGAGAAGGTAAGACGTATACTTAATGCCAAGTTATTGCATGCGAAACTGTAAGCTGAAAAATAGTCATAAAAAAAAACTACGAAATCTAACTAAAGCGAGAAAGCAACCAAAAAAAAATACAAAAGACACAAAAAAGAGAAACGAGCAAACAAAACAAATAATCAAACTCAATACAATACGTTCTTTGGATGTTTACAAACGAACCCTGGAATACTATAGACTTGTTTTTGGAACACCGCAATACTAAAACAATGAAAACGAACCGACAAAATCTATCATAACAAACGAAACACACACACACACTATGCAAATGAATATTCGGTATAGGAAGTAATGGACATGCATGAAAACAATGATAAAATAAATATGCTAACGACGAATAAAATCAGCAAACCAAAATGGAAACAAATAAGCAAACATGGTAAACACTCATTTAGACGCATCAAAAAGTGGTTCGAAATACACAGCATGCTAAAAGTAATGGAACAAAAGTATACTCAAACACACCTTCTCTCTCTGGTTGGCAAAACGTTGGCAGAGATGCAGGGCACAGTTTAGTTATTTGCGGAATTGGGACAAAGCGATGGAAAGCGTACCGGGCCGAGTGGGGCAGCTGTCTGGCTGGCCCCGGCGAATTGGTGCGCGATGGCTCGGCCGTCGTGGCCCGACGGGAGGATGGCGGATGGTCATGCAAATCTGTGTGTTTTTGAAGGAAATGAGGAAAATAACGATGTAAGCGTACACAAGTCTTATGTAACAGTAGAATAGGAATGTGCAAAACTTAAAGCATAAACAAAACGGATAACAAATTACACGGGCAAAACCTACAACCTTAGCATAAAATTAACCATACGGAAAGCTGTGGGGTGGAAAAACATTCAGCAAAGAGCGAAATAAAAACTACATGCAGTTAAAGCAGAACAGCGGAAAACCCTATGTGTATGTAACTTGTTTGTAAATAGTTGACTGGATGGAAGTGGGGGGGTGCGCGGAAAATCCGGAAGGACTGAATGGGAACGATGAACGGAGCCGAAGGGTGGGCCGAAAAATGGATATGGAAAAAAAATTGAAACCACATGCACACTCACGGATGACAAACACAGAAACACGCAACACATATGCGTACAGGCGTACGAATACATACACTCACTCAGTCAGACCGACATGCGTCAATGTCGTTGTCGTTGTCAAGTCAAAGTTTAGTCATCGCAACTATTTCGCTGATAATAAACGTTTAGTAGGCAAGGTAGTAAAAGGTGGAAACCCCTAGGAGAGGCAAACAGAAGAAAAACCGGCACAGAAGCTAGAAATTCCAATTTACAATGTGAAGCGAAGGCGTGCGGTCCTGCAGCGTGCGGTGGCAGGGATATCGAGTAGGGACCGCCACGAGGGTAAACAAGAATAATAAAACAAGTAAACTGAAACTAGTAATAGTAACTATAAGAATAATGTAACAAAAAAAACTGATAATAATAGTAGTGGAATGAAAGGAACTGAATAAAACGAAAGAGGAAAAAAATCATGTGAACAAAAAAAAAACATAAAACAAAAGTAGGAAAACCAAGTGTGATGAAGTCAATGGGATGGAGGAGAAGTTGACTGGGAGAAACAGGAAAGCCGTGTTGTAGCCGTAGCAAGGGACGATTAAAACGAAGAGCAGTGAAGAAAAGAAAAAAAAACAACAGGAAACGAAGGACAGAAACAGTAAATGACGGGAACGGAAATACGCGAATAGCAACTAACTGACAGCGAGAAAAGGCAAAAACATGAGAGGTTAAAAAAAAAGAAAATGCAAGTAATCTGTGTATAAATTATGATAATTTAATTATTTAATTAAAGAACAGAGCAACAAAGGAAACACGAAGCAACCTACAGACGAGCACACACACACACACACATAGACACACAGTAAAACAAACGAATAACCCATTGGCAGACGAATGGACCGACCGGGACAGACAGGAAAACAGGACAGACAAACACTCTCTCACAAACATTCAAACAACACACAATAAGACAGTGCAGGAAGTATATAATAAAAAGCGGAAGAAAAATGCAAACACATCGCGAACGCGAAGAAAGTGTTGGACGAAAACACATTGTACGGTGATGCTGAAGAACGGTAGGCAAGGGGGGAGGTGGAAGGAGGGGAAGCGAAATCAAAGAAGAAAATAATAATCGCAAAAAGGTTAAAACAAAAACAATTTTAATGGCGTTTTTATTTGTGTTATGTGGGGTTGGGCTGGCATGGGTGGGTGGGATGATTTAAGGGTTGAATGATGACAGCGAAATGAAGATGTTTTCCTCCGTTTGTTACTTCCGTGGGCGCATGCAAGGTGTTGTGAGAACGTTTGTGCGAAACGGGTTTAAATAGGTCAAGCGGTGCTTATGACGCCACCGGCCTGGCATGCGAGCGATGGTTGAAGTGGAGTGAAAGCATTCCAAACTTTGTACCCGTGTGGTCGTGGGCCAAGAGTTGGTAAATGCAGGCATCAATCATCAGGGAGGTTTAATTAATGAGCCATCCACATTTTATCTCGTGTTTAATGGATCGTTTCCGATAAAAAGTTTCTACAACGCGCGGCTCTGCAAATTGGTTTCGGTCGTGAAGTGGGGAAAGGTTCTTATGGTTAACCATGAGATTATTTCTTTCAGAGTGATTTTCGTTCAATATGTTCTATTCATCATTTCTAGTTTGTGAAGGGTTTTCCCTCGTTTCTGCAGTCCTTTTCGGTTTCAGTCGCATTTTAATTTTCCTAAGGAACTTTTCAGATCATAGCAATTCACTTTCAGTGTATTATAGTAACCCCTACAAACCCTATGTTTTTTATTAGTAAATTTAACACATTTTAAGAGACAGTTGTGTAAGAAAAATCAATTCACTCGGAAAAGATCGTCCAACGTCCTGAAACGGCAACATCATCGTTAATTTTTTTTTCCTGAAAATGATTGCATTGAAAGAATGAAAGAAAAAAAACAGACTTGTTCCAGGAGTTGCCTGGTTCCTTTGCGTTCGTCGACCTTGCGCCGGAATGTACTTCAGGACATCACATAATTGTAGTGAGAGGATAAGCTCCAAATTGGCCTCCCGACAATCGATTGCGGCAGCCAGTGTTGGTGTTGGGGCGAACCGTGCGCATCCACACACACTCACGCCAACAAAAATGGCCACCGTACAGCTGGGAGCACGCCTAATGGAAGGGAGCCAGCCAGCCGGGAGAAAATAGAAAAAAAGGATGTCTGCGTTTTTTGTGAGTATTTCCCATTTTCTGCTATCCTTTTCTGGTGGGCTTGTTTTGTGTTTCGTTCTCGAGCGGCGCTAGTAGATAGCTCCATTGTATTCGAGCGAATTTGGTATCCCCTTCTGCTCCCCCCAACCAGAGCAGAGACAGCCCTTGCCAATGCGGTGTCCTTGTTCCTCCGAGGCGCAGAAAGGACCGGCTCGGCTGTTCGCCCGCGTTCGTTCGGATTCCGTTCGTTTGTGGATGCGCAATTCGAACAGATCAGCCGGTTTCGTTTGCAGGACGTTCGCACCAACACCACCAGAAGCGAATCGGTTTCTCAAACAGCTGGTTTCCAGGTAACATGCGCGCTGCCTACTACGGAGCTCCAAACGTCATCGGGCGTGGTACTTCCGTGCGTCCTCACTCCGGCGCACCTTTCCTCGATCTCTCGTTCGACGTCGCTCTTGGGTTTTATTTCGGAATACGCTCTAGGCAGCCTCCAGAACGAGCTACTATTTGGACCGAACACCATTGGAGCCTTACAAACACACAAACACACAGGTTAGATAAAAAGAAGCAGATAAATTAAGAGATAAACCCTAGCGACCGTACCTTCGAGTTTCTTCTGGCCAGACGTCGATGACCGCGGAGCATCACCAACGCTGAGGTGGAAGGGCGCAACGCAGGCGAAGGGCAAGTATAACAACCAGCCTGGCCAAAGCGCAGGCAAGCATCGACATAAAAATACAATCCCAAACCGACTGCCTGCCAACAAGGCAGGAGGGCAGGATTTAGTGTCGAGAGGAGTATAAAAGGAAAGGCAAAAAATAAAGCATCGTGTAAGGTTTTACAACAGCACGAACCCACGTCCAATCTGACTGATCGATGCACAGATGGAAGGATGGATTAGCCAGCGGTTACCTACTCCATTACTTTGCAACTTCGTTGGGGTTGTTTATAAAGCGTGTGTAGGTAGTTTATACCATGTGCAACGCAAAAAGTGCAGTTTGCCAGCGTGTATTGAGCATGTTGAGAAAACAAATAATAAATCGATCCACGTGAAAACCAGTTCGACACAGGAATTTTATACCGCAAATATCCCATCATTATTTTTCTAGGTGATTTTGTGCAATTTATTTGTAGCTTGACCGGGCAAAAGATTCTTCCAAAGTCATCACGTTTTAGCAGCTTTGCATAATCATTATGTGAAATTTATAATCTTCCCAAGTAGTACGTGGTCGATAATCCTCTTCGACAAGTTTTAAAAGTAGCTAAAGCTAATAAACAGGAAAAAAAAAACTGAAACTTTATCTTTTCCAGCGATAAACCCACGCCAACAGCAACGCTCCGAGGGTTTCAGCTGGGCTTGGGACGAAAAACGGCCCAATAAACTTTACTTTTATCCACCGATTCGTTTTCTCCCTTTTGGCACAAACATACAAAATAGCACAATTGTTGACCAGAAGAAGGAGGTGGAGATGAATCTTTTGCAGGGACCGACCAAAACCGGGTCTTGGGGAGTGCCTGGAGGGGTTAGAATACGTAAATTGCAGCTTCCTCGCGACTATAAAGTCAGCGCACGAAAGAGTGGATATGCAGATAAAAGTTCGCTTTATTATTATTATTATTATTTTAAAACCTTTCGGAACGACTCCAACAGTGACCGAGAGTGAAAGAGAGAGTGAGGGACATAGGGAGAGAGTGAGATAGAGAAAGAGAGCACAAGACGAAAAGGTACAAATTCATGCATGATGCTTCAAAATGCGTGGAACTGCTACTTTGGAACCCCCCCCCGAGGGAGCCTCTGTGGCCATTTGGGTTCTAAAAAGTTGGAAATCCGGTGCCGGTGCCGCAGAAGGTGGCCCACATTCACATATTCGCCTTTATTTTATTAGTTTATACGACCGGCCGTACGCATTTTGGGCGAACGAAGAAGAGAGATGAAAAATCCCTTTCGTTTCCATTTTTATCACTTTCGTTACGGGTTATCGCCCATCGATCGGCACTGACTAACTGGACGGGGTCGTAAGGTAGGCTCCTATCGGGTGGCAGGTAGAGGTGTCTGGCTGGGTCGCGGGGTAACGGTTGTTGTGTTGTGGAGAGAGAAAAAAAAAAGATTTACCCACATCCTGGGCCTTAAGAGGATTGCCTTGTTATTTCTGCTGCCTCTCGTGCCGCCGCACGCTCTTGGCTAAGATTTTCCATTTTCTTCGGCCATCGCGGGTCGGTAATCTGAGATCGATTTGCGCGCTAGGAAATGGTTATGGCTCTGGCCATCCGAGGTCGAGGATGTGTGCCTTGAGTGCCTGCCGAAGACGCTCTCTATCATCAATGTGTTTCCATTTCCTTTTTCATTCCTTGCCCTGAACCTCCCATCCATTTTCCCTCTCGGGCGTGACAGCTGTCCACGGTCCGGGGAGGGTTTCCCGTTGCAGCAGGTCCCAAAACTTTGGTGACGTGTTCCTGCAATTATCTACCTGGAGGGCGAGGATTACTTATTCTCTTTCCAAAGGTGTCACAACAGTGTGCCCGGTGCCCGATCGATTCGATCCGATTGCACGATGCAACCGAGGCAACGGACAATTCGGGCTCGAAACTTTTACTACCACCGAGGGGGAATCATCTCCCGGCTTATCGTAAGTGTGCATCGAACGGACACCGGAATCCCCGGATGTCATCCCGGTGCCCGGCGGTGGCCCGATAAGATAAGCCCACGAACTGCATCGACCAGGGCTCGCTGTGCCGGTCGACAGGGCAAGCGATTTGTCTTATCGATTCTGTCCACTTCTTCAACTTTCGATGGCTGTTGGAATGCTCACGATGCTGGTAGTTCCTGCTGGCTTTCGTTACTTTTGTAATCGCCTTCAAAATCGCGTCCATCGTCGGAGCCTTCGAGAGGAGGACGCACAGGTACGGTGGGTTGTCTGTGTTTCTGACGTTGACGTCCTTATCTCCCGCTCGAAGAGGGGGGAAGGTTAACTGGAGTCCTTTATCCCAACGGCAATGGCAACGGAACACTATCATCTTCCGTCGGTTTGGAGCTTCGACGTCAATGCAACGTTCACTAATGACTCCATTCGGATGAATGCGACCCGATGAAATGAGATGATGAGATTAGAGATCTTTCGTGCTGACGTTTCCTTTTAGTCTCTGAGTGGACGGGCTTTATCCGAGGTAGGATTTTAATTGTAATAAAACCGGAACTTTATCGTCACGATGGTTTCTGAGTGACCTATTGGAACTTTTCGGTTTGATATTCAAAAGGAAGGATTTCTTTATAGGAGCTTTCGTTTCCAGCTGAGTTTCTTTTCAAATTAAATAAAAACACCCTTGAACTGTGAGAAAAAGTTAGTGACTGTAATCGGTCAGATAGCAGTCAATTCGATTTGATTTTATCGAAAGTTTTTGTTCAATTTCTTAGATATAAATTTAAGGATTCAATTGGTATATGTTTTGGGACAGATTATACTTCTTTAATGTCAACAAAGTACTGCTAAAACAAGATGAACTTCAAAGAAAAGGTTATATAAGTTCATTATCTTGTTTGATAGTCTTGTTTAGTGCCGTTTTTACAGGGATCATAATTAAGTTACGATTGACTGAATTTACTCAGATTCATTAGGGATTAGGAAGATTCATTAAGAATCAAAACAATAATTTTGAAAATATTACCAATATAAGCTCACTTAATACCTTCAGTGGACAGAGCCCCCTTAGTGTGAAATGAGTCTGTTCCAATGTTATTTATTGTATGTCTGACAACCAGACTAGAGTGTTCGGGTCTGTTTCGTTTGTCACACTCAGTCAATTCCACTTCCAAGAAACTAGTTCAGCCAGCTTTGACGTCGAACGACGGCGCGTCCCAACGATGACCCCACGGGGACGCTTAATGCGTTCAACGCTCGTAATTAATGACACCCCGGGAGAAGTAGTGCAAAACAAAACGTGAAACGGTTATGGTTCCCCGCACGAAATAGAACCGAATGTCGCTCTTCAGCTGCAGCGCACTCGCCAGACATGCACGTCCAAACGGTCGCTCCAAGGGCAAGCTCGGCGTGGAAGCACTGTGGTCAAACTCGAACACGGCGGCATGATCATCTCGGCGACGGGACGAGCAGCATCGCAATTCCCAGCGCCATCAAAACAGTCATACACAGGCGCTCGCACATACCGTGCGCCACGTTCGACGCCGAGTTTTGACGATTCCGTCCGCGTTCCGGGTCCGTGCGTCCTTCGAGCCGGGAAACGGTTGACATTTGGTGTCGCCTGCAAACGTGGGGTTTTTCGTTGGTACCGCCCGAGGGTTAATGGTTCGCCCGGGTGTCAAACGGCAGTCCCGGCGGCCCGGGACTGACAACCTACCCCGGGAGCTGGCAAACATTAGAGCGAAGCGAAGGGAGGCAAACAGAAATGAAAATGCGGAGAAAAAAACACCACCAACTCATAAAACATGACTATGTCACGTCTGTGAGTTCTCCATCGTCCCGGACGGACGGACACGATCGGTCATCCGTTGGTCCCGTGGGAAACGTGCGGACGGTTTGTCAGCAAAAGTAGGAAAAATTGACATACCCCAAAAGAAGGAACAAAAAACAGACACACACATATAGTCAACTCTGTGTCCCTCGACACATTGCAGACGTGCTCCACGAACTCGTATCGGCCGCATGCCACAGTGGACGGCGCATCGGATGGTGGTTTTTACTGCTTTTCCGAAGCGTTTTACTAGCAAAGAAGAGGAAGGTTACTAAGGCCAGTATTCCTCCACTCGAGAGGTTTTGATTTACATCGAGTCGAAAAAGCGGACCCAATCAAGTGAGGGAGAGAAAGAGTGTTTGTTTTTTTACCATTTTTTTTTGCATATTTTTCCTTCCTTGCCCTTCATCAAAACGACATGTACTTTGCTCCCGGAGCGGCATCCAACGCCAATCGTTTGCGTACCATACATCGTGCTGATAATGAAGTGAAGTTCAGTAGAACGCCCCTCCACGAAACTATCTCGTGGTTCTAATTTTGTGGATGTTTTGATTTGGCGCACGAACAAAAACACATTCAACCGGCACTGGACCGACCTTTCGGTGGAACGTTTACGATCCAAAATTACTTAGCTTGTTTACTGTAGGTGGCTCTACATCTAGTGAGTTCAAATGCGTAACCCCATTTCAGTACCTTTTACGAGGAATCCAAAACATATCGTCTGCCAATCTATAAAACCTTGTACGTTTAATCAAGAAAATTCCTATTCAAGAGTTTTATTCCAATTTTAAGTTGAATCGAAACATAGATCTCGTATATCTTTAAGTCTAAGATCTTTCTCGTTTTCGGTGTCAAATGTTTTTGAACAGACTTCACTTTGTGATTGCTTGGTAAATAGTTATTGTCACCTTTGGTACATCGTATTCGTTTGGCTATTACCCTCAGATTCCTTATTAATTTTTATGTCTTGCAAAATTGTTTGCCTTAACCACATTCGATGTACTCGTAGTACCAGATCCCATGAGCTCAGGAAATCTCATGAAATATAAAGAGTCCTAAACATTGAGACCGATTCTTCCCAGTTTATGTGCTCACATCAGTTCATTGACGTAGGATTCAAAACTGCTGCAGATTTCTAAAAGAATCGAAGTACCTAAGCTTCCTCAGGAAATTGATGTTTCTCGTTAGACCATCATCTTTGAAAGCGCTTCGCAATTTCTCCCAGGCTTCCTTGTATAGCATTCTGAACTAGGCTACAGTTCATTGGTCCATTAGATTAAAGAATTCCATACCATGCATCTGGTTTGTTTAACACCGTGAAAAGTAACGAGCTCATGACACCAACCTACTGCACTATACAATTAATTGGGCTGACTTCTTATAGCCTACAAAAACAAAATGTAGTAAGGAATTGAAAAATGAATCACTCCAAACTTTAACGCTTTAGTATTCGTGTTTCCTATTGGTGGATAAGTAATCAACATTTTATTGCGTTACTAACTGTTCAGAACTGTTTTGCGCGGGGACAAAGAAAGGACATGCTTTGTGAACGGGATTCGTGGTACGTCACTGAGGCGCTTCGGTGTCTCCGTTTCCGTTTGCGTCAGTCACGTCGCGAGCCGGGTGCACTGGAACAGATGGATGGGGAATTAAACCGATGGTGGTACAGTAATTGAATTGAGTTTACCCCCTAGACTCATCAACCGCCTTGCACATGACACCGAAATCTGACGTCAGTCTTACGATCGATAACGCGAGTGAGTTTGTGTGTGTGTTTGCATTCAGGAGCAAGCGAATTGTATTTTTCTCGATGTTGACGGAAACTCTAAACTCGAGTCAGCGCCCTCCCCGCGTGACAGGCGTGATGTATTTGGGTGGCACGGTAGCATCCCCGTCCGGAGCAACCCCTTTCGCAGTGATAAGACGCATCGGGTAAATATTTGTCACCCCTTGACGTCCCCAGGCAACCAGGTTCTGGCGCGCGCGTCATTAGCAGACACGATTCGGTTCGATTTATGGTGGCTCCAGCATCGCTTCGTTGCGTTTCGCATTTTCGGAGACGCACGACTGTGATATGCGTCATCGTGCGGCCTCTCGGAACGAAACAATAGACTTTCGTGGGGGGGGGTGGTTTGAAACGTGACGCAGCGTTCGTTGGCGATTGTTTACGCTACTTGCGCACCTAATGACCTACACACACCGTAAACTCGGGCGGCTGAAGTAAGGGCATTTGTTTCAGCGAAAAAGAACAACCCTCTTGCGATGCTCGTGTTCTCCCGGGTTTTTGTTCTTGCGAGACCTGAGACATTCCAACGGACGGGAGCAAGGAATCGAGGAAGGAAAAATCATCCCCCTCTTGATGCCATGTGCGCGAAAATGCCCATCCTTCTGCCCTCCCCGGTTCCGGCCCTCGAAGGTAATTGATTTTCAGGCAATCGAAAACAATCCAACAGTGAGCAGTGTTTTTGATGCGTGATCAGTTTTTATTTTCGTTTTCTGTGTGTGTGTTGGCTCATTTCGTTTGTTTGTTCGAGATTTCCAGCTAGATCTTACCGGAGATACCAGGTTTATTATTATTATTGGCAGCTCGGCATCGGGGAGAAGATTCGGCAGGGAGATAAAGCAACAGCAACAACCTAGGAGAAAAAAAACAACTCCACCAGAATCCATCATCATTAGGACGCGGGAAACAATGATCTTACGGATCGGTGGAACGGGGGCGACCTGGGGATGGGTCCTTCGCCCTGAGGCTTCGTTCGATTGCTGGAGGATTGTTTTTTTCCGTTTTGGGGAAACAATCGTGAACCCCCCTGGAACTGATAGTCAACGTGCTCGTGAGTGTGCGATGATGGGGCTGTAAATCAATCTAGGTTAATGGAGGAATGCGAAACAATTGGATGATGATTTGCATTACTCGCTGCACGTCGTTAGCGTGATCTCATGGCGGATAGGAAATTCTACTGGCAAAAAGACGCCGTTGGTTTTTCTAATGGTATGAGTGGTAAATCAGCCTCAGTTACGGGGATTCCGGTTCCTTAGCGATACGAAAGGAATAACTTAATTTGTACGATCCATTTAAATAGGCGACGACCTTCAAACGAGCTTGCTTATACAATCAGCCTCGTGAGGTTCGAAGCTGTTAGCGCAAAACGAGGAATAGCAGTTCATTGCTGAAGGTGAACTTCATTATTTATTCCTAGGATATACTTTCAGATAGTTTTATAGCTTTACATTGCACATCCTATAGGAACATTGATGAGTCTAGTTAATTTTTATTGGTTTTTTAGAGAAGGAACAGGTATCTTCAAACAAGATTTCATTGTTAGGTTTTTTTATGTGTTCCCAAACCTGAGCTAGAAGAATCTAACTATTACTTGGTCGCCAATTCAAAAAACAAAGAAATATTGTTCCATCATTGTTGGCCGTCGAGAGCAGAAAGAATAGGTTTTTGTCTTGCCATCCGGGCAGCAGGCGAGAAAAACGGAAAAGTTTTCCTTCGGCACCATTCTTCCCGGTCACTTCAAACTTCCACTTCCCTGCGAACGTTGAGAACTTTCCATAAAAGCCCCATTGTGAGCGCACGGCGATCGATCTCCAATCGGCAAGCGATTGTAATTGACGACAATGAGCTTTTCTTGCCTACATTTCGTCATTCGTTGATGAGGAGTGCTGCTTCAAGACGCGTGTTTTCATTTTTCTCCTCCCATTGCCTAGCGTACGTCTCTTCAAAGGTGACCGAGGGGCTTCAAAGGTGGCCCCCTTGTGTTGAACCTAACCTTTTCGCCTCCCCTGAACCGCCATGATGATTGGATGCATTGTGCAAAAAGGCTAAAGTGAGGCTCGGATGGGGGAGAAGGGGAGGGGGAGAGCAAAAAAAAAAAAGTAAATCCGATAGCTCAATAATAACCGCAGCAAATCATTTCGGAACGAGCAGATAATGAGTGTTTCGTCCGCGCGGACCGTGCGCTGCAGGCTGGGAAAACTGTGGCCGGGGCTGGAAAAATGAATACCACCAGCACCACACGTTCTCCCGGCTGGGGAGGAAACCCATGGGGAGGGCGAGGGAACATTCAATCGTAGCGCGAACTGATTGAAATGGCGCACCGTGGCAATGGCATTAACGTCGGGAAACGGTAGCGACCGGCATCGGTCGGAAAAAGAACCTCCAACCGATCGCCGGCAGCCAAACCGAAGCCAAAGAAAAACCGCGGTGCGCCGCCTGGAGTGCCGGAGGTCCCGTGCGATGATTGTTATTTCTTTCTTTTTTTTGCTTTCCACCCAACCGGCGGTCGTTGTCTCGAGGTACTTGTGCACTTCTTTTCGATTTGGGGCCCGCTTTTTTCCCACTCGGAAGTCTCACCTCATGAGTCGGAGTTCTCTCGGCGGCGTGTAATGGTGTAATGGGCAGCCAGGAAAGTGGGCTGCTTGAACTCTGGCCACGATTATCGTCGGTTTCGTGGCTTCGGAAACCTGTCCGTCCGGAGTAAAAAGGCCGCGCACTTTGAAGCCGCGCGAAGCGTGAAGCGAGATTCAATTGGGGAATAGATGGTGTTTTTTCTTTACTTCACTCTTCTAATTTCATTGTTACCTGGCACGTCTGCTGATTGCAGTATTGCAGATTTCTTCCGTAATGGGATGGGTTTCATTTATGGCCATGATTGCTTCGGGGAAGGTATTTTTTTCTTCTTCTGCTTCTGCTGAACACTTTAAAGTTTTCTATGGTCGAGGGTTACTTACTTCTATTTCGTTTGCTTAGAATTTTAAAGCAATCTGATATTTTTAATTGTCCTCTGGCAAAAATGAGAACATGAGCCCACTTCAGCAACAATTTGCCTTTAAAAGCATCTGCAGCACTTTTTCGCAATGCGTTTTAAAAAACGCAACGGTGCAATGCACGGCATCGTTCCTATCCTTGACGATGTTAAGCTGGTTCATCTCTTCTTCGCGATCGTGATCATGATTGAGCGGAGATTTATGATCGTGTCTTCGTCGTACCTGCACATGAGCTAGTGGTAATGAGGTTATTTTTCTCTTATTTTTCCATCAACCAACTCACTTTCAATCGCGCTTACCATTGGCTTCCTCGAGCTGAGGCCGGCTCGTTTCGATTGGATTTGATTCTGCAATTTTTAAGGCATCCATTCCATTTCGATATTCCCCCCCTGGGTGATCCCCTAAGTGCAGTGCTCGGCGAGCTCATTAACATGCCACCACCACCAATCGAGCAGGAGGGAGGTGGGCCCGCAGATCGAATGCGCCCGCAGTTAATTAAAAGTCCATTGTACCATTCGCGGCACGCAAGGCAAAAAAACCAAAAATTGGAGCCAAGACTGCAACTAATCGGCAATCGATTATCGGACCCGGCCAAAGAAATGGGGCAACAAAGCAACAAACCGTTCCGCGGGGAATTGTTTCAAACGTGATTAGTGTGATGAAAGGTAAGCCCCTGGGTGCAGGAGGACGGCAGGAAAAAAAAGAAACAAAACATTTCGCTATTGTGCGCGGCGAAAATCGTCCCTTTGCCAAACGCGGTGGAAAACGGTTCCGACGCCGAAGAAGATCATTAATTAGACGCCCGGGTTGGTGAGTGTCGCCCGTTGGTTTTTCCCTTCGTGCTTCGTGTTTTTCGTCAGCGGTCCGTGACAAAAATGGTTCCCAATCCAAATGGGATTAACGTTTGCCCAACGTGGGGAGCGTCTTGATGGGCGAAATGGGAAAGGAAAACAAAATACTCGGAAAGAAATTGCGTGCGAAAGCTGGAGCAGGTTCGCGCAAATCGACCGGAACGATCGATAAAAGACGCTGAGTTATCCGTGGGACGGGGTTGTGGGGCGGTGGTGATAGGGTTCCCAATCATTTCCATCGATCTTCGGTCGCCATTACGGGGGGAAAAGCGGGCCCCAAAAAGTGCCTCCGGTCCAAAGTGGGCCCTCTCCCTCCCGCCTGCTCGAACGATCAATCATCGTCACTTCCTTGGGATAGTCAAAGGTCGAAGGCTGGCCTGGGGTGAAGCAAACGATCCCCGAACTGATGACTGAGACGAAAACGTTCCCACTTAAGCCGATGGAGAAGGAAAAAGGTGGTGGTTTAAAGAAGAAAAAAAAAAATGGCGAAGGTGACAAACGAGCGAAGAAAATGAACGCGATGTTTAAATTGCAAATTAGGACCGTGGGTAGGCTGGGCCCGCGAATCGTGCGATCGGATATCTCCACCATCTTCCGTGCCTCTCACCACCAACCGGGCCGGCGTAAGTTAATACTCGCCGGAAAAACCCCTTTCCTACCGTTTTCGTCTGGATGCATTTGAATTTACGATTTTTAAATCATTTTTATGAGAACCACCAAGGGATGGATGGCATTTTCGTGCGCGGTGAAATTAAATCAAATATCTCAACTGATCGATTACGGATGATTTGATTTTCGCGCTCTAATCAATTTATGCAAACAAATTGGGCCGAGTCTGGCCTGTCAGTGTATTTGAAATGCGGTCGTCATCATTTGAGATTTCGATTCCGATCATCGATAGTCGCGACAGCTGCAATGATGGGATAGGAAATGAATTATTCATTTTAAATTCTGATTTACGTAGATGAAATATACGAAAAGTTTTACCTTGGCTGTTTTATAAAAAAGTATTATGGACTTCAGTTTTCCACCGAGCGTCATTGGTGCCGTCAGCAGCAAAAATAGCGACCCGGAATTATGTTTTATACACGCTTCATATTCACGTCACATCGTCCCAACTAATGGCAGCCTTATTCTCCACGAAAAGTGTCCCACGACATCTCGGCGTGTTGGTGTGCGGCGTATTAATTTCACCCAATATAACCGGCCGGAATGGTTTAATTACGGCTCCCCTCCCTCGCAGAAACCTTTCAAATCGAAAACGGCTTAATTGTGTGCCGCAATCTAATTTTATCTTGATCGCATTTTGATCTCGCGCGAGCTCGCACCCTCTCCGCGTTTTATGATTTGCGAGCTTCCTTTCGAATGGGCGCGCCCGTGTGTGTGCCTGTGTCTATGCCGGTCTCGGGCACGATTGCATCAAAGTCCATTAAACAGACGGGAAAACAAAAGAAAACCCCTCAACCGCACGGAAGTGGGCTATAATTGGTAGATCGCCTCGGTATCGCCGGAT
Organism: Anopheles coustani; assembly: GCF_943734705.1. Lineage (NCBI taxonomy): Eukaryota > Metazoa > Arthropoda > Insecta > Diptera > Culicidae > Anopheles > Anopheles coustani. The sequence continues at coordinate 8,572,680 of NC_071288.1, read as the reverse complement.
TGTGGCTGGAAAACGGAATTTTTCGAGCGATTGCAATCGAGGCAAGGTGGCCGAGGTGGCCGAGGTGGAAAGCCCACACCAAAGAAGCGCTCTCCAGCACAAGGTCCTCGAATTGTTTGTGCGGCAGTTTTTCTGTTCGCTTTTCTCCTTTTTCCTGACGTTTTAACGACCATCGCCAAGAAGAGAGCTCCGTAGGGCGGAAGTCTTGAATAGATGGAGGACTAGTGTAGTGGTTTTCTTCGACTTTTCTATACCCCTCCTCCCCTCTACCCCCTTCCCCTTGGGACACGTACGGACGTCATTAGACGTTCGACGATGGACGGCGAAACGTGTCGCCCTGGTCAGGATTTCAGTTGTCCAAACGCAGGGCTCCAGCTGGTCGTTTCCGTTCCGTCCATCGTTACCATTTATCAATAGTTTTTCTCGTGTGTCCCCTCCTTTCCTCCTCCCTTTCCCCCACCCGGTGCTGGTGGCCCTGGGCTCGATGGCTCCTAAAATTCCCATTACGCCACCGAAAACGCCGCCATTATCGATGAGTGAAACCGAGTCGAAGTTTCCGGCCCGTTCGCTCGCGGTCGTCGTAACGTCAGGTCCGGGGGTTGTTACAGAAATGAGGCCATTAAAAATCAATTTATGCACAATAAATCACATTAGTGTTATTATTTCCAGTCCCTTCAGCACCAACCCCCCCTCCTCCCCGGGGTGTTGCAGAGGAGGGAAGGTTACTTGCGCCAGTTTGTTGTTTTTCCTTCGTGGTATTTTTATTTTACGTTCCGCGTTGCAACCATCGAACGAGCGCTGTGCATTGTTTTGTTGTTATCGTTACTTTTTTTTCTACTGTAGCGGAAAATTAAAGGAAACCCCTCGGGCCGAAGTTCTTGCTGGCCGGTGAAATAGGAGGGCAAGTTGTTCCATTGTTGTTCAATGTTCGAGTTGCGAGAATGGGTTATTTAGGCACGGGCAAGAAGTTTTCCACGGAAGGAAAAGAATCCGCTGGAACCATCTATTGAAAATAATGACAAAATAGAACTTTCACAAAACGGAGCAGAAGGTGTGTTTCTTCACAAATTGTCTTGATTCGTTTGATGGTTTTATCTGAAACTTTTAGGACAGATGCGATGCAAGTTTTCCACCTTCATTAGTACAACAGCCGGATGCGCCATCAAATAAGGTAACAGGTTGCACAAAGAACACACACACACATGCACACGTAGGGTGGGCATCCATTTTGTGCGGGGGTTCTTCCCCGAGGAAAAGGGTCGATCGAATCGTAAAACGCGAAAGCCCCAGCGCCGGGCGGAGTTTGCGCGGTTCGGCGGCGGAATGTTTGCGGAACTGGGTTGCAGTGAAATGGAAAATTAATTACGCCCGCTTGCAATTGATTAACCCGCCATCGATCCGCGGCCCGCATTCCGAAGCCCGGTGCGGCCAATGCCTAATTGGAATCGGGATCGATGCCAGCCCGGATGGGTGTGTTCGGGAACGGGTTTGGCTTCTTGTTTTCTTTCGCAGCCCGTTGTTGTTAGCCATCGGGCCTGTGGAAGACCCCGTGGTGGGCCAAATATGGGCGAAGCACGCGGCACAATCCACATCCCCCCCCACCCCTTACAATGGCCCCGTGACTTTTTACAGCGCACTGTCCGCAGCGCAAGGGCCCCGGTTTGGCTAGGGATCGGATTTCTTTGAAAGGCTTCTCGTCCGATGGCCATGTGACTTGGAAAAAAGAAAACCCAAACCCGGCCATGGGATGGGGAAGGTAGGGGGCACGTAGCACGAAACGGGGCCGAGAACAAACGACTCGACGCAGAACGCGCGCGCCAAAAAGCAAAACACGGCTGGCGAGTGAAAAGTTGTGTACGGAAACGTGATACACGCGGCCCCCTCCCCTCGCGGGGAAGGGAACCACAGGTCCGGGAGGCCAATGTGCTGTTGTGGAAGTTGGCCTTAGGAAAAGCGACCGGCGGGTGAAAAAAAAAAACCCCATAGCAAACCCCGGCCCGGTGTCGTATGATAGAACGGGAGCAGCTCGATTTTCGTTTTTCTCGCAAGAAGTTGACCACTGTCGGCAGGACGAGCAGAAACCGAACCGCTTCTGGCTTAACAATGGACAATATTTATTTTCCACTTACCGAAGTTTAGTGTTACACTTGGCAGCGGAAATTGAAAACAGGGACCGCTTTGTCTGAAAGCAATTGGTGTTTGATACGCGCGTGGCGTAATTCGTGCACAAGTCTTAAGCTAGCATATTTGAGGCTTGCATTTCTTGTGGTAGTTATAAATTTAGTGTATTTTTCTAATATGTAGTAGGTTATAGCCCACTTCTCTTATGACTTTTTGTAAAACAATCGTTGTTTTCCAGGGACGTTTCAAATCTTTTACTTCAAAGTAGAGAAATTGATTTTCGCCAACTATTTCTTCCCCATTTTCCATTTGCCCATTGGTGATGGAAACTGAAACCATAAGACTACATTTCCTTCACGACTTCTCTGCCGTGAGGCAGGCTTCCCCTTTAACCCTCGGCAACTCGTTGCGGGGCACGTGAAGATCACCTTCTGGGAAATCGATCGTCTCGTTTCGAAGCCTCACTCGGTTGCACTGAAGAAGATCTTTAAGATCGATTGCATTTTTCAGCGCGACGAATGAGCAAACCCGTCAGCATCTGTCATTCAAACACGAGAACGGGAAAGGAGGGCTTCAAGAACTCCGCGGAAAGAAGACCGGCGGACTGTCGTTGCGAAGTGGTTTTCGAATTTACTTGAGACGCTCGTGGAGAAGTCCCAGACGTGGGAAGAAAAAGAAACGGGCAACTTTAACGAACGGTCGGTCGGAAACTTTAACCATCAACCGATAACCGCTTTCATCACGTGAGTTTTCAGTTTTCTTTCCGACATTTGCGCTCCACGCTCCGATCGGTTTTGATAGCTGCCCGGCGGCGCAGACGGGCAAAAGATGCTTCGAACCGAACCGTAGGATGCCAAAAGATAAGATGAAGTGTCACCGGCTTTCTTGGCCGAGTGTATTATGGTTTGTACGGTGTTTTTTTCCCCCTCGCTTTGCTTATTTACGTTTTCGGTTCCACCAAAGATTCTCGCCGCGTTTCCACGACGGAAACGGTCCGCCTATTGGTTTATCCTTCACTGCACGTTCGCGCACGGAACTTCCATCGTCGAGCAGACGAAAGATGAAAGACAAACCACTTTACTCCACTTCACTCACTTTACGTTTACCTCGGCCAGAGTGTGTACATTTAAGTTTTTTTTTACTTTTCCCCCCGCTGGCCCGCACCTCTTACGTCGACCTCCTCCTCGGGAGGGGGTCCGAGCATGAGTCGATTTAGAAGTGAAGTGAAAATAAATGGAATGCACGGGGGATAAAAGGCAAAAGCCGTAACTCACGGACCGAAAATCCATCCGCAGCCGCAGACGGACGGAATCAAATTTCATTCACTTGTTCTCACCTTCCTCGAGCGTCGCCTTCGGCCCCTCGTCGACCCCTCCTCAACCGTCGTCCATTTCACCGGACGAGTGACGAATTCCGTGCGCGTGCAATTCGTGGCCTAATGACGCGGCCGGCCAATGTCGTACGTTTGCAACGATTTCACTTCCCGTGGGGTTTATTTAGCGAAAAAGTTTTGAGAAAAATTTAAAATATTCTTGGAAAGCAGAGGATGCATTACGATACATTTTTTAAAACATATTTCAACACCCTGTTTGTTTGGTTCAATTTTGTTTCCAACGAACAAAACCAAGTAATGCTGGTTTGACAGAAGTTTTGTGACAGATTTTCCCTTGAGCAGCTTGATTAAAATAAATAACAAATTCTGAAAGAAAACCGATACGTGGTCAACCTGAATAAACTTACATTTTAACCGAAGCATAAATAGCATAAATTTTTATTTTTTAATGGTGACTTCTTTTCAAATATTTTCCTGTTATTTAAAAAAATCCGGTGTGGAAACAAATGGTAATCCAAGAGCAAGTTCGCTAGCGCATCGAAGCAGAAAATGCTGAACCCTTCTGCAGCCACTTTCCACCGATCCAACGATCAAAATTAGCCCGGCAGCAATCGAGAACGTTGAGAATTCGGTTTGAAACGCCCCGACATTGCGATCGCGAGATTTATGGAAAATGTGCGAAAAATTCTCAACCTTCCACCGACGCCCATTAGCGCGAGGATAAATCTTGCCGCCCGTTTTCCCCGTTCGAGAACGGAGTTCGGGGGAGAAAAAGAAGGAAGGGAAGGTGAAAAACATTCACACACCACACTCGTACGAGCGTTGGTCAGCGCACCGTGTTGGCATAGGACCCCCGGTAGAGTGGGGTGCCCTAAGCTGCCCGTTTCGAGGACGGCACTAAAGTGCGGGTCGCCAACCCAAATCCGCCAGCCGCGGTACGTAAATCACGGTCCGCCGGCACCTGCCACTCGCAGCTCGCCCCGCGAGAGAATTTAAAAGGGGACATCAAAGATGGATGTGCGCGCGACATTCTTCGCATGCCACACTGGCCGCACCTCGGGGGGGTGGACACATTTTTGATGATTTTTGGTTTCGGGTTTTCCCGGGAAGCATCTCGCCCTGGTGTGTGTGTGTGATTGAGAAAATCCATGACATTTTGCCCCGGGGAAAATCCCGGGGCTTCCGGGCGGACGTGTGACGTGGGTCCGTTTTCGGGCGGAAGTCATACGCGACCTCCCTCGGAGTGTCGTTTCGTCAAACGAATGCAACACGGAACATGATGCACACAAAGACGAAAGACGAAAACCAAACCTAGATCCAAAGGGCATCGCTAGGAAGAAATCGAACACGACAGGATGTGCTGGGTGGACAAGGTCGAGGAATTAGATACCGGGAGGTGGCTGAAAACCGATTCGAGAATAAAATGCATCCACGCCGTGGGTGTCCACTTTCGGGACAAGCAAGGATCTTGTATCCGATCCGAACATCAAACGTCAGGCGAAAGGTGGACCCGGCACAAAACCTTCCGAAAGCCACACCGCGACCGTGTAACCGTATCCGGGCGCAAAAGGCACTCCCCTTCCCAGCGTGCCAATTTAAAGTCTCCACGGCGAAACAGTATCACCATCGGAGTATCGGTTTTTGCAGATGTCTAGACCTTGGACACCCAACCTTGGGGAAAAGGACGTAAAGGGCCTGCGACGTTCGACGAGTTCTCGATTAATATGTAAATATTGCAACCGCTCGGATGGGGGAAGAAGGCCTCTGCCTCCGACAGTGTCAGACGGTGTCGCACAACCAATAATGGCACAGCACAAGGCACATGCAAATGCCTTCCGAACGGATCGAAAACAACCCCTGGCGGAATGGGCTGGCGGGTGTGTGAATGTGGGCCAACCTTTGCATCAGGCCCGCATCCATTCCATTTTCCGAGCGCTACTCGGCAAGACGCCGGTAAAGTAATTAGATGCAGATGCAGTTCGCGCTCAGGGAGCCTGATTGCAGACGTCTTTCCATTATTTATCGGAAAGTGGATTTGCATGAGGGTAGGGAACTGTGAAATATATTTTGAACGACAGAAGGACATATGCACCGATTAGCCGCGGCCCGGTAGGGTGATGGGTCCGGAATCTGCGGGAGAAACATATTCCTCCCTGGCGGACAGATATTGCGAAAGAATGCCCCATCGAGGCGGTTCCGACAAAAGGATGCGCCGATACTTTACAATGCGGTCAGTTGTTTGACTTTCCTTTTGGATCACTTTATTTTTTCCTTTGCCTTCCGATTGTCCTCCCTTTTGCATAATGCAATATTCGTTGAAATTCGTCTTCGCACGTTTAGAAAGAGAAGAACGTCGGCGCGACCTGGGAACGGCGTTCGGTTCTGTTCGGTTCGGTCGCCCGCCGTTGTTGTCCTTATAAAGTAAAAACTCACTTATTTAGGCAAATTCAATTCCAACTCCATTCATCCGTTCATCCATTCATTCATTCATCGGAGAAGTTGTGCTTGGAATTATTCATAAATTCAAATGTCCCTCCGGGCGGTGTGTGTGTGTGTGTGTTCCGGCAGATTGATGCTAATGCATTCACCAATTTTTCCTCACCGTCAGACGGTTCGGTTACAAAACTTGGTAAATATCATCTTCCCTCGACGGCTAGAACTAGGGGCGTTTTGGTGCAGAAGGTGAAGAAGATTTGAAGCGAGATCCCTTCCTTCACGGCTATCATTAGGGGTTGGCTTACCGGGAAAAGCGTATACTTTACAACCGTCTCATCGTTTTGGCATTCGGCTTTAAAGCCCCAATTTATTTCCCACCGCCATTGGTTCCCCTTCTTGGTGGCGTGTCGTTTGTAAGTACGATTTATTTAACCTCTTGCATCGACCCATAAGCCCCGGCGAGATCGCCTTCGGAGCGGTTGCGGAACGTAGGAAAAACCTTCAATTACTCATCGGCAGCGGAACTGCGCGATTATTCGCCTTCGCAAAAAGTCGGCGGCTCCGGTTCTTTCCACCATTTTTGCTTAGAGACGTTGTGTGAATATGTATGTGTTAGTTCCGAGTTTGGTTTTTCGCAGCCCATAGATTTCGTCTCGCCTGCGATTTTGTTTCTTGTATCCATCGGGGTTTCCACTTTCGATAAGCAGCCCGAAAAAAAACGGCCTACGGTCACGAGCAAATAAATTTACTCACGTCTTGCACGATCAAGTTGCAAGGGATTACCTTTTCGCTCGATCGCATCGCCGGCTTGCACTTGTACGTTGTGGAATCGGTTTCCTTCCACCTCGCTCAGGACCTTCGAAATGCTTCGTCTTTATCGTGACGCCACAAAGCGACGTTCCTCGACCGAGTTACGGTAAGAATGAACGAAAACATCGTGATAAATGACTATCATTTACATTTATCACGGTGATGATCCAGTTTCCTGCGTCTCCCATCCCACTGGTTGTCGTGTCACGGTAAAAATGGAGAGAAAAAAAAGCAGTACCGACACGACATCGCATAAAACAGATGGAGCCCTACGCCATTTGCCTTGAGTTCAGCTCTGCTTTGCGTCGATCGCTGTAAGGAAAGTGTTTTCCCCTTCACGGACCTTTGCTCACGGATCGCGATCGGAGGTTAATCGATTCCGTTGCATTCTATTCCGCCGTTCCGTTCAGCGTTACCGGATGACGTTTAGATGTTCTTAGACGGGGAAACACTTCGAGGGCCGGTTGCCGTTCCGTTCGACTCGTTGTTTGGTAATCACGAGCCAGGTAGCCTTGAAGTGGCGCGGATGATTCACCAGCATGACGCATCGGGCATTCGCTTGGAATTGCTTTGTTCAAGGAGTTAAATGGTTTTTCCCTTAGGTTGCAGAACCGGTGTTTAACTACCATAAAAACCCCTCAAAAGGTGAGAACCGTTTCCGGTTTCGTTTTTTTTAAAGTATCAGGGTCGCATCTGGTTTTACTTGCATTATTAACACATCAAACGAGTTTTAAAAGAACAAAATTTGTATTTTAAAGGACAATATTACGGTTGAAAAAACTCTTTCATAATTAACATTTCTAACCATTTATTTTTGTATTCAATCATTCGATCTAATCTACATCAAACATACAATGGGTTTGTTTGAAACCATCACACAATTCAGCTTCCCGGCCATATGTCCGTGAGCGGACTTAAACTACTTCCCATGGACGATTTGGTGTTCCGTCCGCCAAATGAATAATCCATTTCGGAAAGAAACAACTACCCTATTAAATCCTGATTGCCTCACGAACCGATAGCATCGGACGGCTCACGATTAAAAAACACCAACACACACACACACACACACAGGTCGCCTGCCTTCGATAGGTTGCCCTGGGGGAGCGACAACCCATTTCCTACAGCCGCTTTCAAGCGGTTTTTCAAAAAACTTAATAGAAAAAGGACGACGACAATGTCGCCAACGGCACCCTCAGCCGTCCGTCCGTCCGCGCTGTCACATGTCTGCCAAAGATAGAATAGGGAAATTAAAAAAAAAAACAAGGTACACGGCACTCGTGGCCGTTTCCCCTCCCCCCCGGCGGTGCATTGGATTTTAGTCTGGCCGTGCACCACCGACAACATTATCTTGATTGCCAGACACGATAGTCGGTAGCATTACAGCGTTAATTAAAATCTACAATCGAAACACAGCGTGCGGCCCCAACTTGTTTTTCCTCCCCCCCGGGGGGGAAGGACCTGTTAAAAAGGGGGGTTGTGGGACGTTGGGGCTTGGTTTTTGCGCTAATTTCCAACTGACAGCGATTGTTATTCTGTGTATAGCTCACACACTACGAGCCCTCTTTTTTTCTCGTGCTCGGTTCCACGTTCGACGGCTTCTACCGCATAGCGTCATTAATTCTATCACACGATGCGCGGTTTGCCGGAATGCACAGACACATCAGAGGCCTCTCCCCCAGGTGAGGGAAGGAGGACCGAGAGACGCGATAATCGCGAACTCATGCAATCGCGCCGGCCCAGGGTTGCCGTGGAGACGCCGCCGCCGATGGTTGCCCCGTTGTACGGACTAATGTCTGCTGCAATGGGTTTTAATTCGCATTATTAAGCTTGATTTATACTTTTATTTTCATTTGCTAGGAAATTGTTGTGATGTGTTTGGATTGTGTGTAATTTTTCTCCAACCCCCATCGCCCACTGCGATGCGCAGGAATGTGTGTTTATGTAGGTTTGTTGTGCTGCTGTTGTTTCATTGTTGCGCGCCTATTACACACATTCGCACCGTTCCCAGAGACTAAAACCCAGATGTGCGTCAGGTTTTAGAAGGTAGTTTGCCGGGATACACACACACACACATTGTAGTTCATGCACCATCGGACCGAACTCATCGCCGTACGGTTTCGGTGATGCCCTGTCATTATCATCGCGATGGCGCCCCGAAGGAGATGGATTAAAGCTGTCAAGGGTTGGTTTTGTTGTTGTTTGTCGAAGTAGGAAACCCTTTTGGGACCCCCGGGGGGTTGGAAGTGGGGTGGCGGCGAAGGAAATGTTTTTCGTAGTCGATCAAGCGCAAAGACACACACGCGCGTTCCGTACTTCGGCCCCCTTTTTTCGCAATCACGCACGCACAAAGCGGGGAAACAGCTAAATATGAAATTAATGCCAGACCCCTCTCGCGTTCCTCTACAAGGGGCTAATGATGGCGGCGGTGGCGTCTGCGGGTGTACATTGTTGCCGTTGGCAACAACGAGAAGCAACCCCCGGGTTACTAAGTAACGCGGGGTGAGTGAGTGAGTGAAACACCGCCCCGCACTAAAGACACCAAAATGCTCGCACATGCACTTACAACTAAATCGACACAAACCCCGCCACGGGCGGCCCAGTTCCGACTCCATTACGCGGGGTTTTGTTATTCATCATGGCTCGCTGAGCTTCGCGGCGCACGGAATTAACGGCAGCAACGCTTTATCTCCACCACCCTACCCTCTACTTCTTCTTTGGTTCGGGTGGGGGAAGGCTTTATTTTTTGCTGCGCCACTCCACGATTGTTTGCGGAGGATTAAATTCGATTAGGTAATTAAAGGCCTTATTTATGGCCTCGGCTTCGATTAGACGCGCTTCGGTCGACGCATGCGGAGTTATGCTACCGAGCCGGTGCCATATTGTAGCGGAGAAGTGGTTTCGCTAATGTTGGCCATTGGGGCCGTTCGCTCGTGTCGGTGGAAAGCACCTCAAAAAAAAAAAGTGGCACTCTTGACAGGATTTTTGTTTCACGCTTTTCCACACGTTCGAGCCACGCAAAACTAGGCAAATAGTTATCGACAATAATAAATTGATCGTCCACCGATCGATCGATGGTTGACGGGCGAGAATTAATTTCAAAAAACCCATGTTTGCATGCACCGTTTATTTGGCTCTTTCCCTCGGCAGTTGAGCGTGGAAGGAAACGCTATGGAAATGAATCACGCTACCGAGAAAAACTACCCCGAACCGTCAAACTCCACCCCGCCGGAATGTTGCCGACGGTAGTGGTGCAAAGTGCAGCTGCAGGTGGCAGAATCGTGGCCAGGAAACGACCGTGCATGGCACGTACCCAGGGTTGGTTGTAGGGACCCACCCGGACGGCGAATGGAATGATTGGAGTGATGAATGGGTTTTAATTGAATTACAATCGCCACGATTTCTCGCCGTTTTTGCAACCAAAGAGGGAAAGGGCAAAGTGTGGGAAAATGTGTCCTGTCCTGCTGAAGGCGATGGTGAATGGGAAAAGGGAATGTATGAAACAGGTTGAACGACGAGTAGCAGAAATAGCACCCACTGTTGTCGTTCGGCAAACAATCATGCATTGATTGCATTTTATAATTGCTTTTAGGAAGTGAACGACAATTTTCTATTGAATCATTTAAATAGATTGATACGGTTGATTAACAAGAAAAATAGTAAAACAATCTAGTTGTACTGTTTATTTAGTTGCAAAAACGAAGGTGAAAACTGGCTAAGCTAAAACAAAAAGGTTCCCAGTTTTCATCAGAGTGGAGACGCCGGGGATTGAACCCGGGACTTCTCACATGCGAAGCGAGCGCTCTACCACTGAGCTACGTCCCCGTTGTGGAAGGAGAGTGCCCAAAGCCAAATAAAACCGACCATCCCAAACAAACGGTCCCTCCGTTCGTGATGGCGACCTCGTAACTCTCATCTTCTTTCTCTTCTTGCGCTTCCGCTTTACGCGAGGCGGCGCCGGTCCATTCGCGATACGCGCGGCGTTACGTTCATTCATAAAACGCGCCCCCTTGCGACAACGGGTCCCGGGGACGGGGATAATGCCTTGTGACGTGTGCTCGACGGGGTTGGGTTGGGTTGGGTTTGGTGCCTCTTCGCTTCGCGTGGGGTCGGACTATTTTTAGCTCGTCTCACATATTCGTCCGTCTTCGCTCCGCGTGCGCTCCGTACCCTCCGTTCGCCGTCCACCCATCGTGCCGGGTCCGGTTTCTTCCGCTGCCGGGTCCGGTTTTGAGAGTTGTCGACTTGGCGGAGCGAACGTCGTCGGTACATCAAAGCGCACAAGCGCCCGGACGGGCGCGATTGGGAGGACAGAAAACCCCCCCGGTCGGCTGCCGGTACGGTTCATCTTTGCGGGAAATTATTTAACGACGGGGACGGATGATGACAACTTTGCGGATCGATGGGAATTTTCTGCATAACCAACCATCGTTGGCTGCATGTAAATGGTTTTTAACTCATGCGAGAGAAAGAAAGAAAAGCGTTGTTTTTTTTCCCTCTCAGGAAACACATCCCAATTGGGATTGTTTTTGTTTTGCTTTGCCAAACAGGGTTGACCATCGAAGCGCTACGCACCTCGGGACACTTGCCGCCAGGCTGGGTCGCGCCCTCTTTCGGGCACCAGTTCCACCTGAACTCGGCTTACATTTTCATTTATTACCTCCCAACGAACGCCGTTAACGAAAGAACTCATCACGAAAACGGCTGATTATCGTTAAATGTGTGCTGCATTTAAAAAGGGAGGTTTAATTAGTTTTTAATTGCATTTTCCAATTCACCCGCCAACGTTTCGGAACCTCGATGCCCGTTGGCACCGGTTCGTGCTGTCATTCGTCCGTTTCGAGGATAATCTCACCGCGGGCACGGCACGATTTTCTTCGAGCCTCGAACGCGCGGCGCCGACGTCGGGACAGCCTTTAACAGCGACGACCGGCGGCAAGCCAGTGAGACACGACGACACGAACGACGGCCCCTGCCCTTGGGTTCTCGACACCTGGGGAACGGGCCGGGGCTAGGGCTTGGGCACCCCGTCGAAAGGCGTATTTAAAGCGCCGAAAGCAAAAGGAAGCACACAAAGACGGGCATTAAAAAGGCCGCCAGAATGGCAACGATTAAGGAAATAAAAACACCATCATTAGGAGCGGAAACGAACTGCAGTGACAAGCAAACGTTTCGGCTTCGGCAAGACACCCTGGCTCGATGTTGGATGTGGGATGGGACCGTGGACGAACGAGGGCTGATTGGTGGGTGATGAGAATGAAATGCAAGAATAATGAACATTAAACTAGAAATGGGGCAATTAATTGAGCAACATTGTATGGAATGGTGTCTTTGAAATCAACTGGGAAATATAATTAGTAAATATAAATGGAATGAATAACCTTGAGCTAAAAATATCATTAGGCTCATAAAAACGTTTTAGTTTGGTATTGAAAAATTGTTTTGTCCTCTTGAAAAAGAAAACCGAAAACAGCTGCCCGAGAAGTGTTTTTCAACACCACCAAACACAAAACATCAAAAAGCCTAGAATTGTTCGAATTTTGTGCTTCAAGTAGCGAAAACGCTTCCCCGCCAGCGTCACAATATGTGCCGGCTTTGGAAAGAAGCGAGATGGTAATAAAAATAATAGTAATAAAAAAAAACTTTCAGTGCCATTTAGGGCGGCCATAAAATCTAGCTGAAATTGGCTATAAATTCCACCTTAAATCGGCACTTCTACAATAGTAATCCTAAGCAGACAAGCTACGACGGCAGCATGCCGATGCCGGGCCGACGGGGCGGCCTGCGGGACACCCCGTGAGGGTGATGAAAATTGCTTTAGTTTTCCGAGCCGCGTTTCCCTTTGTTTTGCGACGGCAATCGAATCGGGGCCCCAGCTTTTTTCAGGCCCGCCCGTTTGCCATTTTATGTCAATTGCTGTTTCGAAATCCGACCTTACCCAGTTTGCCAATTCGCCCTTCTTGGCCGTGTGTTTGTTTTTGCTGTGCGATCGATTTTCTTACGCCGCGGGACCGTGGGAGGGAGGGACCGGTGTGTCGGGGGTGGGGCACGGCTTTGGAAATGTCGTTAAAATTGCGAAACGCCACACAAAATCTCACCTTTCCGGCCCCAACCCCAACCCGGCCCGTTGGGCGGGAAAAACTTCATCAAACTGTTTGCCCTCTTAGGAGCGCGCGTAGGGAAGGAAAAACCCCTCGAGCCGAGGATTCACGGGCATTTAAATTTTTTAAATGCACCCAAAACTTTGCACGCCCCTCACTGTCGAGCGCGAACGACGAAAGAGGGCCAAGGGGAGGCTGACTTTGCTTCCGGGGGGAAGGGCCGACATTTTAGCCGTTTCGGGGTCGTTTCGGGAACGGAAAACTGTCGCCATTCAAAGACGCTCGGCGCGGCCTAGTCCCGGACGCGTCAATGGCGGGAAAACCTGTCACCTCGACTGGCACCCGCCTGACGCGCATCGTTAAAGCGGAAAATGTCATCCAAGTCACGAACGAAATAACGATTTTCGTCGATGGAAAAGGGAGGGCACAATAATCTTGCGTCGCTCGGGAAACATTTGTTCGGGAAAAAGTCATGCAAGATTGATTGCTGTAGGAAATTTGAGTTTAGATTTTCAGGATGTGGCCCGTACGACACGGGCCCGAAAATTCAGCTCGGATTTCGTTCCATTTGTTCTCGGTTCCATCTCCCCTCTCGCCTCCGGGGGTTGCACATCCCGCTCGGAGCACCATAACGGTGGGATTAATTTCGACAATAACTGATCCGAACGATAAACAACACGATTAACGGTGGGTATGTTTTTTTTTTGCTGATTTATCTACCATTTTCCTGTCCCGAAGCTGTCGGGAAATCCCTTCGCAATAGTGCTCGAGATGCTAAGACTTAAAGCAAACTGTCTAAAAAGCGTATTCTTTTTGTTTTTGAAGAGACGAATGAAATATTCATAAAAATATGTGAAAAATGTCACGTTTGGGTCGGTAGCGGAAAGAAGCTCTAAAATATTAAAGAAAATATCCTATCGCCACGAAGAGGAATATGAAAAATATAAATAGAGGGAGAGCGAGAAAAGAAAATGACAAAATCTATAGAAAGTGGTTTGAGAAAACCCCAGGACACCATTACAAACATTGCAAAAATAAACCGATACCCATCATCCGATACCTTGAAAAGGCAAAAATCGGTCCTTTCCGCACAACGGAACAATGGATCCGTAACACATTTTTGTCGCATTATCTCACCAGCATTCCAGGTCCCGAAGCCCAACAGCGCTGCAGTCCGATCGATTGTGTCTGGAAGAGATGATCCGATTCCCGGAGCTGCACAAGAAAAAGGTTCGAGGCAAGAAAATAACCTCCCGTTGGACGAGACTCGCCTTGGCAGAAGGCCGAGAAGGAATTGTCTTATCACGGGTACCAAGGTGAGAATCTATCATTAGCTGCTTTCGGGCCGGCACTACCCGCAACGAGGGTGAGTAAAGGCCGGGCGCAGGATGTTGCTGTTTGCCACACACTACCAGAGAGTGTTTTTCTTTCGTTTGCAACACGACCGAAAAGGGGAAGGTAAAAGCCAGATTGTTCTTTCTTATCTTGCCATCCCAGGGAACGCAAGAGGAAGGGCAGCAGGAAGCTCGTTAATTCTCTCTAATTTATCACCGACCATCTTAGGTTCATTTGTTCTTCCACTTAGTGTTTTTTCTCCTTCATCTCTCCACTTACGGTCCATTTGGTAGGGGAACGTAGGTTGGCTAGCTGGCGAGCATGACGTGAATGGTACCGGCTTTTCTCTACGAACGTTTTTGAATTTATGTTACACATTTTCGGAACCGGCCGGGTAAGAGGCGTGTTCGAATGAATTTATCTTTCCCCACGCTAAAATTATTCGATCTTTTCATCGCGAATGCGAACAGCTGATCGATCGATGGCAAACTCCGGCGAAGGCTTCCGGTTGCGCCCATTTTGGCCGAACCCGCGTGGGGTAAAACACGGGAAAGGCCGGCTCAAGTTGCGAAAGTTTCCTCACGCGCTTTTACCGTTTACCGTTTGGCAGAATAAATGTCTAAGGCCTTCAGTTAAAGGCGTATAATTAGGAATCAAATTAATTATAAACGGCCGCTGACGGTTGACGCATTGTTTGACGGCTGATCGAATCGAGCCAGACATAATGCATTTCGTGCGCTCTTGCACGCATTGCACGAGGGAGAAAGTGAAACACACACACAGAGCCTTTGGGTTGGGGTGCTGGGCTTGCCCGAAGGCCATGTTGGTAAAGTCTGTTGGAATCATATCGAGGGTATGCATGCTGCAATGTTGGCGCAAGAACACGAGCGCAGGAGCATGGAGCGAAGGGATGGGGACGCAGGAAGGGAAGGGTGACACAGAATGTGTCGTGTTATCAATGTTGCTCAAGGGTTTTTCTTTCCGTTTACGATTGCCATATGGGGTTTATCCTGTTGTTGTACTTGAAATCATTTTCAAGTTTTTTTCAACTTTTTTTTAAGAACAAATTAAACTAGAGATTGTTGTTACACGAATAATAGAGGAAAAATTTAGGTACCAAACTGATTTATGTCCTTTCATATAACCAAAAAAGCTGTAAATTCGCGATATATTCTTGTTTGGTAACAATTGTAAGATTTATGAATTGCTATCTGGCAATTAATTAAACAAAACTGACTCATGAAATTGAGCAATGTTAATGAAAATACAAAAATAAGAATAAAACTCTGTCAGGAAACTAGTTCTTTCTCAATAAACCAAACAAAAGTAATCCCCGCCGTCGATCTCGGGGTCCGAACTTCCGATAAACAATGCGTCCATCCATCCGTCCGATCCATCGGAATGATGAATGATTTAATTTCGTGCAACTCTGTGAATGTGATTTATGTTCCGCCAACGGATCCAACCCGTATCGCTTCCCTTCCACGATCCACCCGGTTGGAGGCCGCCCGGTTGTCGTGGTTTATCTGCTGCCCTTCCCTTCCCTCTGCAGCTTGCGGTAGGTCGTCCATTCCCAGTGGCCAAACAGAAGGAATCGACGGTGGAAAGGGAGGGAAAGTGGAGAAGAAAAGAATGCAGAAAGAAAAACATAACAACCAAATGCGCCCTACGGCGAGACGCGGTGGCGATTACGACGACGATTACGGCCACCGATCCGAACGTACGGCGTGGTCATTCCTTGAGCCTTCCTTTTGCCAAGGGATAATGAAGAAAGCAAACGGGAACGAGCAGAGAGAAGGAAAAAAGGAAAACAACACAACCCGATGTCCTCGGGAAAAACGACAACCGCCCGGAGTCGAAGGAAAACAAAAGGCGTCGCAAAAGGGAAAATCGGTCGGCCAGCGAAATGAAGAAAACCGACCGGGCACACACAATGACTCGCCCGACAATGAGCGTGTACACCGAGGCGTATGCGGAAAAGTCTTTTGTGAAACGGGAGCATGCAACATAAAACCCCGTCCACCGATGTCCGGGGGTCCGGAGTGAGATAAATGGTCCGATCGGTGCATCTATTGTTTGGTCGGCAGCACAATAACGGGTCGGAATATCTCTCCTGCTTCTCAATGGGCACGGTATGGTAATGAGGGGACGGAAAGGCAATTCTCCTGTCCGGGACGACGATCAAATTAAATGTGTGTCGGGTTTTACACACATCTGTGGGGAATTGTTACCATCCCAGCTTTAGAATTGCAGGCAATTTAATTAAATGTTGTTGCTCGGCCGATATCATGCTGGCAAAGGACAACTTAGGGTTGGTTGGATGATAGTGTAACATTTGTTTGTAACAATTTCATGAATCTATTAATATTTTGAAGATCAAATATGTACAGTTGCTATACTTTTTAGTTATGTAACATTCTCTGATAAATTGATTGTAAAATTACCATTCATTTTATATCCTTTTTTATGATAGAATGAAAATTTCCTCTTTCAACTTGTTCTGGAACTCATTTTACAACCAATATATTTTAATATTTTCATTTGCATTGCATGTAAATGTTTCATTCCAGCGTTTTGTACATTCAATCAAACAACTTCACAGAGATGTTTCCAACATGAAAAGAACCGAAACAAGAAAGACTTTAATCTATAGAGTTTTCGTTTGTATGGTAAAGTCTTTAGAAAACTCTTCTTGTCTACTTTTAGTAACGCCGGAACGGGAGTTTCCGTATCAGCAATCGGTTGGACTTCTATTTAAGTCACGCCTTAGTGCAAGGGCAAAATGCAGCCGCATCCTCTAGCGTTGAGCATTTCCCCTTCCCTCCCCAGCGGCCTCCCCAGGTTCGGATAGTTTCGAAGAGGATTACGTTCATGGCCGCATCCACCGTTCACCGTTGAGGTAGGGCTTCCTCGGCCCTTCGGAACTCCTCTACCACTGTTCCGCGGCGCACCAGGTCTACAGTCCAGGGGTTTTATTTTTAAGTTGGCTAAGAAGTAAAATGGATTCCGAGCGAAGCATCCTCCCGGCCAGGGATAGTTGATGTAACAAACCGTGCCCTTAATCCGAAACCGGTCCGGTCGAGATAACGTGAGCCAAAACCCTCACACCTGCACACGAACGGTTTCGGCCCTGTCAGCAGTGAGCGAACCACGGTGTCACGGTTCAATTCAATTTGTTCCGCTGTACACACAGCTTCCGGCACGGGGGCCGTCGTCTTCCACCCCAAAGCGGGAAGCGGAGCGGGAAAAATAATAAAACCGAGGAGGCAGGCAGGAATCGATGGAAAATCGAATCGTACTGGTGTTTCCCCTCCCTGCCCGGGCAGGGTGGTCCGAGCGTGAAGGGGTTGGTCTCTGCCATTTTCCCGTAACCGTAGTTTGTTTGGGAAACTCCCGCCAGCGCGTTTTGTACCCCCTCGGGGCTGCGTGACGAAGGCACGTTAATGAGATTTGTGAAAACTGTAAACACAATCTGTGAAATCGTGTTGTTTACTTGAAAGATAACCTTCTGGGAGGTTTTCCGTTCGCTGGCTCGGTCGGTTTGATCCGGGGCTGTTTACCATCCCGACGCCGGATTTGGGGCGAAAGGAAAACCAGAGGGTGCAGGAATTCCGGCTGTCCGACCGTTCGAACTTCATCAAGCAAAACCTCCGGCCGTCGGTGAACTTTGACGCATTTCCTTCGACTGATGGTGGGTGGGTGGGGAGGAGGGAGGAAATTACCAGGTGTTCCTTCAGTTGGTGGTGGTCGGTCACTTTACACCGGAAGCAGGCAGCTTTTCGGCCACGGCGACGGGTTTTCAAATGCGTCCTTGCGAAACGGGTGAAGTGGCGTGTGACTAATTGTGTCTGCCCTCGACGAGAAAATGCCATTTTACGCCACTTCAACTCAACTACTAGCGAGTGGGCCCGGTCGGTGTCCGTCGACTTCGTCTTCGTCTGCACAAACGTAAGACACGCGGTGTTCTTTCTTTTTGTGGCCAGCTCAGTCGTGCTGGTAAGATCGAGTAGACTAAATAAACAGGGACACACCGGAGTTGGCATGCTGTTCTGATTGTTTTAAGATTCCTTTTCACATGCCCCGGCTGTTTGAGATTGGATCATTGAATGTGGTTGGAGCTTGGTTATGTATTCACCAGCAACTGAAGTGTTTGTACACGGATTGTATTTCTTTTTGTGTCAGTCGCTCATCTTAGATCATCTTACGAGAAAATGTTTTACACTCTTATTGTGCAATGGAAGTAAATATAATAGTAGAAAAAAGCCTGTTATGCCGTTCTTTAATAAAAGATGTACTCAACAAATGCGACGATATAAAGATTTGATTGATTGTATTGTATAACAACAGTCATCATCAGATTAATTCAGAATTTCAATTACTTTTCAAATTACAATTTATGTTTAACTTGACATTTGTTTTGAAATACTTTCAATGACGAGATCAGATTTTTCAATTATTACCCTGAGATTTATAAATTGTTAATCTATGGTTTTTAAATTGTCTATCTGATTACTACTCTTTGTTCACGGTGTATTCTTACGATTCAAGGCCCAACATCATGTCGCGGGTGAGTTGAAACAATTTTTATGGTAACAAAATCCCCACCGATTGTTTACGTTCTGCCCTCCCCCTGGGATTACACGATTCAATTTATCAATAATCCTTGGAGTGGAATTAATGTTCAAATCACCACGAACGCCACACAGATGTGGCCGCGGTCGAAACCTGCACGAATCCAATTATAGGCAACCGCGAAACCGGCGGGCTAAACAAAATAAACACTCCAACCGGGCCGTGCTGGTTGATTGATTGGACGCCGAAGTTCGGACAATTTGGTAACAAAGGTCGTCGTCGAGCTGGTTCGTGGCCATTCGCGGACGGAAGTGGTCGCGAGACGAGCGAAACGTTGGCCAGAGTTAGCAGGACTTTAGTGGTAGCGCTTGTGGAAGATTGCAATTGCGAAAGTAATCAAAACTATTAAACTCTCGACTTGAGGCTGTCGGTTTTTGGCCAGCTATGGGAGACGGTTATGCGATGGAAGGTCACTTGCGCAGCAGCACCGGGTCCCAACCGTGGTTGGTGTACGGCTCCAGTCCAGGGGAACAGTCAACATGTAACTGGACGCGACCCTCCATTGGTTTTGGCCAAATGTTCGTTTTGGGACAACGCATTCAACGGAGCGTCTATTGCGGCAATTGGACGACCCTGGCACTTTGGATCGGTGCCAAACGGAACACACAAGCACTTCGGTCTCTCGGTCCGTGCCACTGCCGGCACGATAATGGCGTGAAACTGGCTCCGGCGAGCTGTGTTTGTCGATTCCGGTCGTGCGTCTGAAGCGAATGGGGAAAAAGACGACCAAACGACAAGCGTACGACCAAACAGAGTCATCAGCAGCATCCGTCCCCGGGACCGTCTTGGGCAGCGAGTCCATATCTTTAGTCGCCGAACGCGCTACCGATGGCCTTCCCGGTCAATGGATGCCTCGGGAGCCCGCACATATGGGGATATATGTTGCACCACCATCATCATCATCAGCATCATCATCGCCAGGCGTCAGCAGTATGTACGAGAACCATCAGAGATTAACGACAGCGATACCGAAACACATGCCTCTACTGGATACTCTTGGCACTCGGACGTCCTCTGTGGGGAATCAAACCGTTCGTCTTCTGGCCCTAGCGTCGTGTCCATGCCTCCCGTCACTACCGTTGTAAGCGAGTCGCTCGGTCGAAACCTGATCACGATACCGCAGGGTGTATATGCCCATGAAAGCCATCGTACGCTCGACGCCAGCTTTGGTCAGTTATCACTGGACGCAGTTCTGGGAAGCTTAGGCCAAGACGTGGCGACGTTCCCAAAACGCCTCGCAGTACGGAATGCTACCGACTTCTCCCTATCTGCGTTTATCGGCCGTACCCATTGATGGTTGTTTGGTTGACGATTGCCGTAGTGTGGGTTCTGTTGCTGTTGACCGACCCGACCGACGATCGACTGGTTGTCTAATTACAGCGATTTAGCACATGAAGGACTACCGCACTGTTGCTGCCGTTCCTTTTTCGGGCGGCTACAGATGGATTGAGTGCCGAAAATCGCCACAAGCTGGTCCCGCCGGTTTGCTGGCCTTGCCTTGTGATTTCGTGTGATTATTATCCCATTACGGATTGGCAAGATGGTGAGAGGGTATTTTGGAGCAATGGCGGAAGCTGCTCGGCCTAAAGGTGAACTTCAGAATTAAGCGTTGCAAGCCATCTGGCCGTTTATGAACTCTTCGGCTCTGCCTCAAATCAAATCCAATATCTCCTATATCCACGGACTCGATTCGAGGACAAGTTCACGGGGACTCGTAAATAATGTCCTCCTCCGTTATGACGCCCTTAGAAATTTGACCCCGTCCGTTGAATCCAATGCCAACACGTTGTCCAAACGATCCAAAACGGAAGTCATTCCAGTCCTTCCATCGAGCCTTGTGCGTCGCCGAGATATCGGACGAATTGTCGCCATGCCCTTTGGGTGTTGGTGTCACAATCAAGCTTTTGTACACGAGCTTAGGTTTTTTCTCCACATCCCTACACCGTTTCCGGTGCAAAATGGCACGCAGAATCCACGACTCTCGTCGTCACAGCTGTGCGTTCGATCGATCGTGTGTTGCCTGCGCCTGTAGGTTAGGATATCGGAGGACATGTTTGGGCGGTGGTCGAAGTGGTGTCGTGTTTTTTTTACGAGTCAGCAAATTGATGGCCCTGTTTTGATTTACTGAGCACGGTCGTACCACGTACTCTCGGGGGCAGGCCGTTTGGGTACATGCTTTGCACGTTCTTATATGTTTTTCGTTTTTGTTTTGAGTCCCGACTTTCCATTTCCTTTCCCAACCTTTCCTTTCTATCCCTTATCGACTGTTAGGGGTGTTGCCTGACGTCGAAATGGTTAGGAAACAAGAAAAAAAAAAACAGGGAACGTTTCCTAGCTGCGCTTTACGTAATCGTGGTCGTTAGGACAAAACATGGAACAGAATTTGAAAGCATTTCTGTGCTACATACATCGATTTGATTATGTCCATTGACATTAAGCCGGGTTCCTTTTTTTATCACCCCATGGCGATGGTTCGTTGAAACACAGGTTCGTTAAGGGAAATGGAAATCCATTACGCTCGGAAAACGACCAGGACGAGAACACGGAGTGGATTGAAATATGAGATCCAGTGATTAGCATTTTTATTGATGACAACCATTCCCGGAGAGGAAGCGTACGTATTTGTCTGACGACAGTTGGAAAGCGGCGGACCTTACCCGAAGGACCTTGAGATGAACCCCGATGGGATCAGTTTACCAGAACTCGAGACGATCGGCTTTTTGGGCCCGAAACATTTACGAGAAACCCACCACAGTGGCCAAAGTGAACCGCTTCCAAGCGACGAGATTTACGGGCACCTTTTTTTAACCACTCTTGGTTTTTCTCCCTCTTTTTTCCCCCGCCGGGATTGTGCCACGGATGAATGCATCCTGCGTTTTCCCATTCATCGACTTCCTGCTGCAGTAACAACGGTGACAAGAGGCTTATTTGGAATCCCCTGCCGTCCCGTTACGGCCCACCGAGGCAAGGCTCTTATGCAAGGACCGTGCATAACGCAGCACCGGATAGCATCAGGATGTGGATGTCGCCCGGAAAATGTCAACCGTGCGATAAGCTGAACGAGATGTGCAGAAACAACCAACAACCGCCAGGGACGAGGACGGCCTCGGCGGGTCGTCCGAGGAATTAAGGACTCTTGTCCTCTGCTCTGTTCAGCGCTTCAGTCGTCCGCTGCAGACACTCAGCAGGCTCTCAGGCCGCAGCCGATTGATGATCATATTTCAAGCGACGGGATCCGACGGGAACGGGCGTACAGGCTGGTAGACGCGCGGCCCGGCCAATCTTTATGACCTAGTTCTATGAAAGGGATTCGTGGATTTGCTTTCCTCTTTATTTACCCCGACACATATGGGAGATAAACGAGGCCCCAGGGGGTCGAAGTAAACACGAAGGCCGGGATGGGACTGGTGGCTGGTGCAGAAGTCATTCGTTTGTCGCGTCGGCCGTCAAGTTAATTTAGGATGAAGCTAAATGTGTCCATGGAAATGATTTGCCAATTGCTTTATTGCTCGTGTGGTTTTCTGTAACGGGGAAAACGAGGAAATATGTACGAAAAATAGTAGTGACAACATCAAATCAAGGAAAAATATTAGAATCAACGAATGAAACAAATAAACAAAAACCAAATCAGCTCCTAAAAATGTTAAAGTTTCAACGAAGCAATCTCAAATTTAGATCATTCCTTATCTTCACAATTTCGTAAAGAATAAAAATTAAACCCAAGGGATTGAACTTTTTTTTTGTGTGATAACACCTTATGAATTAATGGATGTGTCTTGTTATCTTCTGTTCCGTAGATTCATATTTTAATTTATTGCGTTCTCATTAAAACTATTACCACAGTACTTTACTTGTTATGTGTTTTAATTCGATCCATTTGGCTACATTCGTTCTTTAGGTCAAGTCAGGCGTCTAATATACTTTAACAAAACATAAGTTAAGAAAACCAAATAAATAAACGTAATTTATATAATATAACCCGCGTGGCAAACATTGTGTAAAAGTAAATGTAATGTAATGTAATGTAATGTAATTTCAACGTCCATTTTAAACACAGTAGAAATTCTTTTTCGGGTTTGAAACATTTCTTCATACAGTTGTACGTTTTAAAGTTATACAATAAATTGCACAACAAGCGAGGAAATAAACAACTATTGTTTCGTGCCGGTCGCCGTCCCAGAACAAAGACCCATTGTTGACGTTTGTCTTCGTCGTTTGAGATAAATCCATCTTATCATGACGTACCCCGCCGTTGCGCCGATCGATCAATGCAAAATACCGCGGACACGCTGGCAGGGGGTAGAAATGCTCGGCGAAGGGAAAAAGAAAACCAAAATCAGACAGACCGGGCGGCAGTGAAGAGTGCGCCGAGACGCGGAAAAGTCGTACCCGAACCCCGACGTGCCGGCCCCAAACGAAACCGTGCTGGCAATCGATTGCCGCATAGTTGGCATGTTTCTATGCTTTTGCATTCCTGGCGGATTGATTACCGCCGGTTGCATCGTCCGGGCTCTCGGGCTCGTCTTATTTGGCCACGGAGGCTCTTACTGTGTGTGTGTGTGCTGCGCTCTAGATAGGCGTCCACACGGGGACCGAGAACGCATGCGACCGAGAACGAGAAGACTATGCTGCACAAAACACCATGGCCAACGAACGGTGTTCGGCGGGGTTGGCTTTTCGCAATTTGAGGCCTGCCCAAGGGAGGGCCCAAGCGGGGGTACGGGGTCTCTTTTTTATTTGCTCTTTTATGTGCAAGGCAGAGGCACATTCGGTTGCGGTTTTGGCGCGATTGGGTCTAATAAGGGATGCCGATGGGATTGCATTTCAAAGCGAGCATGTGGGCAGCCGGAAAGCGAGAAAAACCGAACCGAACGTTTAAATGGTGCGCCAAAAAAGGGAATCCCAACATACACACGCGATGTGCTGTTTATCTGCCTTCGCGGAAGGTGACCGGCTGGCGAGGTGGCAAAGAAAGGGCAGGAGGTAAAAGTGGCTACAGTTTCCACCGGGGAAAAACTTCAAATGCGTTCGGCGGAGGTCACTCTGTTTGCACTTATCTTGCATACAAGCCCGTTTGTGGAATCATTTTTCATTTCAGTGACAGACCGAGGCAACTCCCAGCGATGAGCGCTTTGTTGGGGAGCAATTTTTGTGAACACAATTTTTGTCACCCTCCGAAGAGAGAGGGTGGAAGGCGTGGGTGGAAACCCGAGCCACCCCGGGAGCCAGTGTTCGGTTTCAACCACAACAAAAAAAAGGGAAACTTTTTCCCAGCCAACGTGCGGTCTTGAGGCAGGCACGTGAGCCGGTGTTTCCAATCTGTACCGTCGCCGGGAGCTCGCATTCGTAGGAATGATGATGGTTTTGGTTTTGGCTGTCGAGACCACCGCCTTTTTGCGGGGGAGGATGCAAAACATTAGTATCAGCACGAGGCACAAGATATATGCTGCCGTCAAAGGGTTCATGGGTTTTAGGGGAACTTGTTCGCCCAACGTTTTGGAGCCCACGTTTTTGTGGTTGAAGCAAAAGAGTCAAACGGAACGATTCCCAACCCGCAGTCGGCCATTTTTGATGCAGAAAATGCTTTTTGCCTCTTTCGACACGTTTTATAGCCGGCGGCAAACGGTCCGGATCGCCATTTTCCCTGCTGGCGGCGGATGCATCTGTCAACCCCCGGGGCCCGGGCATTTGTCGGCCGCAAAAACCGCAAGCGAAAAACTCGGCCGGCCATCTCGATTGCATGCCACATGCCCTGCTTACTGGTGCATACAATGCAATGTCTTACTTCTCTGCAAAGACGACGAGGACGAACGGTGCTTCGAAACCGGGTTACGTATGTTGGGGTATTTCGAGGGTTCAGCTCTGCCTCTCCCTCCTCATCTTCTTTCCTCCACGGACAGGGTACCGGGCGGCCATCAAAGGGAAAAATAAACGCAAGAAAACGTAACCGTTTCGAGATTGAGCCGCACACTTGAGCTTGCGATACTTTTCTGCAAAAGCGGGCGACGATGATGATATGGTTTCGGGCTGCCCGAATGCTGCTTGAAACCATCATCTCTCGTCTCTCGATTGAAATTCACTCACGTCGACCCAACTCATGCCATCCCCATTCCCCCACCCCCCCCCCCCCCCCCTCTTTCCAACGCCCACCCTCCTCCGCATGGCCACTTTTCTTAAATTCGCGGCACGAAATCGAAATGCTATTTAGAATATTTGATGAGTGACATAAAATTCCACTTCGTGCCCTGTGAGGTATTTCGGTGGAGGTGATGAGGGCGGACGGGACGACAGGCATTTTGGGTTGGGTTCTTTTTTTTTGCTATGCATTCGCTCCGCCGTTCTTTGGGCCGTTTTATTGAACGATGCGTAATGGTTGGACCGGGCTTGGGAATTTAAAACCGTCCGCGTGTTCGACATTCAAAGGCAATGAGTTTGCTGTCTTGATGGTGGGTTAGTTTTCGTTCCCCATCGCGTTCGAGTGTTGGTTTTGAGGTACATTACACTGTAAAGGATTCGGCGAACGAGTCCGTAAACATCCCTTAGAGCAGCGGTCGGTACGCGATTTCCATAAAAGGCCAGAAGATTAAAGAGATTTCGAAAGCGCGGGCTGGATACCTTAAACAGTGATTTAATGTTTTCAAAGTAATACTAAACCCTTTCGGATAGAATATCAACTTTCTAATTAGTATAGTTACATAGCAAGTGATGAAAGCAAGAATATTTGAAATTTTATCGTTAAACTTATTTAAAGATGTTCATACTCAGTTTCGTTGAATTATGATCAAGATATAAATTTTGGTTTATTGTACTGTGATTTGCTTTTTAGCAATGCTCTTGAAATTAATCCAGCTCGCAAATTGTTTTAAAATAGCTGGTTTTTCTGGCCTATTCTCTGAGTAACTAAAATAACTTCGATAAGTTTTGTATATTGCGAATTGCGACCCTTATTGTGGTTCACAATGGATATGAAATTGTACTCCTTGAATGTAGCTATTTTGGATGCACAGTAAACGAGTCATTGTCATCGGATTTTGAACTAGACTCACGATGCTCAGAAATTTAAGAACTATCAATAGTACAAATACGATAGAAATTTTTACGTTCAACAATTTAAATCTTCATTTGGAGAAATGAAAACAATTCTGACATGATGAACAAATCCAGTAAAAATTGAAATGAACCACTCAAATGTTATAACGGGCCGGACAAAATCAGTTGGCAGCCCGGACTTTGCCGACCCCTGCCTTTGAGGATCATTTTCGTTGGAATTGAACCATCAAAGCGAACGTTCTAATGTCGCTCGGTATTAGAGCCGGGAAAGCGGATGGTTGACGTTTGTTCCCAAAAAGTTGGAAGACGAGGTAAAATTTCAATTAAATCAAAGATGTAATAAAATGTATGACGCACCACGGGAATCATTTCTAATTTGTTTTACACAAGAATTTCGTTCCAAAGCAAAGAACTGTTCATTTACATTTTTAGCAAACGTCTTTCTGCCTCTCAGGCTTTATTTGCTTTCGGTGCCAAATAAAGTCTTCCGAACGAAAGACACCGGAGCCACGGAGCCAACTTTCACGGAAAGGGGCCCGCTCGAGCCACGGGCTTCGGTAATTGCCGGGTCACGTTACGGCGCAAGATGTTATCCAACTCGAGATGCCGTTTTTGCGGGAGCGGCCAGCTCGCACGGCGCACGGATCTAATCAAGCCCTCGGCTCGTCGCAAACGACGTGACGTGTGTGAGTGGGTTTCGCCTTGTCGGGGCGTGCGAGACATGTACAATTTATTCGCCACTCCTAGAATCTGTCCCCCCGGCCTGTCCTTTTGCCAACTCGCGATGGCCAACCACTTGAAGACACGTTTTCCACCGCCCGACGTTGGGCTCGGCCTTGGGTCGGTTGGCTTTCCCCCGAATTCCGGAACCCGGCGCCGGCAGGAAAGTTTCCTTCGCCGACGACTCCTCCCTGGGCCATCGGACCAGGCTCCGGTTTCCCTGGGGGGATGCAGGACCATCCGACATCCGAAGACATTACTGATTAAGGTCTTTCATGCACTTGTGGACTGGAAGAAGAAAGGAGCCTAAAGAAACAGACACGTTCACATAAACGCACACAGAACGGCCGCGGTTCCGTGAGAACTTGCGACGCTCTTGGGATTTGGAGGAAATGAAAAGCAAAAAACCCCAAACATAATAAAATAAATACAAAACAAAGCCCGGATCGAGGCTGTGGGACGCGATAACGTAAAACCTTTCGGGCAAAACCCGTGGTGGAAAACATTTTCTGCTGTTGATTCTAGCTCTCTCGCCTTTTTGTGTGTGTGTGTTGTTGTTGATGTTTTTTGGCCGTCCTACACAGCGTTCGTGTCGTTCCAAAGCGCGCAATGCCGTGTTTGCCGGCCCGGGGACCGGCTCTGTGGCAGTTGTATAAATTATATGGTTTTATACTGTTGTGCTAACACTCCGGTCCTTGCAGCCGCCACGAGTTGTCGTTCTCGACGCTGCCGCTGCTGATAGGAATTCGGGTTGTTCGAGGCCAAAACACACCCCGGCTACAAACTCGGCGTCTAGCATTGCATTGCGGACCGGATTTCGATGTTCTGCTCTGTTGTCTTTTTCTGGCCGGTACTTGTCGATTTTTTCACGCTCTCTGTGCGCCGGAGTTTGTGTCACGATCCTCGAAGCCGCGGGGCTCCGGGGAGTTTGGAAAAATTGGTCAACCTCCACGCGCGATGGGATTTTGAGATATCGGCCGTCGACGAGCTGGCGTTTGTTTGCCGGCCGGGAGTACACAATCCGATTGTGGCGCGCCGTTTGGGGCCAACGCGGCTCCCAGCTGTTGGGATATTGGATCTTTCCTTGGGCTATTGTTTTAGCTGCCGGGATTTGGGAGTTTTGGGTGTTTCCGATGGTATTTTTATTATTTGAAAGGAGGATAAAAAAGAGAGTGGGCTAAAAATGGAGGAAAATGACTGATCGATCGAGCCCGATAGAGTGGCTTTGTTTTGGGGCTTTGTCCGGAGCCCGTCGCTTTTAGCCCGAATCTAGAACCAAATCTTTATTGCAAACGATTATGCTAAATATAAGCTTATCCCGCACGGTGGGGATGTTGCAGGCGTAATTTTGTGTTTCGCCAGAGAAGAGCTTCTTGAAATGAAGATAAAACATCGTCCATGCCGAAGGAAATCTCCTCTTTCAAAACATTACCATCACTTCACGTACTTATCGCTCGAAGAACTCGTTACGAGACATCGGCGCACATGACGCAGCTCGCATGATCATGTTTCTGGGCAAAGCGAAGAAAAAACGGCGTGGGCTAAAGTGTCTCGAGTGGATTGTTAGAAGCATCAACCGGGAGAGGAAAAAAAAACCCATCCCTAACTGGTGGTAGCAAATGAGCCTGCCGTTAATTTTTCAACGTTCCCAGCGCTCGACCGGAGTGCGCGCCCGAGTGGCGGCCATCAAATTAACACAGAACTGGTGGTACTTTACCGCCGGTTCGGTTCGTGCAGAAACACGCTCAAGAAGACCGACCCAAATCAATCACCAGTACATCTGTCTCGTCACATCGATTCTCGGTTTTCCATTTGCGAGCACACGCGGGAGGGAGGGGTAAGGAGGGTATGAGAAACTGGGCCCATTTTTTAACGCCGCCATGGCCACAGACCCATCAAGAGCCGGGCTCGAGTGTCCTCTTCCGGACACGATTTTCTCTCTTCATTCATATGCTTTTGGTGCGCTGTTTATTTTTTACCATTTCGAAACGAAACGTACGAACCGTGGTTATCAGTCATCGAATGGTTCGAGCTGCTGCAGAACATCACACCTTTCGTCAACAAACGCAAACGTTTCCCGTACGCACAGTTGACGACCACGGCAGGACACGTTTTTCCACTCACCGTTTGCGAGCAAACGGTTCCCCAAACCAACTTTATGCAAATAGTCAACCACCGGGTCGACGGGCACTATTCTGTCGCGACCCGAACGGCGACCCGTTGCGTTTGGGGTGACTCACACTTTTCCACCCCTAAAACACGACGAATTTCCAACCACACCAAAGAAAGAAGGAACGAGAAATTGCACGTTTGTCGTAGCCCTCGCCCCCTTCGTGTACGTCTGGAATCCTGGAATTCGATCCTGCTGCCAGACCGTTTGATGTTTCCAATTTTATTTACTTTGCCTTCCCATCAATTATCCGCTTTCCACGGCCACGTTTCCCCTCCTGGTGACTGTTTCCCGGCGATATCTCGTTGATCCAACCACCAAAAACCAACCACCCTCGTAACGAGGCCACTTTACGCGACCGACAAAAAAGGGAAACCGGGTGCGGGTGCATAAAATAGGAAAACGCAACCCAAGAGCGAAGTGTTCTGTCCGTCGTCCTTTTTGGAAATTTATTGGAATGCCGTGGGGGTTGAAACTTTTCAGGGCTGAAACTGGCACGACACTTTCGGGGGGGAACCTTCGATTGTATTGTAACGTGAATAGTTTCGACGATGTTGCACACTTCCGGCATTCCTTCTTTTCTCCGTCGTGTAGGACATTATTTTTTTTTCGGGGAAAAGATAGCGTTAGAAAATATGAATCGCCTCCACCATGCGACGATGACGATTCATCAGAATTTCCTTTTCGGCCCGTTCGACCGGAGATTGGAAATTACTGTTTGCTTTATTGTTGAATTTTTCACCCATCTCACACCGCGCTGGGCCTCCAGTTGGTTCGTGCCACGATGTTGTTTGTCTTCGGTTGCTTTCCATTCACCGCTCAATATGGGTCGACTTTAGGAGTCTTACCGAATTTTTCCAACGCTTTCCGCGGCCGCTCTTATCCACCGCTGATATCTTTTATGCTACGTTTAGTGCTTTTTCATGCCGCGTTTATTTTATTATCACCGTCATCTGGAACACGCTGCAGGCTACGCTATGGCGTTGTACATTGTTTATCACGGTGTGTTTTTACTTTCGTTTCACGTCTTCCAACCGAAATTTTACGCTTCACATTCAGCAGCGTTCGAACGACCGTCCATTGCATGGGGTATTTTTATGAATTATTTTCAACGGTGGTGTTTTTACATCGGAATTCATTCATCAGCGCGCAGCTGCACGTAATTAAGGTTTCTGTTATGGTTTTAGATTTTTAAATGCTATTTCGTTCATCAGCTTTAACGCGCTAATGATAAGGTTTTTTCTTCTTACGTGTGATAATAAAGACCGTTTTGAGACTGATTAGTCAAGACCAAACATTGTCAAATAAAAAGACATTGGTTACGATTTCTTTTAACAAATCTCCCAATGAAACACGTGTATTGGTTGTCCGATAAGGAACATTCGTGAGTTAATGAATTGTTGGTAAAAAAAATGTTTCTTTTGCACTTCCTGTAAACGATGATTTGAACAACTCCCTTAATGATTTGAAAAAGTTTTGTACGACCGATAAGCGAAGTCAAAATGACACGAAAATTGCTAAATTGGACTAAACAAGGAGTAAAACACTCGCCAAAACTGAACACGCTGCTCTGCAATGAGTCAACTCGAACTGAAATGTATCCGGCTTGAGAGAAAAAGGGAATCACATCACATTCTCGGCGGCAGCGGCTCGTTTCGCTCGGCACCCGCCCCGATGTAGGCCACGTCGTGACGGGAAGTCGAAATTTATCTCCATTGCCATCCATCCCGAAACCGACACTCTTCCCTTCGTCCCCGGTTCCCTCTTCCCTTGTGTTTTCCCTGCGCAGCATGCGTCAGTGCACGATAAATCTACATCAAATTAAAACGAATCCACTTCCCGGCGTTTCCCACGAGAACTGGGCCCGACCCAGAGCCAGATACCGGGAGTCGCCGAAAGTCATCAACCATCATCAAACACGTCCCACCGTGTTGCCCGAAAAACCGCCCGTCCCGCTGTCCGAGCGTCGGATGGGCGCTACTTGAATTGAGCTTAAATTATGGATACCATAAGTTGCGCTCGGAGCAAACGCTTCTAACGGCGTGCGAGCCGTCGGCGATGGCCTCCGGGTGATGGTGATGGTGACCGCCCCGAAGA